>NC_053499.1:114720524-115041774 GCF_905171775.1 Rana temporaria | reverse complement strand
AATTGTAATTACTCTTCTGCAGCTAGCCCTGTTTCAAATGTTAATTGTTCTAGCCCTGTGTTTACTGGTTACTGTGATTAGATAAAGTGGCTTGTGTTAATTATGCTGATTGCTTCCTTGTGATAATTATCTCTCTATATGCGGTGCCGAGCCGGCTAGCTACTGAGTAGTTCAAAGAAATATCTTTATTTCAAAGGAGCTGTATTGAAGACCCCCCACTGTGTGAGGGGGGGCGGAGATTTGTCATTGTAACAATTGTAACCACATATAAACTCTGGTTTCTTACTATTAAAACTCTGTGTTGTTCAAGCAGTAAGCTGGTCTCATGTGTGGCTTTCTGGGCGATTCCAGGGATATCCCTCCTCGTGGAATATTGGGGTGATTTTCGTTATGGGAAGAAGGGAACGTTGACGGGGATATCATACCGATACCGTCACACTTACCTCAAAAGAAAAAAAACTGTTTGCTGCAACTGCTTATAAAGCGTTACCTGGACATTGGCTTTAATTTGTTGGTGTATTTAAATCAGCTAGTACATTTAACACTACCCTAAACCGCAGACAGAAAATGCTGCTGTCTGCTGTGCCCCTTTATTCAGAGTGAGTGCAATCTACTACAGGAGGTGTGTTACTCACCAGATCGCGCATCAGGGATCACGGTAAATCGCCGCTGATAGCGGCGGTTTACCACGTGATCGCTCCGTCCAATGACGGAGCGATCACTTGTAAATAGACACCGGCGTCATGTGATGACAGCGGTTCCTCCCTCCTCTCTCTGTACCGAACGGTACAGTGTGAGAGGAGAGGTGAGAGAGCGGATGCAGTACGAGTGCTGTGGGCTGGATCTGTGACAAATGTAGTCACAGATCCAGCCATCCATCCATCCCTGCTCAGCCATCCCTGCCCAATACCCTGCAATACACAATACCCTGTGCAATACTCTGCAATACCCTACAATACTCTGCAATACCCCACAATACTCTGCAATACCCCACACTACTCTGCAATACCCCACACTACTCTGCAATACCCCACACTACTCTGCAATACCCCACAATACTCTGCAATACCCCACAATTCTCTGCAATACCCCACAATACCCTGCAACGTCGCCTATGGGGATTTTTAAGTAGCAAAGTTTGGCACCATTCCACGAGCGTGTGCAATTTTGAAGGGTGACATGTTGGGTATCTATTTACTCGGCGTAACTTCATCTTTCACATTATGCAAAAGAATGAAGAAAAAATACAAAATTTGCTAAATTTTATAACAGAAACAAAGAAAAATTCATTTTTTTTTTACAGAATTTGCAGTCTTTTTTCTCTTATAGCGCAAAAAATTAAAAACCCAACGGTGATTAAATACCACCAAAAGAAAGCTCTATTTGTGTGAAAAAAAGGACGAAAATTTCATTTGGGTACAATGTTGTATGACTGAGTAATTGTCATTCAAATTGTGAGAGCACCGAAAGCTGAAAATTGGTTTGGTTATTAAGTGGGTTTACGTGCCTGGTGGTCAAGTGGTTAATACTTATTTCAAGTGTTCTGCCACAGTTACTACAGCCATACTACTAGTGCTAGTGATTGCCGTTTGTTGCTCATCATGTTAAGTTTTATGTAATGCCCATGAAAATAATAATTGTTCAACCTGTTCCTGGACTTAGTGTGCTGTTCTTCCAACTTGGGTACCACATGTCTAGCCCCGCCCACAAGAACCAGAGAATATTCATACAAATGTACCACTGGGAGGTAGGCGAGTGTAAATGGACTGTGTCCCTTTCCATTTGTCCAGACCTAAACATGACGGATTGGAGGCAGCCTGATGTGATCCACACCTTTCTTAATACTTTACTGCTAGGTATTTATCAGACATAACTCTCAATTTCCTCTATATATTTTCCACAAAAGATTAAAATACAAATAGAGAAAGTGAAAGTTCTTCCCTCCTTAACATTCCTATTTCAGTAATAGTACACTTTACTATACAAACAATTGTCCAAATTCTCCTCTGCCTGCTAAAGCCATCATACAGCGAGTCTCTAGGCTCCCTCCCACCTCTGTATTTCCAAAGGATGCAATGACCAGGACATGTAGAAATCTAAAGCCTGTGTTCTCCCTGAGGGGTTAAATCATTACCAGAGGAAGTATAACATTCCTTCCATATCAACGCCAAATCTGGTTCCCATGCCTCCAGTCTAGACCTCTTAACCCTTACAGTGGGTTAGCTTATGATGTATTTTGTTAGTAAGCATAAGGAGTGATAAACTGTTAGAGAAATTTGGAATTGCTTCAAGTTCCTCATTGTTATTGGAAGGGGAACTTCCAAGATATTACTGTTGTGTTCCATACCTTTCAAAAGTTAAAATGGCCAGACATGCCTCTTGACAAACTGGTTCCCAGGGTACCAAGTGGGAAACTTTTGTTTGCCTTTATAAAGAGCCTGAGAAAAAATGTTTGACCAAACGTAGGACTAAAACACTGCAAAGAAAAACAAAACAAAGGGCCAGATTCACATATACTTGCGTCGGCGTAACGTATCGCCTATACGTTACACCGCCGCAAGTTTTCAGCGCAAGTGCCTGATTCACCAAGCACTTGCGTGTAAACTTACGGCGGTTTAACGTAAAGGCGTCTGGCGCAAGCCCGCCTAATTCAAATGGGGCTTGTACCATTTAAATTAGGTGCGCTCCCGCGCCGGACGTACTGCGCATGCGCCGTTTTGAAATTCCCGCCGTGCTTTGCGTGAAGTGACGTCATTTTTTTGAACGGCGACGTGTGTTACGGCGTTTCGTATTCCCGAACGTCATACGCAAAAAAAAAAAAAACGAAATTCGACGCAGAAACGACGGCCATACTTTAACATGGCTCAACTAAGGTTAAGCCATTTTAAAGCAGGCTTAACTTTGCGACGGGAAAAAATTACTAGCGACGACGTAACGAACGTGAAAACCGTCGTAGATCGCCGTAAAAGCTCATTTGCATACTCGACGCTGGAAAACGACGCAAACTCCACCCAGCGGCAGCCAAAGTATTGCATCCTTACACCAGTCGGATCTTAGGGCTATCTATGCGTAACTGATTCTATGAATCAGTCGCATAGATACTCCCAGAGATACGACGGCGTATCAGGAGATACGCTGTCGTATCTCTTCTGTGAATCTGGCCCAAAATCTTTATTTAAAAGGCTTGTATAGGTTCATTTTTTTATTTTCTAAATAGGTTCCTTTAAGCTAGTGCATTGTTGGTTCACTTACCTTTTCCTTCGATTTCCCTTCTAAATGTTTTTTTCTTTGTCTGAATTTCTTACTTCCTGTTTCTCCTCAGTAAGCTTGCCCCCATTATCCATGGGGGTTAGTCAGCCAGAACAGCTTACTGAGGAGTAACAGGAAGTGAGAAATTCAGACTAAGAAAACAAAGAAAAAAACACATTTAGCTGTTCTGGCTGACTAACCCCCATGGATGATGGTGGCAAGCTTACTGAGGAGAAACAGGAAGTAAGAAATTCAGACAAAGAAAAAAAACATTTAGAAGGGAAATTGAAGGAAAAGGTAAGTGAACCAACAATGCACTAGCTTAAAGGAAACTATTTAGAAAATAAAAAAGAAACCTTAAAAACCCCTTTAAAGGAGTTCTCTGACCTAAAACTTTTAACCCCCGCTGTGCCCGGGCTGTAAAAAAATAGAAAATAAACTGTCACTTACCTGCCTACGATCCCCCGTTGTTCCGATATCGCCGTCCCGTTCTCCGGTCCCGGGCCCCTTCCGCTTCCTGTGTGTCGGTGACTCATAGTGCGCTCAGCCTATCAGCGGCCGCAGCAATGTCCCGTCGCGGCCACTGATAGGCTGAGCGCACTATGAGTCACCGACACACAGGAAGCGGAAGAGACCGGGACCGGAGAACGGGACGGCGATATCGGAACAACGGGGGATCGTAGGCAGGTAAGTGACAGTTTATTTTCTAATTTTTTACAGCCCGGGCACAGCGGGGGTTAAAAGTTTTAGGTCAGAGAACTCCTTTAAGGAATGCAGATTGCACAAAGTATTATGATATCACATATGTCGACCAACATTATATAATGATAGGCAATAGTTATAACCTGTCAAAATAGGTCTATGTACATTAATGAGATAACAGGTTCCTTCACAATGTTATGAGAGAACAGGAGACTGTGGTCCAAAGACTCCACAACAGCTACATCCTGCAATTCAACCTGAATAGTGGGGGAAATCTCCAAACCAAGAAGAGTCTTTACGAGCATTTTTGTAAACACAGATAAACAGGATAGGATGAGTACAACATTAAAGTGGAAGTAAACCCATCGATTTAATAGTTTCAAAAAACAGTTACATTCCCGGCATGCCAGAAATGCCAACTGTCACATTGGTTGTGCTCTCAACCAAGCTGTCAAACCAGCCAATGGCTGGTGTCCTAGCTGATCACATGTCCAGCACCATGGCAGTTGAAGTTTAAACAGAGGCCAAGATGGCAGCTTCCTTGGCTGAAAACCATAGGAGGGTTTACTTCCACTTTAAGTGATGTCTTGTTTCAATGTGGCCTGATAATCATAGTAAGTAATTAAACATTATAACATGTCTTAGCAATTCAAGTTTTTTTTTTTCACGGTCAAAAAATTTGATTTATTGAGAAAAGAGCAAATAAAGTACAATAAGAAAAGAACAAAAAGAACATAATAACAAATGGCAGTTGGTACACTTCAGGATTAAGCAAATAAAATATATACAATGAATATATCCGGACGCATCACCGCATTCAATAGTCCTTCAGGACCTCAGGTTAAGGCAGACCACAGCAAAACCAAAGGGAAACAGTAAGAAAGAGAGAAGAAGAAAGAAAACGGTGGGACAAGAAAAAAAAAAAAGAGCATAAGGAACAAGGGGCGAGGAGAAAGGCCACCATTCGGAGTTACATGGCCTGTCTCAGTATATTAAAATACCTTCCCTAGTTTGTTCCACATGGTGTGCTGATGTAGCAGCAGCTACGGACACCCCCAGCACCTAAGCCGTCCAAGGCGACCAAATCGCTTCAATTTTTTTGGGACACTTCCTATTTAAGTAAGTCATCTTGTACAGTGGTAAGGCACTATTGATGTTTTTTTCCCATAACGTTAACGTAGGGGGGGGGGGGGGTACAGAGTTCCATTTAAGCAAAATAGATTTTTTAGCATAGTAAAGTAGGTAAGAGATCAAAAGTTTAGTGTATCTGGGCCTCTGGTCGTCATCCTGTATTCCCAGCAACGCCAATTCCGGAGACTGAGGCAGAGATAACCCAAGGCGCTCATTAATGGCTTCAAATACCGCATCCCAAAATTGTGCCACTTTAGGACAACTCCAAAACATATGATAGTACGTCCCCGTGTCCAATCGACATCGAGCACACAGGGGGTCCCTCTGTGGAAACAGTCTGTGCAGCCGCTGCAGAGTGTAGTACACCCTATGTAGAAACTTGGTTTGTATCAGCTTATCTCTAGAGCAGTGTTTTTCAACTCCAGTCCTCAAGGCACACCAACAGGTCATGTTTTCAGGCTTTCCATTATTTTGAACAGGTGATTTGATCAGTTTCACTGCCTTAGTAATCACCACAGTCGTTTCATCTAATGGAAATCCTGAAAACATGACCTGTTGGTGTGCCTTGAGGACTGGAGTTGAAAAACACTGCTCTAGAGGATATAACTAGCCCCAGACTATCCTCAAAACAATCATTCCAATCCTCTCTCTCCAGCTCTGGGATATCGGCTTTCAATGCCTCCCAGAGCCTGTCCAGTCCAGGCTTAGCAGCGACAAGTATAGGGAAGAAAGGGGCTTGGACAAGGAATCCTGAGCTAACATCTCCTCTATGGGGTCCATAGACGCTCTAGAGCGATGGACTCTGGAAACTGGGCCCTAGCCGCATGACGCAGTTGGCAGTAACGGAAATACATAAATCCGGGCAAGTTAAATTTAGTCGAAAGATCGTCATAGGTCAACAGTGTCCCAGCCGGCATAATATCCCGAAGAGTTTTAACCCCATATTTCGCCCAGATCTGCGGATCCGAAATAGTGCGACAATGCGGGAATGTAGAATTACCCCACAAAGGGTGAAAGGGTGACCAGGTGTTCGGCCTGAGAAATCTCTTCCTAGCAACCACCCACACTCTAAGTTCCCCAGGTCACCAAGCGAGCCCAAAATGGCCGCCTTAAGGCACACCGCCGCATTAGTCCTGGAGCGTACAAACCACCAGCGAACCGAAACAAGTACGGCCGCCCAGTAGTATACCTGAAACTTTGGCAGCGCCAAACCCCCACATCTCACAGGGAGACACAGGGTGAACCTCGCCAGGCGGGGAGTGGCCCCCCTCCAAATAAAAGCTCCAATGCATCTGTCCAGATCCCTAAAAAACGTACCCGATATCCATACCAGGGAATTCCGAAATAGGTAATTGAATTTGGGAAGAAACACCATTTTTATGAGATTAATGCGCTCCAACAGGTTCAGTGGCAGAGAACCCCAGGAAGCACACTTAGCTTTCAACTGTAGGAGCACAGGATGTAAGTTAAGGCCATAGAACTCAGCGGGATCGCAAATTATTTGGACTCCCAGGTACTTAAATCTATCAACCCACTGCAGCTGAGTATCAGCCGCAGTGGCTCGGGACTGGGGATCCAAGGGAAAAAGCACAGATTTCGACCAATTGATTCTGACCCCTGAAAAGCAACCAAACCCATCAAAGATCCCCAGGGCAGCCCGCAAGGAGGAGTCTGCATCGTGCAAATACAGCAGGGCATCATCGGCATACAACGATACCTTCTCCTCCAAGGGGCCAACCCTCAGGCCCACCACCCACTGAGCAATTCAAGTTTTAAATCAAGATTCATTAATAAAAATTCAACACTTTCAAACACAATTAGCCAGATTCAGGTACAGTTACGACGGCGTATCAGTAGATACGCCGTCGTAACTCTGAATCCGCACCCTTGTATCTGTAAGCAGTATGCTCAAACTGAGATACGCTTCTCTGTTGCTAAGATACGGCCGTCGTATCTTAGGGTGCATATTTACGCTGGCCGCTAGGTGGCGCTTCTGTTGATTTCCGCGTTGAATATGCCAATTAGCTAGATACGCCGATTCACGAACGTACGTACGCCCTTCGCAATTATTTACGTCATTTATGTAAGACATACGCCAGCGTAAAGATAAAGCTGTTCACTAGGTGGCGCAGCCCATGCAAGGTATGGATGTCGGAACAAGCGTATCTTTTTACGTTGTTTACGTAAGTCGTACGCGAATAGGGCTGTGCGTAAGTTACGTTCACGTCGTAGGCAGTGTTCAACGTATCTTAGGCATTCTATCCGACGCATGCGCACTGGGATACGTACACGGACGGCGAATGCGCCGTTCGTTCAAAACGTCATTTACGTGGGGTCATGCTTAATTTACATAAAACACGCCCACCTCTTCCACATTTGAATTACGCCGGTACATTTACGCTACGCCACCGCAACTTACGGAGCAAGTGCTTTGTGAATACTGCACTTGCCTCTCTAACTTGCGGCGGCGTAGCGTAAATAACATACGCTACGCCCGCACAAAGTTACACTGCCCTACCGGAATCTGGCCAATGAGGTTGCTTTACTAACGGCAAATATACTGTGCACTGCAAGTGTACTTCAAGTTCATTTTCTCTCAATCTGAGGGGAAGTGCTGAAATGAGGGGAAGCTCTGCTGATTTCTATCATCCAATCATGTACAAGCAAAAATGCTATTTTATTTTTTCCTTGCATGTGCCCGAGTATTCTTTGCAAAGTGAAGCTTTACCTCATTTACTAAGCTCTGAAACAAGCGCACTTGAAGTGCACAATATATTTGACTTTAGTAAATCAACCCCTTTGAGTGCATGGATCCTTTCCATGAACAAAAAGTTTGCCCATTTGCCCAAGTGCTGCATATTCTTCCAAAGTGCCCCTTTTTTTTTGGGGGGGGGGGGGTTTAACAAACCATACATTTTCTGAAAGCATAGGACTGGTAGAACGAAAAGACAGTGCTGCTAATTTTGTATGTCCTGTGAGAGTTGTGTAAATAAAAATATACTAAAATCATTGCTAATGCACACAAGCACAGTTTAACTTACACAATTCCTACTAAATCTAATAAATAAAACTGTATTGAGTTATTAAATAACTAACATATGTACATTTAAATGGTGCCTTTTAAAAACCAAAGGTATGCCAAACTTTAAATAAGCAACTTATTCTAAAAACTTAAAGGCTATAATTTTTCACTTACAGCTTTCCGAGTTTGTAAAAGTTCCCCCAAATCATACATTTTCTGAAAGCATAAGACTGGTAGAATACAAAAAAGGTGCAATATTTTATAGGTTACGTGATAGTTGTGCAAATATTTACTAAAACATTTTTTCTGTTTAAAAATACACTTAGATCATCACCTAAATTGGTCTTACATAAGGCTATAGCTAAGATGAATTATACCATGACTCAAGCCAAGATGGCTGCTATTGAATTGGACATGATCCCCAAGTTTGAGAGGATGTGGCAGCCCTGGATTGCATATATTATGCCAACCTTGGACAATAGAGTACTACTGCCATGGTAGCTGAATCAGTGTGTTATCTATGCCATTGTTCAACATCTCTTGGATTGGAGCGGTGGCTCTTGGCTCGACCACGCGGACCCCCCTTATGGTTCCAGTACTCTCTTTTTTCTCCATGTTATTTTCTTATAGTTATCGTTATTTATTTATTTTTCCGTTTTTCTCTGTTATTTCCTATTTTACTATTATGATTTTGAAGCTCCCTTTGTATTGTTAATAACTCGTTGCTTCACAGAGGACAATATATATGTCAGTAGTTACTAATAACTACATAAAACCTCTAAACTTAATAATCTTAATGTCATTAGTGACTAAATAGTATACCATACTTTGTCCACAAATATTTTCTTTGTATATTTACATATTGAAATAAGAATATTTGAGCTTCTCTATTTTCGATGTATTCCATGTAATTTGTATTACACCTTTGTACTCAATAAAATATTTTTGACAAGGAAAAATACACTTTGATCATCATTAATGTTCATAAAAACAATATAACTTCCAAAATATAAAAGGTAAAGCTGTTAATAAATAACAAATATTTGTACATTTTAAATTGTGAATATTAAAAGTATGCAAAACTGTAAGTAAGCAACTTATGCTATAAATTTTTAAGGTTGGTTTTACGCTTATGAATTGTGGTAATGTCTAATCCACAGTGTCATGTGTGGTGTGCATTGTTATAAAATGATCCAGGCATACATTTTATTATAATGCAGCACATTACATGCATGACAATGTGCTGAAATGTGCTGCTACCTACAGCGTTAAATTAATGTAATTTAAAACCTTTGTATCCAGGTACTTGGCTAAGAATGGAGAGTGTGAGAAACACTGGCTGCAGTGAAAGAGAGAAACTGCATTTTATTAGGTTCTAAAGGACACAGCTTTCTCTTGCCATGAAGGAGCCCTGAGAGTGCATAGCACTGTCCAGTGTGCACCACCACTGCTGCATAACACAGGAGCTGGAGTGCCGAGTACAGGTGTGCAGATAGCTGGAGTCACCTTGGTGCAAAGCAGAGAGTGGACTAATCACTCTGTGTGACTAGATAATTTGCAATTTCGCTGGGACTGGTGAGATGCTGCTGTGGCGATTTACTATCTGCTTCTAGAGAGACTGAGCCCTTTAGGAACTGGCCATTCAGCCATCTAGAAGCCTTATTGCTGCTTGAAGGCTTGGCTGGGACCATAGTAATGTGCACCAACAGTACAGCTGGGTCCCAACACTAGCCGGCTCAAGAGTTAGGACTAAAGACTGTCCTTTTGCAGACATTACACAGAAACTTTCACTTATTGCATATGCTGAGGTACCTCTCAGGGAACCCTTGCACCATATTCTAACTATTCTCCTAGAGTGACCTCTAGACTAGTTATAGTATTATTATTTACATTGCCGTTAATGCTTATGTACAGTGGATATTAAAAGTCTACACACCCCTGTTAAAATGTCAGGTTTCTGTGATGTAAAACAACACGACAAAGATAAGCTTTTTTCACCTATAATGTGACCTATAAACTGTACAACTCAGTTGAACAACAAACTGAAATCTTTTAGGTGGAGGAAAGTAAGAATAAAAAATAAAATAATTGGTTGCATAAGTGTGCACACACCCTTAAACTAATACTTTGTTAAAGCACCTTTTGATTTTATTACAGCACTCAGTCTTTTTGGGTATGAGTCTATCAGCATGGCACATTTTGACTTGGCAAAAACACTCCAAATCTGTCAGATTGTGAGGGCATCTCCTGTGCACAGCCCTCTGAAGGTTTTGTGCCAATATTGACTGGTCTTTGGAACTGTTCAAAATCCCCTCTACCTTGACTAAGGCCCCTGTTCCAGCTGAAGAAAAACAGCCCCAAAGCATGATGCTGCCACCATCATGTTTTACAGTGGGTATGGTGTTCTTTTAGTGATGTGCAGTGTTGTTTTTGCGCCAAACAAATAGACCATAACATATTTTCTTACATGCTTTTTGGAGACTTCAGATGTGTTTTTGCTAAATTTAGCCAGGCCTGGATGTTTTTCTTTGTAAGAAAAGGCTTCCGTCTTGCCACTCTACCCCATAGCCCAGACATATGAAGAATATGGGAGATTGTTGTCACATGTACCACACAGCCAGTACTTGCCAGATATTCCTGCAGCTCCTTTAACGTTGCTGTAGACCCCTTGACAGCTTCCATGACCAGTTGTCTACTAGTCTTTTTATCAATTTTGGATGTCCAGTTCTTGGTAATGTCACTGTTGTGCCATATTTACTCTTTACATTTGATGATAACTGTCTTTACTGTGTTCCATGGTATATCTAATATCTTGGAAATTATTTTGTACCCTTCTCCTGACTGATACCTTTTAACAATGAGGCCCTTCTGATGCTTTGGAAGCTCTCTGTGGTCCATGGCTTTTGCTGTAGGATACGAATAAGAAAATGTCAGGAAAGACCTACAAGAACAGCTGAACTTTATTTGGGGTTTATCAGAATCACTTTAAATGATGGTATGTGTGTACTGACTCCTATTTAACATGAGTTTGGATGTGATTACTTAATTCTGAGCACAGCTACATCCCCAGTTATAAGAGGGTGTGCACACTTATGCAACTACATTATTCTATTTTTTTTAGCTTTACTTCCCCCCTCTAAAAGATTTCAGTTTGTTTTTCAATTGAATCGTACAGTTTATAGGTCACATTAAAGGTGGAAAAGGTTTATCTTTGTCTTATTTTTTTAGAAGCTGGAAAGAAGGTGAAGAGGATAGCCAGGAAGAAGGTGAATAAGATACAAGCACTGATGAGGGACCTTGCGAGCATCAGGCTGTTAGAGCAGAGGTAAGTATTTATGCCCTTAGTTACACTTTAACAATAACAGGAGTGCTTATAATGGTTTTATTTCTTTATTTAAAACCTTTATCCAAAAAGGAAAAAAACTGTTGCTGTAACTGCTTAAAAGGTGTTAGCAGGTGTTCCACTTTTTTAGTCAAGTCCATCTAACACTCCCCTCTTCTCGGGTTGACAATGTTGCCGTCCACGGGTGACTCCATTGCTCCTCCATTGAGCAGAGCCAGCAAAGGCTAGACACCAATTAAAAATAAAGGGGGAAAAAATTAAGGAAAAAAAGCTTACAAGATAAGAACTGAAGCCAAAACGTTTTAGGATTGGTGAGCCGCAATAGATTACAGTTATATGTTTGGGTTTAGCTATGCTTTAACTGTATACAATAAGCATATGAATGAATGAAGTTATATGAATGCAACCAGCTATATGGTTATACAGCAATACCTTGATCTGGGTATACTCTCCTAGACTATGTAACCTCGGAGGCTCTTGGCATTTTTGATGTGTGCAATTCAGCAACAACAGTGGTTGAGGGAACTTTGCTAGGGGCTGCATTGACAGACTTGTGTTCATGTCAGACTGGTATTATGTTGCCACAAATCTCTGTAAGAATGCAAAATCCTCTTAAAACGGGTCAAATACAGGTCAGAAGGAATGTAACTGCATATCAAATGCACCTGTCAACAAACTTTTGATTTATCTCAGATGCATATCAAACTAATGTCAAGCTGATGTCATTCACACAAGACCAAAACTCATTGACAGGTGCCTGGTATTTTAGAATTGACTGTACAAGGTAAGAAATGAATCTTCCAGAGCTGGCCTTCTTATACCATTGCACAGAGTAATGCTAGTACAATGCTACACATCATCTATGTATGTGTACGATGCTCATGATTACTATGCGCTAGGGATCTTTAACCTCATTATATTGTGTTTGGGTTTTAGGGCAACTTTATGCCCTGCTTATTTCCTTATATAAACAGTAGCTACTGGATTAACTATTTGGCCTCACAAATGGCATAACAAAGATTTTAAGACACAACCCAGACAGTGACAGTGCCAGACAACCCCCTTAAACTATTCAATGCAAATTGTTTAAACATTGGACAGTTATAATACAGACACATACAAAGGCAGATACAACAATACATATACTATTCCTACAGTATACTGAATATACAGCATATACTTTATATGGTGTATATAGCAAGTCTTGCTCTGAAATAAATTAAAATGTTTCCATGATGCATGATCAAATTAAAATGTAAATACTTAGTCTATTTATTAAAGTAAATCAGTATGTCAAAGCACACATCAGCTATAATGGTCTAGGGTGCCATTAGGTTGTACAGTCGTCTGTGATAGCATAAAGTAATATATTAAGACCGAATAGAAGCATTTTGTGAAATATAAATATTTTACTACCTACATCAATATAGAATACCTGGTCAAAGACGTACCGTATTTTTCTCTCCATAAGACACACCTGACCATAAGATGCACCTAAATTTTAGAGGAGGAAAATGTGAAAAAAAAAATATTCTGAACCAAATAGTGTACTAAAAGATTTAATACAATATAACAGATTTTTTTTTTCTACACTGACAACCAATGTAAGGGGGCACCCTACACTTATCCCCAATGTACCTGGGACATGTACATGACCTCAACACAACAGGAGTATTTACATCCTGGTAGATGAAGGGTCTATAGTTTTTATCTCAGGTGTATTTTAAATGATAGAGAGAAAATATCAACCAAAAATCCAGAAAAAAAACACATTACGCAAATGTTATAAATTGAGTTGCAGTTCAGTGAGTAAAAGTATTTGATCCCCAAACAAAACATGACTTAGTACTTGGTGGAGAAATTCTAGAATTCTTGGCAAGCACAGGTTTTCACACAACTCAGGAGGGATTTTGGCCCACTCTTCTTTACAGATCTTCTCTAAATCCTTAAGGTTTCTTGGCTGTCGCTTGGCAACTTGAAGTTTCAGCTCTCTCCGTAAATTTTCTATAGGATTAAGGCCTGGAGACTGACTAGGCCACTCTATGACAATAATGTGTTTCTTCTAGATCCACTTTTTTGTTGCCTTGTGGTATGTTTTGGGTCATTGTCATGCTGGAAGACCCATCCATGACCCATCTTCAGTGTTCTGGCTGAGGGAAGAAGGTTTTCATCCAAGATTTTACAATACATGGCCCCATCCATTGGTTCCTCAATGCGGCAAAGTCAGCCTGTACCTTTTGCAGAGAAACAGCCCCAAAGCATACATTTTTCCCACACAGTGCTTAACTGTAAGGATGGTGTTCTTAAGGTCATAGTCAACATTTTTCTTCCCCCAAACACAGCGAGTCCCCTCCTCAAGAAGGCACATGTACAGTCATGTCAATGAACATCTAAATGATTCAGAGAAGGATTGGTAGAAAGTACTGTTGTCAGATGAGACCAAAATTGAGCTCTTTGGCATTTTAACTCGACTCGCTGTGTTTGGAGGAAATAAAATGCTAATCTGCCTCTCAACCCCAAAAACAGCCTCAGCCCCCTCTGGCACACCTGGAAATAGTGTACAATGACCAATGAGAAACACACACGTTATAATAAAACACAGAAAGTGTCTTTACTGCAATATGTCTGTGAAAAAATAACAGACAGTAACAGCATATATTCAACTAATCAACTGGAGAGTAGACATGTGCACAGAATTTTTTTTTCTTTTTTTTTTGTTCTGTTTCGTATCGTTCTGTAGGTTCGTTTCCGTTCGTTTTTCGTAAGACGCCCGTTTTCCTGTTCGTTTTTCGTACGACGAGATTTTTTTCGTATTCCGATCGTTTCGTATTTTCGTTACCGTTTTATTTTCATACATGCGGGATGGTTTGTTATTCTGTTTAATTCATGTTCGTTACTTGTTAGACAATAATTTTCGTGAATTTTCGTCAATGATTTGCATTCTGTGTTTTGGATTCCTTTTTCTGTTCGTGTTTTCGGTCGTGTGTTCGTGTGACATCTATGACAATTTGTTGTGGATGTCATGTGGGCATGCGACTGAACATACGAACAGAAAAAGGATTTTCGTCATTTTGTACTTTCGAAAATATATCGCAGGATTCGCGGCACTTTCAACACGCGGCTCATCCATTTTAACTATTGTTAAGCCCCATACACTTGGTCAGACTTTAACAACAAACATAAAAACTATCGTTTTCCGTTCGTTCTCAGAAAATTTGTTCGTTTTTAAACTCCATCAGAAAACCATTTTTGGGTTCAAAAGTCTGGCCAACTGATCTCCCTTCAGATGAAAATCCACAGAAAAGTTTATTTGGCTTTACTGTACTACTCAGCACAAAAGAGAAGCTGCTTTACTAACTACACTCACTGCCCATTCAAAAAAACGAAAATTACATCTGTGGCAAGGGATTTGCATTCTGTGTTTTGGGTCCTTTTTCTTTTGGTGTTTTCGGTCGTGTGTTCGTGTGACATCTGTGGCAAAAGATTTGCATTCTGTTGAATCCAAAATACCAACAGAAAAAAGGAATTGTTGTGGATGTCGTGTGAGCATACGACTGAGGATGCGAACAGAGAAGGGATTCAAACAAGATACAGAGTGCAAATCTTTTGTTGTGGATGTCGTGTGAACATACGACTGAGGGTGCAGACAGAGAAGGGATTCAAACAAGATACAGAGTGCAAATCTTTTGTTGTGGATGTCGTGTGAACATACGGCTGAGGATACGAGCAGAGAGGGGATTCAAACAGGATACAGAATGCAAATCTTTTGTTGTGGATGTCGTGTGAGCATGCGACTGGGGATGCGGACAGGAAAAGGATTCAAACAAAATACAGGGTGCGGGTCTTTTGTTGTGGATGTCATATGAGCATACGACTGAGGGTGCGAACAGAGAGGGGATTCAAACAAGATACAGAGTGCAAATCTTTTGTTGTGGATGTCGTGTGAACATACGGCTGAGGATACGAGCAGAGAGGGGATTCAAACAGGATACAGAATGCAAATCTTTTGTTATAGATGTAATTTTCGTTCTTTTGCCATTTTCGTTTTGTCGTATTTTCGTCAGATCGTTCGTTCGTATTTGCGGTTGCTCGTTATGCGGCTCATTCGTAATCCCGACGTTTTTGTATGTTGGTGCTTTAATTTTTTCGTATGTACACATTATTCTGCGGGTACGAAAATGAACATTTTCGTACGAAAATAACATTCGTACGAACGGTAATGCACATATCTACTGGAGAGCAATAACTGAGATTAAGAGCAATATAGCCCTCAATCCTATATTGAAACTGCTCTCAGGGGATTGAATATCCTCAAGAGCAGAGGCACATTTAAATGGAAAGTAAAGCACAATATGGCACTTTAAATTGGATTGGTTACTTTTACTCAGGTTGGCTTTATGAGTCCAGGCAGGAGGAGAGCAGAGGAATGACTCTTTGTGTCAAGTCTCTCTCCTGTCGCCTTACACCACAGGCCCAACTTTAAACACTTTATTTAAGTCAACAAGTAATGGCTTAAATTCCTAGTAGGGATGAGCCCGATGTTCGAGTCGAACGTAAGTTCGACTCAAACATCGGGTGTTCGCCTGTTTTCGCCAAATAGCGAACAATTTGGGAACACCCTTTAAAAGTCTATGGGAGAAACCAAAGTGCTAATTTTAAAGGCTTATATGCATGGTATTGTCATAAAAAGTGTTTGGGGACCTGGGTCCTGCCCCAGGGGGACATGTATCAATACAGGAGCAGTGATTTTAATAATGCTTAAAGTGAAACAATAAAAGTGAAATATTTCTTTTTTATTTTATTTTAATTTCTTTACATTTTGTACCTGGGGGTGTCTATAGTATGAAAAACATATTCTAAAATCCTAAAATTAGTGTAATAAAATATAAGCAGCGCTGTAAACAATGTAAGATGAAATATCCGTTTTCACAGGTATTTAAAAATAATGCTAATGTGCATAAACATCACCATGTGACAAAATTCCCAAAAATATATATAAATGTGTATAAATATTAATTAAATATAAGTCCATATATCACATCAAGTAGGTTTGTGAAAAAAGAATGATAATAGCTTACAATCTTCCACCACACCCGGTGTCAGTGAATCCTCTCCCGTCAGATGCAAAACTCACCAACTCAAATTGCCTTACACTCTCGTGTTCGGCGCGTAAACGTGTACAATAAGACCTCACTGGTAGGTATAGCAGATAATCCCAGTTCCAACTAGACAAGTGCGATTATTTTCGTAACGAAAGGATTTTCGTACGAATTTGTTAGTATTCGTACATTCGGATCAATTCGAACATCTGAATAGCTAAAAGTACTAAAATACAAAAACTACGAATAAGCAAAATATCGAACAAGCGAAAATACGAACGTACAATTGGACAAACTTATCAAAATACAAAACATCGATAGCAAAAGAACGAAAATGACATCTATAACGAATGATTTGCATTCCATATTTTAAATCCTTTGTCTTTTCGTAATTTCGTATATTCGTATTTTAATTCGTATGTTTGTATTTTCATTTGTGCGTTTTGTAAATCCGTTTCTTTGTCTGTTTGTAAATTTGTGTACTCGAATCGTTCTTTCGAATGGGCACTGGGCAGTGTAGTTAGTGAGTAATGTATCTTACTTTATCTTAGCCAATCAGCTTATCTCTTTTGTGCTGAGTCACATTGGACAGTGTAAAGCCTCGTACACACGATTGGACTTCAAACAAACTTTTCCGTGGATTTTTGTCCGAAGGGAGTTGGCCGGACTTTTGTTGCCGAAAAGTTTGTCCGTTTGCAGAGCAAACTTTTGTCTGATGAAAACCAAAAAAAAATTGTCCGATGGAGCGTACACACGGTCGGATTTTTTGGAAAACGTGCTCATTTTGAAGTTTGTTGGCAAAAAGTCAGACCGTGTGTGTACGGGGCGTAAGAGAAAGTCTATCTTAATATGGATTAGCTGCGTTTTGAAAAATAAACTAAAATACAAGATTGCGAATGACCGCGCCGCAGTGTATTTACAAAACTTCAAAATTACGAATACATTAAATAAAAATTATTATCTAACAAAATTACGAATTTCGAATCAAAGAAAATAAATTAGACAGAATTACGAATCAATCAGTATCAACCAAAATAAAACTGTTACGAAAATACGAACGGGTCCGTATAGGAAAACTTGTGTCTTACGAAATTACGAATCTTTACGAATCTACGGAACGAAACAAAAACGAAACAACATTTTTTTATTTTTTTTGTTGTGCACATGTCTAGTTCCAACCAATTCACTGCCAAAAAGCTCTGCATGTAAATAAAAGAAGTGCTCAAACTAGCGTGACACCGTAAAATCAGTTTAAGAACACACTTAAATCTTCACATATAGCACTCACATGAATCTAAAAAAATAGAGCAATACGCTGCACAGCAAACACTCGTTCAGAGATGAGCACACAACCTGGCAGGCCGCAGGAAAAGAGGGGTCGAGAGAGCGTTCCCCCCCCCTCCCTTCTGAACCGTACCAGGCCACATGCTGTCAACATGGAGAGGATGCATTGGGGTCCAAAGCACCATATCCCCATGTTGATGGGGACAAGGGCCTCTTCCCCACAACCCTTGCCCGGTGGTTGGGGGGGGGGGAGTTGGCATGCGGGGGGCTTATCAGAATCTGGAAGCCCTCTTTAACAAAGGGGACCCCCAGATCCCGCCCCCCATGTGAATTGTTAACGGGGTACCCCTATCATTTCACAAAAAAAGCGTCAAAAATTGTAAAAAAAAACACAGAAGACAGCTTGGGACAACTCATTTATTAAAAAATAAAAAATAAAAAATTTTCAGCGGCGTATATCCATCTTGAGCACCGGTCCGAGAGAAAAAAAAGCCGCCACGATCCGATTACGCCTCCGGCGGCCGCCGAATAACGCTACACCCGCCGTGACGACATCAGCATCATTCAGCGACCGCCTCCCATGGAGGCGAAATCGGATCGTGGCAGCGTTTTATTTTCTCGGACCCCGTTACCAATTCACATAAGGGGGCTGGGATTTGGGGGTCCTCTTTGTTAAAGAGGGCTTCCAGATTCCAATAAGCCCCTCACCCGCAGACCTCCACAACCACTGAGTAAGGGTCATGGGGATGAGGCCCTTGTCCCCATCAATATGGGGACATGGTGCTTTGGACCCCAAAGCATCTTCCCCATGTTGAGGGCATGTGGCCTGGTACGGGTCTGGTATGGATTTTTGGGGGGAACCTAACGCCATTTTTTTTTATTTTGGCGTGGGGTTTGGTTTTGGTTCCCCTTAAAATCCATATCAGGCCTGGGGGGGAACCCATGCCGTTTTTTTCAATGACTTTTATCTGTATTGCGGGACCCAACAATTCATTATATCCGCAAGCAGTTTTGAATGACTTTTTTCCTTTAGAAATTTAATTTTGCTGCAGGGATATTGCTAAACACAGGAAAAATGTGCCACTTTATAGGCATACTATAGACACCCCCCCAGGTAAGAAATGTAAAGGAATATTTGTTTTTAAAACTTTTTTGCATTGATACATGTCCCCTGGGGCAGGACCCAGGTCCCCAAACAGTTTTATGGCAATAACTTGCATAATAACCTTTAAAATGAGCACTTTAGATTTTTCACGTTCGTGTCCCATAGACTTTAAAGGTGTTCGCGTGTTCGAACAAATTTTGTGTCTGTTCGCATGTTGTTCTGCAAACCGAACCGGGGGGGGGGGTGGCTCATTCCTACTACCTAGATAAACTGTCCCCCTCACCCAGTGCATATACAGAGCCCTGAATGTGTGTGTGTGCATCCGTATGGCACTAATAGCTTCATTTGGTGTCTTCAGCTAGCCACTTTCGTTGGTGCACTTAAACTCCTGGATAGAAGGGCCAAACAACAAAACTGGCCCAGATTATCAAGTGAAACAGGGAGGGTTTTGCTCAATAAGGTGAGAGGACAATGATGTCTGTATACAGATAGCCTTATCCTTTATCCCTGTGGTACTACAAGTGTCAACAAGATGACTACCAGCAATGATGTCTGTATACAGCATTCATATAACTCCTTCTTTGGTGCAGTGTCTCTGTCTCGCAGGTGCATGGATCTTTTCTGGGGATGAAAGATCACTTCCTCTACCCTGGCAAACTGTTGGGAAGGGAGGACGAACACCTCTTGTCCCTTCTCTCCCTGGATCTTAATCTGCTGCTGGGAAGTGACAATCTCCTTTTCGCCCAGGGCCTCCAGAACCACCATAGGTGTCTGGCAGAGGTCTTGGACCCTCTGTCCAGTTGTCAGTGCTTCAGCTGCAGAAGTTTCTGGTAACTCCACAGATGCTGCTGGCAGAAAATCCCATGTCTCTGTTAGTATTGTGGAAGAAAGGCCAACTGCATCTTCTCTAAGGAATGCTGTTGGTGCTGGGCAGAGGTAAGAAGAGCTCTGTTGTCAGCACTTAGGCTTTGGAGACGGCAATCTCTGGAGTTTCCACTGCCGATTCTCTGGCATGCTGTTGAACATGTTCTTGCAGTTTTCTGCATGCCCTTTTGAGATGCTGTTCCTTCCTTAGAAAATAGTCCAGATCAGGTTTAAGCTCTGAGACCCCTGCAATAATGAGCATAGCCTCCCTGTATTCTGGCAGGTCTTCAAGGGTAGGTTCCCCTTCATCGCCAAACACAAAACAATCTGTAAGGCTCTCCCACAGCAATATAGGGCTTCCAAAGTCATATTCCTCCAGAGAGAATTCTGTTGTCTCCACTAAATATTCCTGCTCTGCATGCCATTGCAGAGCCCCATAACAATTGTCCAGCTATATCTCCTGCTGAACCAGCCTGTCTAACTCAGTCACCCATTGCTTCTGGGGCCACTCTCCCTGGAATGCCATCCGTAACTCCCGTTGTTCACTGGCCTGTTGCTCTAGGGTTGGAAAGCACTTGCCTAGTTGCATATCAGCGACATGGAGGGCTCTAATCCAGAGTCCTACCCGAATCTGCTGCCTGAGCTCCAGGTATTCATCTGTAGATACAGTCATGGTGTATGCTGAAAGGATGATCCGCAGAACCCCCGGGAACTCTGATGCCAGATCCATATCGCCGCTGGGGTGACTGAAGTCTGCTATCCGGATCCAGGTGGAGTTTTGGACGTGTTCACAGCCAGGAAGCATGATTCCACTGCTGCCACTAGTTGTGACAAACCCTTGTCCTCAACAGGACTATGTCCGACCATAAATGCTTCCTTTGTCCAGAACCAGCACTATCCAAGACCCTTTAGCCCACCCAGTCACCAGCCGTAACTCAGTGTAGGGTGGAAAACATCAAACTCTCTTTATTCAAGCACATGTTACAACAGATATATAACTCAGGGGCAGTCCCCCTTCCCTTGCATTCAGGGCGGGGTAAACTGTCCAATAACAATAGACCTACAGGTCAGGTGTATTCAAATTACTAATCAGTAAACAGTCTTATCAGCAGGGATGGGCTCCTGGAGGAGCCCCCCCCTCCACATAGACATACATCCCATAATATACCTTTCTTCCAAGGCAGACAGACACAATAAAACAATGTAATACAACCACACCCCAAACGATCCCAGCAAAAAGTCCACAACAGCATGAGACAACACACAATATATACATATACACAACATTCCAGTCTGGCTGTACAGCAAGTCCGACTAGTACAGATCATAGTGGGGTTCTCGGTTACTCTGTGCCCCTAATGGACACAGGGTGATTTACACATAGGAGGGGTCGGGAAGCTGGACACAGAGGGCCAGATCCTTAAAAGAGATACGACGGAGTAACTGCTGTTACTCCGTCGTATCCCTGGTTCTAACTTTGGAACTGATCCACAGAATCAGTTTTCCAAAGTTAGGCAGAAGATCCGACATGTGTAAGGGACTTACACTGCCGGATCTTAGGATGCAGTACCGCATCCGCCGCTGGGGGCATTTCGAGTCGAAATGCCGCTTCTGGTATGCAAATTAGCACTTAGGGCGATCCACAAAGCTTTTCAGCTTCGTTTTTTCGCCGTAAGTTTTAGTTTGCAAGTGTAAAATTAGGGCTGCTTTTACAAAGTGTAAAGTTAGTAACACCATGTAAAAGCACATTCAAGCGACGGCATTTGGTATGCATTCCTGAGAGGGAGAACTCCACGGCAATTTGTAAAATCAAAACCGGCATGGGTTCCCCCCCCAGGAGCATACCAGGCCCTTAGGTCTGGTATGGGTTGTAAGGAGACCCCCCCTACGCCGAAAAATCGACGTAGGGGGTCCCCCTACAATCCATACCAGACCCGTATCCAAAGCACGCTACCCGGCCGGTCAGGAAAGGAGTGGGGACGAGCGAGCGCCCCCCCCTCCTGAGCCGTACCAGGCCGCATGCCCTCAACATGGGGGGGTTGGGTGCTCTGGGGCAGGGGGGCGCACTGCGGGCCCCCCCACCCCAGAGCACCCTGTCCCCATGTTGATGAGGACAGGACCTCTTCCCGACAACCCTGGCCGTTGGTTGTCGGGGTCTGCGGGCGGGGGCTTATCGGAATCTGGGAGTCCCCTCAAATAAGGGGCCCCCAGATACCGGCCCCCCACCCTAAGTGAATGGATATGGGGTACATGGTTCGGTTTCATCAGACAAACGGATCGTGTGTACAGGGCTTTACACTTAACCATATTGAGATGGTCAACTTTAATACTGTGTCCTCTACCTTTGTGAACCTCATTATACTTCCATACATTTCCGTATGAGTGTTTTCTTGTGTTTTGTCAAGGTTTGCTATTGTAGCAAGATTCCAGTATCTTCCTGAAGCGTCACCCCCACTTCCCTTCGCTATATAAGTTATTCACTCACTCACCCTACTGGGTTCCTAGCTTGACACTCCAGATACTTCTTAAGCGTCACCCCACTGGTGTGTCACCCCACAGTCCGGATTGAAAAACAGAGAAAGGATAGTAGGGTGTTAAGGAGTAAAGAAAGAGGAAACATTTGTGAAAAAGATGGTGTGTATGTTGTGAAGGCTAGACACAAAGCTGGCTCCAGTTAACCACTTCGCCCAGGAAAGATTTTCCCCCTTAATGACCACGCCATTTTTTTTGGCAAAATGGCACTGCCTCACTTTAACTGACAATCGTGTGGTCTTGCGACGTGGTACACAAGCAACATTTTTTTCCCCACAAATAGAGCTTTCTTTTGGTGGTATTTGATCACCTATACGTTTTTTATTATTTGTGTTATACAGGTGAAACTCCAAAAATCTGAATATCGTGCAAAAGTTCATTTATTTCACTAATGCAACTTAAAAGGTGAAACTAATATATGAGATAGACTCATTACATGCAAAGCAAGATAGTTCAAGCCATGATTTGTCATAATTGTGATGAATATGGCTTACAGCTCATGAAAACCACAAATCCATAATCTCAGAAAATTTGAATATTTCATGCAATCTATAAAGCAATTTGTACAATATCGGACCTCTGAAAAGTATAAGCATGCATATGTACTCAGTACTTGGGGTTTGGGCCCCTTTTACAGCAATTACTGCCTCAATGTGGCGTGGAATGGAAGCTATCAGCCTTTGCCACTGCTAAGATGTTATGGAAGACCAGGATGCTTCAATAGTGGCCTTCAGCTCTTCTGCATTGTTCGGTCTCATGTCTCTCATCTTTCTCTTGGCAATGCCCCATAGATTCTCTATGGGGTTCAGGTAAGGCAAGTTTGCTGGCCAATCAAGCACAGTAATCCCACGGTCATTGAACCAGGTTTTGGTGCTTTTGACAGTTTGGGCAGGTGCCAAGTCCTGCTGGAAAATGAAGTCAGCATCCCCATAGAGCTCGTTGGGGAAGAAAGCAGGGAGTGCTCCAAAATCTCCTGGTATATGGCTGCGTTGACCCTGGACTTAATGAAGCAAAGTGGACCAACACCAGCAGATGACATGGCTCCCCAAGTCAACACGGACTGTGGAAACTTCACACTGGACTTCAAGCATCTTGCAGTGTGTGCCTATTCATTCTTTCTCCATACTCTGGGTCTTTAAATGAGATGCAAAATTTGCACTCATCAGAAAAGAGGACTTTGGACCACTGAGCAACAGACCAGGTCTGTTTTTCTTTAGCCCAGGTAAGATGCTTCTGACGTTGTTTGTTGTTCAGGGGTGGCTTGACAAGAGGAATACGACATTTGAAGCCCATGTCTAGGATCCTCCTGTGTGTGGTGGCTCTTCATGCACTGACTCCAGCCTCAGTCTACTCCTTGCGAATGTCCCCAACACTTTTGAATGGCCTTTTCCTGACAATCCTCTCCAGGCTGTGGTCATCCCTGCTGCTTGTGCACCTTTTTCTTCCACACCTTTTCCCTTCCACATAACTTTCTATTAATGTGCTTTGATACAGCACTTTAGGGACATTCAACTTCTTTTGCAATTACCCTTTGAGGCTTTCCCTTCTATTGGAGGGTGTCAATGATGGTTTTCTGTACAACTGTAAGGTCAGCAGTCTTTCCCATGATTGTGATTCTTACTGAACCAGACAGAGACAATTTAAAGGTTCAGGAACCCTTTGCAGGTGTTATGGCTTAATTAGTTGATTAGAGTGGGACACTTTGAGCCTAGCTATATTCTATTGCACCTTTTCACAATTTTCTAATTTTCTGAGATTGTGGATTTGGGGTTTTCATGAGCTGTAAGCCATAATCATCACAATTATGACAAATCACGGCTTGCACTGTCTTGCTTTACATGTAATGAGTCTATCTCATATATTAGTTTTACCTTTTAAATTGCATTAGTGAAATAAATGAACTTTTGCACAATATTCAAATTGTTTGAGTTTCACCTGTAAACAAAAAAAGAGCAACAAATTGAAAAAATTATATATATATATTTTTTTTAGTTTTTACTATAATAAATATCCCATTTTAAAAAAAAAAATAAACAAATTTCTTTATCAGTTTCGGCTGATATATATTCTTCTACATATTTTTGGTAAAAAAAAATCACAATAAGTTTATACTGATTGGTTTGCGAAAAAGTTATAGCGTCTACAGACTATGGGAAAGATTTATGGCGGCGATCAGCAATTTATATTGGGACTGTGACATTGCAGCGGACAGATCGGACACTTTTGACACATTTTTGGGACAATTGACATTTACACAGCGATCAGAGCTGTAAAAATGCACTGATTACTGTAGGGAAGAGGTTAACACTAGGTGGCGAACAAGGGGTTAAATGTGTTCCCTCAGTGTGTTTCTTACTGTGGGGGGATGTGACTGACTAGAGAAGAAGCCAGATCGTTTTTCCTGGCTAGTAGGAACAGACGATCTGTCTCTCCTCTCCTGACAGAACTGGGATTTGTGAGCGCGCCTGCTCTAGCTGTGCTGTGGCGATTTGCGGGAGAGAGCGAACCTGCCCCTGTAGAATGACGATGGCTGGTCAGCTAGTGGTTAAGCTGGTGATCTATGAATTGTTATGGAGAGTCCAGGCAGATAGAAAATTAAGGGGGTAAATGGAATTCTATTTTGTAGCCCCCTCAATATGACTTTGTGAACTCCTCTGAAAATGTATTAAAGGGGTTGTAAAGGCAGAAGGTTCTGTGTGCAGCAGCCACCCTAGCACCCCTAATTACTCAGCTATGACTAAGCACTAGTTTCAGTGCGAAACGCGTCAGCAGTCAGGTTTTTATTTCATTTTGCTGTGACTTATAGTGCTGTCCTTCTTTTAATAAAGGCTACAATTTGTTCAGAGTGCACCTGTCTAGAGACAATTCTTGTTACTACTCCTAATTACTTACCTTAGCCTTATCTCTCTCCAGCGATATCTGTGAGTGTCTTAGCCATCTGGGACTCTGCTTCTCTGATTGGCTGAGACACAGCAGTGGCGCCATTGGCTCCCGCAGCTGCCAATCAGAAGAGAGAGGAGGTGGGCCCGGGTCGGGCTCCGTTTCTGAATGTCTCCGCCGGCCGCTCCGCTGCTTTACAGTGTGAAATAACAACTTATATTCCCCCTTCCGGTTTAGGCACCATTTTAACTGTGGGCATAAGCCCACAGCCCGGCACTTCCTTTTGCGGTGGATGCTGATGTCCCAGCATCCACCGCTCGATCTCGCGCATGCGTGCGAGTAACGGGGACCAGCGGCTTTGGCGTAATGGAGATTTTTGTAAAGCCCGCCCTCCAGCCTTTGTTTACATCGCGCCTCACTTCCTCTTCCTCGAAATCGCGCGATATCTCGTCTAACATGGGAAGAATACGATCTGAAGGGAGCTATGACACAAGCTCCCAGAAGACACTGCACGGGATAGGAAACAAAGAGAAACCCAAGCAAAAACCCGAGGAAGGCAGACCGGAAGCCCATCGAGTTTAATGGTACTGTAAATCTTATTTTAATTGTAAATATCGGTTTCAGCATTCTTTAGGAGCAGTATTATTTATGCGATCCTGTTTAATTTTGGGTGGAGATCCGCTTTAAGCAGAAACCCCATCCCAGCATCACAATTAAAAAATCCTTTACATTGAATAAAACCTGATATTAGTAATTTCCTGATTTGGTATTTGCTTTCAGATTACTTTTGAGGGCAAAATACTATTTTGTGTACTGCATGAAGATAGATGCAGCTTTGTTTTTCTTTACACATTTATTCATGGTTATTTATATTTTATGCTCTGAATCACCAACTCTATGTTTATGCCATATGATAGGCACAACTAAGAAGCATAAGACCTTGGCTGTGTCATAGAAACTTGTGTGTACAAAGCACAAATCTATTGATCATCATGTTTAAAGGGAAATCATTTTATACTTCCCTGCATGTACTGTAAATACATGTCATGTAAATATTTAGTTTGAGTTTAAAGTGATTGTGAACCCTCAACTTTTAAAAGGATCCATTCGGGTTTAAAACAGAAATGAAAGGCAAAACATGTATGTATAAATATAAAGAACAACCATTATAAATACCTTTTTTCACTTTTTTATAAGTGATCACATTTCCTCTGTTCTCAGCAGCATAAGAGCTGGGGGTGGATAAACAGCAGCACACTGAACTAACCAGTGAAAGGCTGTACAAGCGGCGGGGGGTGTCAGCACAAGTCTAATCATTGGAGAACAGCAGGCTGAGTTCCAGCACAGCTAGAGAACTGACCATAGTGTGGTCTATTTTGAAATGGAAAGCAGAGGAATTGGCAGGAACACCAGGGATTTCACACAAAGGAAGCCATACAAAAAGAACAGGATACTTTTTTATACAGGTATAGTACATTATACAGCAGGAACATATCTGGAATATGAAATGTTGGGTTTACATATTTTTTAATTGTCAGATGTACTTGAAAGTATTTTACATGAGCTTTTTTACAAAACAAAAACAAAAACACCAAAAATTAACAAAAAAGTGTATGTAAACACACACAAAAAAGTGCACTTATGGTCAACTCCTGAAGGGGAAGAACCATTCCCTGACCCTCCCAAGGTGAAAGACTCCTGACAGGGGCAAGGCACACTTAGGTTCACCTAGCAAAAAGACCCGGTGATTTCTGCTTGTGATGATCAGCCAAAGCCGACCAACGAGTACTAGGTGAGAGAATCTCTTATGCCCTGTACACACGATCAGTTCGTCTGATGAAAATGGACCGATGGACCGTTTTCATCGGACGAACCAATCGTGTGTGGGCCCCAACAGTTTTTTTTCCCCATCGGTGGAAAAAAATAGAACCTGTTTTAAATTTTTCGTATGGTTAAAAAACCGATAGAAAAAAAAAGATCGTCTGTGGGGAAATCTATCGGTCAAAAATCCACACATGCTCAGAATCAAGTCGATGCATGCTCGGAAGCAGTGAACTTAATTTTTCTCTGCACGTCGTTGTGTTTTACGTCACCGCGTTGGACACGATCGGATTTTTAACCGATGGTGTGTAGGCAAGACTGATGAAAGTCAGCTTCATTGGATATCTGATGAAAAAATCCATCGGTTCGTTTTCATCACACGAACCGATTGTGTGTACAGGGCATTAAAGAGAGAGACCCCCCCCCCCCCAAATCAGGGAGGAAGAGCCACACAGACTTCAGGGTAGGCTCAAAGACCCACACACTACAATCCAGGTGAAAAAAGACATCTATACAGTAAATGCTGGCAACACAAATGTGGGGAGAAAAAAATAGAGGGCCAGATTCACATAGAATTGCGGCGGCGTAACGTATCGCATTTACGTTACACCGCCGCCAGTTTTACGGGCAAGTGCTTGATTCACAAAGCACTTGCCTGTAAACTTGCGGTGGCGTAGCGTAAATCCGTCCGGCGCAAGCCCGCCTAATTCAAATGGGGCGTGTATCATTTAAATTAGGCGCGTTCCCGCGCCGAACGTACTGCGCATGCTTCGTTTTGAAATTTCCTGCCGTGCTTTGTGCGAAATGACGTCGCACCGACGAAATTTTTTGAACGGCGACGTGCGTTACATCCTTTCCTATTCACGAACGACTTATGCAAAAAAAGAAAAAAAACATTAGACGCGGGAACGACGGCCATACTTTAACATGGCAAGTCTAAATTTAAGCCAAGAAATAGCAGCTGTAACTTTACGCCGGGAAAAGCCGACTAGCGACGACGTAAGAGAATGCGACGACCGCGCGTAACTTCGTGGATCGCCGTAAACAGCTAATTAGCATACCCGACGCGGAAAACGATGCAAACTCCACCCAGCGGGCGCCAAAGTATTACACCTACAATCCGAAGGCGTAGAGAGGCCGTACGCCTGTCGGATCGAAGCCAGAAGCCGTCGTATCTTGGTTTGAGAATTCAAACTAAAGATACGACGCAGCAAATTTGAAAGTACGCCGGAGTATCAGCAAATACTCCGGCGTACTTCTTCTGAGAATCTGGCCCAGAGTATGTAGTAATAAGATTAAAAAGGAAAGAGATTTAATCTCCAAATGCAAAAAAGGTTTCTGCATAGTAAGAGTTGTGAAAATGTGAAATAGATGGCGCTGTCCAGCTCAGTAGCTTGCTTTAAAAAAAGCCTGAATTTTTTTTCCTAAATGTACATAATATAACTGGGTACTAACATTTATAGGTAAAGTTGATCCAGAGCGGCTGCTTTCTGTTCGAGCGGCCATAGCGATGGTAGGATTTGGACAAGCTGAGGTCTCGAGTGACGGAGACGGAGCAGCGTGTCAGTACTACAGAGGATGAGGTCATGGAGAACTCTTCTGCCCTCCGTACCCTTCAGACTAAGACGAAGGCCCTGGAATACAGAGCTGAGGATGCTGAGAATAGGAACAGAAGGAGCAACCTCTGCATCGTGGGCCTAGCAGAGGGCATGGCAGGGAATCACCCGACCACCTTCATTGAAGATTTTTTGCACTCCCTCCTACCTGATGCTCGACTGTCCCCCCAATATTTGGTGAAGAGGGCCCATAGTGTACCACCTAAGCCAGGTTCCCCAGGAACCCAACCACAGACCTTCATACTCCGGGTTTTGAACTTCCAGGATAGAGATGAAATTCTCTGTGCATTCTGGGCTCTTGGTGACCTTCGCTACCAAATTAACAAGCTGCTACTATTCCCTGATTACTCTGTGGAGACGCAGAAGCTCAGAAAATCGTTTGATTGGATGAAAGAGGCTATGCAAGCCTGAGACATCCGCTACAGTATTCTGTTTCCAGCGTGCCTCAGAGTCCAAGATGGAGAAACCACCCGCTTGTTCAATACCCCTTGAGAGGCCTCCGTGTGGCTGGACTCTCTTCTGCGTGATCGCTGACATCTGGAACTGTGAGTGTACCTCCCCGATCTTTTCTTGTGCCTCCCTGATCCCCTCTCACACTCCTTGTTACTGAGCCACCCTCCCCAGGGACCCACCACCTCTTTCCAGCACTGTGGCTTGTGGGCTGGAGCAATCACTCGTCACTCTGCTGCCCCCACCGCCATCCTCGGTGAGGGAATAAGGAAGTGAAGCGTTCCGGCTTCACTGCTTGATTCCCTACGGCGCATGCGCGAGTAACGCAGCGCCGTCCTCACTGGTCCCCGCTGTGTTCTGGAAGCCGTGTGTTTCCCAGAAAACAACGGGCAGGGGTGCAGAATACCCGCAGAGAGGACTCCCGGAAGTGGGTGCAAATACCTGTCTTAGACAGGTATCTGCACCCCCTGAAAGGTGTCAAATGTGAGGGTTCCGATGAGCCGAAGTTCCACTTTAGGGTGGAGCTCCGCTTTAAGACAGGAGGGCTCTTCAGTGGGCATATGGAATACTTCCTTTAGCTGAGTGGGTTAAGGTTAAAACCTGTGTTAAGTTAATTTTTATGGGTTCAAAGTGGTTGTAAAGGCAGATTTTTTTTTTTATCTTAATGCATTCTATGCATTATGTTATAAAGCCTTCTGTGTGCAGCAGTCCCCCTCAGCCCCCCTAATACTTACTTGAGCCCCCTCGATCCAGCGATGTTGACGGTTGATTCATCCGGTCGAGCCTCTCCCTCCTGATTGTCTGGGAAACAGCAGCGGCACCATTGTCGTT
The DNA here is from genome assembly GCF_905171775.1 of Rana temporaria. Taxonomy (NCBI): domain Eukaryota; kingdom Metazoa; phylum Chordata; class Amphibia; order Anura; family Ranidae; genus Rana; species Rana temporaria. Next base: position 115,011,845 of record NC_053499.1, on the reverse strand, counting down.
CGCTGCTGTCAATAAAAGTCACTTAGCCAATGAGGGGATAGAGGGGGCTTGGCCGAATCACGGCTGGATACATGGAGCTGCGGCTCAGCTCGGGTGCCCCCATAGCAAGCTGCTTGCTGTGGGGACACTTAACAGGAGGGAGTGGGCAGGATCCCCGAAGAGGGCTCCCAGAAGAGGAGGACCGGGGCTGCCCTGTGCAAAACCACTACACAGAGCAGTAAGTATACATTTTATTTAATGTTTTTATAGAAAAATAAATGAGACTTTACAATCACTTTAAAGCGGAGTTACACCCTAAAAATGAACTTTCTATTAACAGCTTGCCTTTAATGTAAAAAAAATTAAATAAAAAATCTAAATGTTTTACTCACTTCTATCTGGCTGTTACTAGGCACATTTCGTAATCTGCAGAGTTCCTGGTCCTAGGTGGTTCAACTTCCTGTCCTAAGACCACATTGCCTCCTGGGAAATGATGACACTAATTTCCCAGGAGTCTCTGGGCATTACTGTGCCTAAAAATCGCCCAGCATGCACCTCTCCCTGAAAACCAGAAAGAAAAAGGAACTGGGCTTCACATGCCCACACATATGATGGACACGGCCACAACATGAGCTGGAGGATAAAAGGCAAGTGTTTTCAATGATTTCTGGAACGATTGGGGAGCTATTAATATGTTTTAGGGACTATTTAATGTGATTATTTAAGCTTGCAAAAAAATTAATAAAAAATAAATATGCCCGGAACCCTGCTTTAAGAATTATTTTTTTTAAGGCTGGGTTTACACTGATGCATCACATCGCATGTGATTCACACAGGAATCGCACCACATTCCTGTACAAATCACATGCGATTCTGTGAGGGGGGATTTGAGCCTATCAATTTGTATTGCTCAAATCGCACCACATCTGCATTAAAAAAAAGGTGCAGGAAACTTTTTTCTGCTCTACTGGTTCTAGCAAGTGCACTGCGACCTGCTTTTGGAGTGTTGTTAACTTTTAATTGACACCTGCAGCAGATTGCATGAACACGTGTGATTGCTGTGAGGTGAAGTGCAGAAAACGTGTGTTTTCTGCATTGCAACAGTGTGAACCGAGCCTAACCTGTGTTAAGTTTTTTTATTGCTATTATTGGTTTTGTTTCTGCTGGGTATTAGGGAGATTCTCTACAGTGCTCAGTGCCACAAGAAGTACATGTTTGTACTAACTAATATTTTTAAAGTAAACAGTGGTTTCCAATGTAAGATTACAGTCATTAAAGCTTTCTTTACCTGCACTGTAAAACTGTACGACTAGATATAGTGACACTGTTTTTCCATTGTCTCTATTCAGAGGAGAGACTTTGGCTAGATAAACTGAGGGGAAGTTCATGGTAAATCTGTGTTAGTTCAGATTACAAAACATTGCACATGTTTTCCATGGAGACTAAAAATTGCTTTCTTTTACAAGGACACGTAATTCACATTCATTTTCGTTTTTAGTTTTACATCTAAATCTCCATACAATGCAGTTTTCAGATGCTATGAGGCAAACATTCTGCTGCTATATAAAGGCAGTAGGGAAAGGCAATTCTGCCCGGGGGGGGGGGGGGGGGGGGTAGATGAATCATGCTTGAAATCTTGGAAAACTCAATTTAGCAGCAAACCCTATTGCAGTATATGGGGTGCAAACCTTGATACTTAAAGGGATTGTAAAGGTACATTTTTTCCCCCTAAATAGCTTCCTTTACCTTAGTGCAGTCCTCCTTCACTTACCTCATCCTTCTATTTTGCTTTTAAATGTCCTTATTTCTTCTGAGAAATCCTCACTTCCTGTTCTTCTGTCTGTAACTACACACAGTAATTCCGAGGCTTTCTCCCTGGTGTGGAGAAAGCCTCTTGAGGGGGGAGGGGGCGAGCAGGAGTGTCAGGACGCCCACTAACACACAGCTCCTTTCTCTATCTGCAAAGTAGAGAGTGTCCTGACTCGCCTGCTCTCCCCCTCCCCCTCAAGAGGCTTTCTCCACACCAGGGAGAAAGCCTTGCATTACTGTGTGTATTCTCCTCTTCTCAAGAGAGAATAAATTCAGTTCCTCTAAATCTTTCCTCATAGCTGAGTTCCTCAATGCCTCTTATTAGTTTGGTTGCCCTTCTCTGCACTTTCTCCAGTTCCCCAATATCCTTTTTGAGAAATGGTGCCCAAAACTGAACTACATATTCCAGATGAGGTCTTATTAATGATTTGTACAGGGGAAAAATGATATCTCTCTCTCTGGAGTCCATACCTCTCTTAATAAATTCAAGAAAGGACTTTAATCGCTTTGGAAACTGCAGCTTGGCATTGCATGCTATTATTGAGCTTATGGTCTACCAAAACCCCCAGGTCCTTCTCCACTATGGATTCCCTCAATTGTACTACCCCTAGTATGTATGATGTATGCATATTCATAGCCCCCAAGTGAATAACTTTACATTTTTTAACATTAAACCTCATTTGCCTCTTAGATGCCCAATTAGGCAGTGAATTGAGGACAGTTCGTAAATTGGAGACATCCTGTAAGGATGTTATTCCACTGCATAGCTTTGTGTCCTCTGCAAACACAGAAATTGGACTTTTAATCCCAGACCCAATATAATTTATAAAGATATAAAAAAGTAAGGGTCTCAACACTGAACCTTGGGGTACACCACTGATAACCTTAGACCATTCCATCATTAACCACTACTCTCTGAATAAGTTATTTTAGCCAGTTTTCTATCCATTTACAAATTCTTATTTTCAAGCCTGTAGACTTTACTTTACACATTATGACTTGTACACACGATTGGATTTTCTGTCAGGATAAACTCAGATGGATTTTTCCGACAGAATTCCGTTCAAGCTGTCTTGCATACACACTGTCACACCAAATTCCGATTGTCAAAAACACGGTGACGTACAACACTACGACGAGCCGAGAAAAATGCGTGGACTTAATTCTGAGCATGCATGTTTTTTTCTCCATCGGAGAAAGACGAACGGAATGTTCTCTTTCTAGATTTCTAAATTCCGACGGAAAAAGTCTGATAGGGAACACACACGGTCGGAATATCCGATGAAAGAATTCCATTTGACTTTTTCCATTGGAAATTCTAATCGTGTGTACAAGGCATTAGTAGTGTGTGGGAAAATGTGTCAAACGCTTTTGCAAAATCCAGGTATGCCAGTTCCACAGTCACCCCTGTCCAAGGTTTTACTTACCTCCTTATAAAATAAAATCTGGTTTGTTTGACAACTTTTTTTGTCTTTCATGAATCTATGCTGTCTGTTGCTTAAAATATTGTTTCTAGCAAGAACTAAGTGGTCTTTTATTAAACTCTTCAGTATCTTCTTGATCATAGAAGTTAAACTTATTTGGATAAAGACTTTGATCCCTTTTTAAATATGGGCACCACATTGGCCCCACTCCAATCCAGTGGTACCATTCCAGTCATTAACGAGTCCCTAAATATTAGAAACAATGACTTTGAAATGACAGAGCTCAATTCTTTATCATCAACAACATAATTTGTGTGCACTTAATTTTTTACCTTGAGTTTAGCTTAAGTACAGCAGCAGCACCCCAACCTGATTAATTTCAACTTGAAAAAAAAGTTTTTCTTAAAGCGGTTGTAAACCTAAAATTGCAACTTTCTATTTATACACGCATTCTAATAGCCCCAATTCGTCTCTGTCAGTTTTTTTTCCCTACCTGCTTCCTTCTCATGCTATCGTCGATATCGCGAATGGTGACGTCACTCCGCGCAAGCGCCGTTCGTTCGTTAATTCCGGCCAGCCGAGACCCTGCCGGTCACTATCTCTGTTTATGTCGGGGCTGCGTCATTTCCTGCTGTTGACGTCAGTCCCGACATCGCGCGATTTTTTCCATTGGTATTTCCTCCCTCCCCCTCCCCAAGAGGCTCATGGTTGTTTACCTTCATACCTTGTGACTCCTACGTCACAGGGTTTGAAGGAGGACGCGCACGCGCGGGATTACAGCCAGCGTCATCAACTGTGGGCGGAAGTTTGTACAGCAGCAGATGCGGAAGACCTAAAGAAGAATGGCGCTGGCATAGGACAAGGAAGCCCTGAAACAAAGGTACCGATTACACCACAAATATAAAAATGTTATTGATTGCATAACGATCGTTGGATGCAGCGGGGAATTGTCTTTATGAAAATTATAATAATGAAGATAGTAGATGGGGGTTTACAACCGCTTTAAGCTAGTTTTGGCTGCAACACCTGCTTTTTTATTCAGCAGTAATAGACCTAAATTGAACCATGGAAGCAACAGCCACAACAGATCGAAAAGCTATAGCAAAGTTTACACTTTTAAAATGTAAGCTAAAAACCCTCAACTTTGTATAATTTGAGCAGTGGCAAAACAGTTTAAAGCAAAACTACACTGTATCTGACCACCACAAACCAAAAATGCAATTTAATACATTTGTGTTATTCAAAGCAAACTCACCCATCCATCCATGTCTTCATGCTTTATTTTGCTGAGAAATCACTTTGAAAACACCCACTAGCATTTCTGGCTGTGGCCATCTTGAGTAAGGGCAGGTGATTCATTTAGCCTTTACTTCCTGGACTTCATCTGCCCTTAGATCAGACATACAGGCAGGAGGATGTGCTTAGCTTAGCAAACCCCTCCTTCCCCCCTGAAGACTACTGGGATGTAGGAGATCATTTGCCTAGGCATGGAAACCAGGAAATAACTGATGAAATGTAAAAAAAAAGTTTAAAACAAGTAAATATGATATACTTTCCTATCTATTTACTAATGCTACCAGCATAAGGATTTAATATAATCAATGTTGCTTGAGAGAGTAAAGTTCCACTTTAATAATATAGTTCATAAGCTATTTTTTTTTTTGCATAACCATGCTACATCGTGTAAAATGTCAGCAGAGTGCACAAAACATTTTAAAACCACAACTCAACATTGCCATATACTAAAATAATCCCAAAATATCTAAAATATAGACGGCTTCTGTATTGTACTGACATGTCAAGACAATACATTAGCATTTGAATAAGCAGCAAATAGAAAGAGACTTTACTTTTTTTAATCTTACAATAACTAATAAGCATGTATTATCAAAAAGACAAAAGCCAGAAATTATCAGTTGCTGAACAGTATGTAGGCTGCCTGGTTAGGCCGCAATATAAGATAGATGAGACAGGTATTATCCTGAAAGAGTATTATTTGAAAGATAATATACACATTGTGTAGCGCTACCCCCTCAGGAGCCGCTGGTTAGATTGGGACGGCATGTTATGTTACCTCTACAATGTTTCTAGGAATGATGATGATGATGATGATGATGATGATGAGATGCAATAACGGAATGTCCAAACAGCAGGGTGTCGTTTTCTGTGCTTTTTTTTCTTGCCCAACATGGCAAACAGTTAACTTGAGGTAGATAGAAATAGGTTGGTGAAATGAGAATTTGCAGATTCAGGCCTATGGATAAACGGAAGCAATCCTGCCTCCAACGGGACTTTAACTCACGTTGCCACTCCAGCCAGAGTGGGTATAGTGTACCTGGACAGGCCTCTCTCACTGACCTGGCAGCCAGAGTATCACTTGGAACTGTTGAGAAGGAACAAGTCTCTGCTACCGACTTGGCTCTAATAGGATTGGAATTAGGAGTGAGACCTCTGTCACAGGCCCTTCCCTCAGGAACATGAATAGTAGAGCGAACCCTCTCAATTAATAATTTGCCTGAATCTCCCTCAGGTAGACTTTTTTGTCTTTGGGGTCACCGACTGACAAGTTGCAGCATTCAATCTGTCAGTGTCCGGTCACCCAGATCCCCGATGGTTCATCTAAGCCCTATTGGATCACCTGCCTCCGGGTTCACCTCAGACCGACTCCCCACCGAACAGCATAACTCGCTTGGGATCTTCCTCACGAAGTGTGGGGACCCAGTAAGTCACTGGGGCCCCTTTGCAGCTTTAGTTGCTCTGGGCCATGAGAGCCCAGAGTCAGGAACTCCACGTAGCACGTGCACCCCGGCCTGGTAGGCCATATCGCCGGGGCCCGTGATGTGCGCACACCCTAAAGGTGGGTGCCGCACCTGGAACCAGGAACGTGCGAAGACCCCACAAAATGGCGTCTGCCACAGAAATACCCTCCCCCAGCATGCCCCGCGAGGGGAACACTCCTCTGATTGGCTGCTGGAGAAAGGCGCCTCCGCCTGGACCCCTCTGGCATCCACCTGTTATCCAAAGATGGAACGGTATCTTTGGAACACAGAATGAAACCACAGGAAGCCCAGCACGGCAGAAACCCAATTTAAACAGATCGACATGGATGAGAGCAAAGTAACTCTCTCGTCCCCCAACTAAATTTGACATAGCACCTGTACTGGAAGTACACAGGCGCTACAATTGTATAATGGCTAGGCAGTGGTAAACTAACATCACCCCCCCCCCCCCCGTGGGAGAAAAACGGCGGCAGAAGAAAAGGGAAGAAAGAGCCGGGCCGCTATGGTGAGCACACAAAGACTCCCTGGCCAATAGGGGGAATCCTGATTGGCCGGGAGGAGGATCAGTGTGTCAATAGCAAATATTCAATTGCTATTGCCACAGATTTACATAATAGGTGAGGTTGAAAAAAGACACAAGTCCATCAAGTCCAACCTATGTATGTGATAATATGTCAGAATTACATTGTATAACCCTGCATGTTACAGTCGTTCAGGTGCTTATCTAATAGTTTTTTGCAACTATTGATGCCGCTCACTAAAACCACCGCCTGTGGAAGGGAATTCCACATCCTTGCCGCTCTTTCAGTAAAGAAACCAGTATGCAGTTTAAGGTTAAACCTATTTTCTTCTAATTTTAATGAGTGCCCATGTGTCTTAGTATCCATTCCGCAAAAAAGTTTTATCCCTACTGTGGGGTCACCAGTACGGTATTTGTAAATTGAAATCATATCCCCTCTCAATCGTCTCTTCTCCAGAGAGAATAAGTTCAGTGCTCGCAACCTTTCTTCATAACTAATAACCTCTAGACCCTTTATTAGCTTTGTTGCCCTTCTTCTTTGAACTTACTCCATTTCCAGTACACTTTAAGTGAGGCTGGACCAAAGTTTTGTAGAGTGGGAAAATTATCGCTTTATCCCTGGAGTGTATCCTTTGTTAGCAGCAGCTTGGCATTGCATGCCATTGCTGAGCCTATCATCGAGATGCATCATTTTAAATTTTTCTACATTAAACCTCATTTGCCATGTAGTTGCCCAACCCATTAATTTGTTCAGCTCTTCTTGCAAGGTTTCCACATTCTACAGAGAAGTTATTGCCCTGCTTAGCTTAGTGTCATCCACAAATACAGAGATTGAACGGTTTACCCCATCCTCTAGGTCGTTTATGAACAAATTAAACAGGATTGATCCCACCACAGAACCCTTGGGGACCCCAGTTCCCACCCCTGCCCATTCCGAGTATTCCCCATTTGTAGCCAGTTTTCAATCCATGTACTCACCCTACCCCACCCCAATCCATGTACTCACCCGTACGCACACAATTTTTTGAAGCCTTATAGAGCCTCTGGCTCTAATCACGTGCTTCAAAAAATCACAGCCCCCCATTGGAATCCATAGTCCGGCACCCTGTATGTAGATCAGGGGGCCGGATGCATGGCTAGGGGGGACATCACTCCTGCGCCCCTTATGGAGAGGCCGGCCACTGCTGGGCAGTGCAGCTCCGGATTGCAGCACACATCTGTCTTTTGGAGCTGCAAAAAAAATCCAAGTATGGCTGGCTAGCCCCCACTTTATCAAAGTTCTTTGTCCTTCAAACCCTCCTTCATATAATCAAGTGGACATTTCTTTTACTTACAGTATGTTGTTATTTTTTCACATTTTTATTTTATCTGCTTTGCCAGCATAATCTTTTTCCCCCTAGGCATCCACCAGACAGTTATATTTTTCTCTACATTTATTTAATTATAGTCAAGGCACTGGAGGCATAGCTATAGGCAGCTATAGTCATAAAACATTGCAGCACTAAATTAACAATGATAAAATGGTGAAAAAATATAATATATACAGCAACAGTCCATAAAGTGCTCCAAAAAATATATGAATGGCGATAAGCAGAAAAAAAACAAAAAGTCTCTTGAAAAGGTGTAAAATGTGTGAATAATTGAATGAATGTTCACCCGAGTGCACCTTCACCGTGGTTTTATAGGATGTTTGTTTACCAGATCCCTCAACTTCACATTATAGGAGTCTAGATAGACATTGGGTTTCAAACCAGCAATCAAGGCAGATCCATCCATTTGGAGCCGAAGAGGATGTTTCATGGCTGACCATGCAGATCTCTAATCTCTCTCATTGACACCCCATAAGAAAGAGAAACGTGTCCACATAGTGTAAGACCATATGATGTTTTATTAAGACAATAAGCTACTAAATACATACACAAATCCAGTTAAAAGCCAGTACGTAGATTCAATGATTCCGGGATAAAGTCCACTTGTACAGAAATTCAGCTTGCGTTGTATTGACAGACATAGACTCCGCCCTACATGTTTCGTCAGATGTGACATCATTGGGGCATGGCCCCATGTTTATCTACTGAAGAAGTCCTATAACATGGCGATACGCGTCTAGGGAAGGAGTCAAGCTTTGTGATGTTACAATTCATTCGCGTTGCTAGAGGTGGTTGTCATGAATATGCAATAAATTCTGGCAGCTTTCCTGATCTCCATGTGTTCATTAGAGGCCTGACCCTTCTTCTGACTGTCTTTTATCACCTTCCTCCCTGTATTACTCCACCCTAGGCCATCCCAGGAAGCCTATATTAACCACTGCACTGCACTGCTAGTCTGCTTTGCTGTTCAACCGTGTTGTTAGCTTTAGTTCCTGTCTGCAGTGTGCTACGATTATCTTCCTGTGTACCGTTTTTGGCTCGTCCCTGACTTCTCCTGTTTGCCTGTGATCCTGACCTTTTGCCTGTCCCTCGTTTACCCTTCTCTTCCTGTTGCCCTGACCTCGGCTTACCCATCACTACCGCTTGTCCTGCTTGCTGCTCCCCCTCTCTCCCTGCAGGGCGTGACCTAGGGGATCCCAGGGGTCGCGACTTGGATCCAGCTGTGGCAAAGGCCATCCTCACCACTAGAGGCTCTGGTGAACACTAAGCTGGGTCTTAGACTCCGCGCCCTGGGCGATCTTGGGTTCACGCTTCCTCTCTAATTGCAGCAGTCGGCCATAGGGTTCACTGACCCCAATGGGGTGCACTTGTCACCTGGCCACAGGTGACCTGACAGTGGTGAGACGGACGACATTGTCTAAATAGCGTGTATTATTCATCTTCTTGTAGGTGGAATTTTAAGCAGGGTTTTTAATAAAGAGTTGTTAAGCAATACACTATGTTTGATCTGTCTGCCTTGTTTCATATTACCCTTGGGGAGATGTGAAGACAGAAGTTTCTGTTCTACCGAGGAGGAAAAGAGGAGAGGAGAGATTTGCCCAGGTTTAAAGAGAAAAGCTTTCTTTTAATTGTATGAAGGTGAGCAGGCTCTACTTGGTGACAGATATTCACAGTGCATGAAGAGATTAGGCACGGTAATTGATTTTGTGCACATATTCACAGAGGATTTAATCTGCATTGTTGTGGAATTTACTCAGTGATGATATATTCATAATTTGAATGTGTATGTCACCCCATGGGACTTTTTGGACTGTTTATTAATAACAATTTGTTTCGGTACAATGTTTTTAATTATTTATTAGAAGTGTTGTGGAATCACTTACAGTGTTTGATTCTGCAGCATTTTTTCAAATGTATTGCTGTTTTATTGCTTATTTTTTTTTTTTATTCTTTTAGAGGGTTTATTTGCACCGATTGTCATGACTATATTTACTATATACAATTAAAAAAAAAAATTCTACTTATGCAATAAATTTCCTTTTACACTATCCTTCCACAACACAGTGGGAAGTGCAGGCAGAATAAATGGTGGGGGGGGTTCTTCTACAGCCAAGGGGAAGGCTGGGCAGTAGCAGAAATGAAATGTAGAATCCTATAGTCATTGTCTGCCTATCTTTTCCCAAATAAAGTCTGTCAAAAAAGAAAAAAAGACAGGCAAGCCTATAAGGAGGCTCTTCTCCCTCCTCCCCAACCTCATTCTCACTTTACTCCTCCCATTCCTATTTCACCTCTTCCTTCTTCAATGTGATTATGTCTTGGGACAGCTGCCCAAAAAGTGTGAACGTCCCGGAAAATCTATTATTCACTAAGCTAAGTGAATGTTCACATTTGTAGCCACCACAGAGTTATTTGCTATGTTACACGGACACCACTAGAGGCCATTCTGTTTCTAACTGCTTGCCAAGATAGCTCATTGAACTCCAGACCATCCCAAAATGCCTGCCGCAATTTACATCTATGGGATAGCTACACAAGTGAAATACATACAGTATATGCTAACAGAGGGAGGAATGCTCTGCAGACAGTCTGGAAGAAGGAAGAAGCTCCTGGAAAAGGGTAGCTGAAAAAGGATTCCCCCATCCACATTGAGTGTGTGAATGGGAGAAATAAAGGGGTTGTAAAGGTTTGTTTTTTATTTTCTAAATAGGTTCCTTTAAGCTAGTGCATTGTTGGTTCACTTACCTTTTGCTTCGATTTCCATTCTAAGTGTTTTTTTTCTTTATTTTCTTTGTCTGAATTTCTTACTTCCTGTTCCTCCCCAGTAAGCTGTTCAGTAAGCTGTTCTGGCTGACTAACCACTGCTCAGATGATGGTGGCAAGCTTACTGAGGAGAAACAGAAAGTGAGAAATTCAGACAAAGAAAAAAAACATTTAGAAGGGAAATCTAAGGAAAAAGGTAAGTGAACCAACAATGCACTAGCTTAAAGGAACCGATTTAGAAAATAAAAAAAACGAACCTTTACAACCCCTTTAAAGTCAGTTTTTAGTTCAACCTACTGGTTGAACAAAAAAAAAAAAAAAACAGACTCATCTATGAACTGCTTAACTGGTTGCCGACCAGCCGCCGTCGTTTTATGGCGGCAGGTCGGCTCCCCTGCGCGAGAGCCTGTAGCTATACGTCGGCTCTCGCGCAGGCCACTAGGGGCGCGTGCGCGCCGCTGGAGGTGCGCGTGTGCCCCCTGCTCGCCCCCCGACTCCCGTGCGTGTGCCCGGCGGGCGGGATCGCCGCCGGGCACACGCGATCGCTCGTTACAGAGCTAGGACCGGGAGGTGTGTGTGTAAACACACAGCTCCCGGTCCTGTCAGGGAGAGAAATGTATGAACAGAAGATCAGTCATTTCCCCATGTCAGTCCACCCCCCCTACAGTTAGAACACACCCAGGGAACATACTTAACCCCTTCCCCGCCCCCTAGTGTTAACCCCTTCACTGCCAGTGGCATTTTTATAGCACTAATCGCTATAAAAATGCCAATGGTCACAAAAATGTGTCAAAAGTGTCCGAAGTGTCCGCCATAATGTCGTAGTACCGAAAAAAAATTGCTGATCGAAATTACTAGTAAAAAAAAAATATTAATAAAGATGCCATAAAAATACCCCCTATTTTGTAAACGCTATAACTTTTGCACAAACCAATCAATAAACGCTTATTGCGTTTTTTTTTACGAAAAATATGTAGAAGAATACGTATCGGCCTAAACTGAGGAAAAAATTTTTTTTTTTTATATATTTTTGGGGGATATTTATTATAGCAAAATGTACAAAATATTATTTTTTTTCAAAATTGTCGCTCTATTTTTGTTTATAGCGCAAAAACTAAAAACCGCAGAGGTGATCAAACACCAAAAGAAAGCTCTATTTGTGAGGAAAAAAGGATGCCAATTTTGTTTAGGAGCCACGTCGCACGACCGTGCAATTGTCAGTTAAAGCGACGCAGTGCCGAATCGCAAAAAGTGCTCTGGTCTTTGACCAGCAATATGGTCCGGGGGTTAAGTGGTTAAATGGCGCATGGTCTCTGCAAAGAAGTTACTTGTGCTACAGTGACTGTCTCTCAGATTTCCAGGATTTCATTACTTGGCTGCCCTGCAGTACTGCTATATTTTCAGCTGCCTGTTAATCTCATCAGGAGATAGTGTGATAGACTGCAGTGCATAATCGAGCAAAGACTGTTCAGCTACGTACAGAGGATAAATACAGATAATATTTCTATGCTAGTGTCTGCTGGATAACATAAACTGTCTGGGAAGAGGCTTTCTCAAAGTGGATCTTATTAAAGTCAACATACACCTGTTTATTCACCAAGGGACATTATTGAACTGGTTGCTTGTTTGCTTTAGCCATTTTTTTTTAGGATGTAGTAGAGCTGCGCGATTAATCATTAAAACAATTGTGATATCGATTCAACCCCCTCACAATCTTAATCTGGCATTTCCACGATTCATGTAACAAGTTCAGAGCCGTTCTCTGAGCTGTCAAAAAAATAAAAGCCGGTCGGCACAGTTTATCACAACATTGGTTCTTTTAGATCAAAGGGATGAACTTAGAACCCCCAAACATTATATATATATTTTTTAGCAGAGACCCTAGAGTATAAAATGACAGTCACACCGTATTTGTGAAAACATTTATTTCAATGAATTAAAAAAAAAATAAAGTTAGCCCAATTTTTTTTGTATAATGTGAAAGATGATCTTACGCCGAGAATTGTGAGAGAATCGTAATCTGTATTCTAAGCAAAACAATATGTAATTCTCATTTTATCCAGAATCGTGCAGCTCTAGTAAGTAGCAGCTGTTAAAAAAAGTTGCATGTTATTTACAATTGTGTGTCTCAATTATCAAAGCCAACATTTACAGGTGTTATACACAATGGGCCAGATTCACCAAAGAGATACGACGGCGTATCTCCTAATACGCCGTTGTATCTCTGTTTCTATCTATGCGACTGATTCATAGAATCAATTACGCATAGATATCTATAAGATCCGACAGGTGTAATTGTTTTACACTGTCGGATCTTAGGATGCAGTACCGCGGCCGCCGCTGGGGGGAGTTTGCGTCGTAAACCAGCGTCGGGTATGCAAATTAGGAGTTACGGCGATTCCCGACGGATTTTCGCATTCGCTATGTCGCTGCTAGTCTAGTTTCCCGTCGCAAAGTTAGTCGTCGTTTGACCTGCCCTAACTTTACTCAGCAATCGTATTGCTGTTTAAAGTATGGCCGTCGTTCCCGCGTCGGAATTTAAAATTTAACGTCGTTTGCGTAACACGTCCGGGAATACGGAAATACGCTACGCGCGTCGCCGTTTGAAAAAATGACGTCACGAGGCGCAAAGCACGACGGAAATTGCGAAACTGAGCATGCGCAGTAGGTCCGGCGCGGGAGCGCGCCCAATTTAAATGGCACACGCCCATTTGAATTGGCCTGCCTTGCGCCGGAGGCTTCCAGCGTAGTTTTCATCGCAAGTGCTTTGTGAATCAGGCACTTGCGATGAAAACTTGCGCCGGTGTAACGTATCTACGATACGTTACGCCGCTGCAGTTCTATGTGAATCTGGCCCAATGTAATGTAAAAATACATTTTGCAAATTGAACAGTATTTATTACTTTAGTAAATCAACCCCAATATGTCTCATCTTCACCAGCTTGCTCTCATACATCTTCATACCATGTCTGCTGTACCTGTCATAACTTAGTTCCATAACCTAATCTATTAAAGTCCTACGACCTAATCTAATAAAAGACATACCGTATATACTCGAGTATAAACCAACCCGAGTATAAGCCGAGGACCTAATTTTAAAGACTGGGAAAACGTATTGACTCGAGTATAAGCCGAGGGTGAGAATGCAGCAGCTACTGTAAGCAGAAATACGGGTCAACAATGCCCATTTGCAGCCTGACCTCACTGTGCCAATTTGCAGCTTGACTTCACAGTGCCCATTTTCAGAATCTGATCTGTGTACCCGAGTCTGTGACAGACGGCGGCCGTGCAGTTTTAAAAAATCACGCTCCTCCTTGTGCTGTTCTGTGATAGGCGGAACACTCGGTTTCCCAGCAAACACTGTGTTCAGTGTTCCGCCTATCGCGATCGCCCTCTCGTCTATCACGAATGAGAGGGCGATTGTGATAGGCGGAACACTGAACACAGGCGGAACACTGAACACAGGCGAAACACTCGGTTTCCCAGCAAAAACTGTGTTCAGTGTTCCACCTATCACGATCGCCCTCTTGTTTGTGATAGACGAGAGGACGATCGTGATAGGCAGAACACTGAACACAGTGTTTGCTGGGAAACCGAGTGTTCCGCCTATCACAGAACAGCACAAGGAGGAGCGCGCTTTTTTAAAACTGCACGGCCGACGTCTATGTCACAGACTCGGGTACACAGATCGGATTCTGCAATAGCCAATGCGAGGTCAGGCGGCAATGGACTGGCAGGTACTGACTCGAGTAAAAGACGAGGGGGTCATTTTCAGCCCAAAAAAAAGGGCTGAAAAACTTGGCTTATACTTCGAGTATATACGGTACATAAAAAAATAATATAATCACAATGGAACAATATTTTAGACTGCTTGATGTCAAAAATAATTTATTGTCTAACCAAAGACAAATAAAAGTTTATGCATAGCCATTTTTGTTTATTTAGTTTTGGACATAATAAAGATTAAAATCCCTTTTGGTTTATTTTTTGCTCTCCAAATACCCTTGGGGAAAATTCCCTTTACATAACAAGACATAATAGAAGAAATCTTCAAACTTTAGGGGAATTCCCTTCTTAAGCCTCGTACACACGATCGGATTTTCTGCGGACAAAGCCTCGGACTTTTGTTCGAAGGCTGTTGGCCATGAACTTGTCTTGCATACAAACGGCATAAATTGTCGGCCAACAAACACTAAAGCCTTCCACCCAACATATGTCCGCAGAAAATCCGACAACAATTGTCCGATGGAGCGTACAAACGGTCGGATTTTCCGCCAACAGCCTGTCATCACACAATTCCCGTTGGAAAATCCGATCGTGTGTGCGAGGCTTAAGACAGTCGTCCCTGGAACAGATGTACCCTATTCTAAGATTTCCCCTAACCTCTAGTTTTGAGGAAACTCTAACTTTTTGCATTTTCTCTCACCTTTTCCTTGGCAGTGGGCACCAGTACATATAGAGGGTTGAATCCTCCTCTAAACTTTTCCCACTCTATCAAAAACGAACAAAAAAAAGTTTTGCCCGAAGATACACTTTAGGCTTTATTAATGTTTTGTACAGTTTTAGCAAAGTGGAAATTTCTAAAGCTGGTTGTGCATGCTTCCTATAATAATCATTTGGATAAATATTGTATCTCTCAGGAATGATTTGTAGTAAATGGGAACTTTAATTAAAGTGGAAGTAAACCCATCCATAAAACAGTTAATTTCCGGCACGTGATGGAAAAGTAACACTCCCATTGGTTGTGCTCTCAACCAAACTGTCAAACCATCCAATGGCTGGTGTCATAACTGATCACATGTGCAGCATCTTGGCAGTTGTATATTAAACAGAGGCCAAGATGGCAGCTTCCTTAGCTGAAAATAATAGAAGGGTTTACTTACACTTTAATAAACTATTTTGTTTCAGTTAAAAAGATCCTGGCAGAAAATTCAATCAACCAAAACTATCTTTTTCTTTTCTGTCAACCTATGTTTTTTTAAGCAAAAGATTATTTGATATGAGGGATAATATCATTGACCAAGTGCTTATTCTTACATTATGTGTATAGCCCATGTTATACTTGGCTCAGAGGGGAGATGACGTCACCTGGCAGGTTGAAAGGGAGAATGGCTGTCATAGTGTTTTTGCAAAGCATAACAAGCACAAAAAACCTAAGCCCTTGTTACCACAAAAGTGATTTGAAGTCCTTTTGTTTTTACTAAAACTTCCAGCAGGATAACCTGAAAAACACCAGAACACAACAGTACACTGCCGGAATACATAAATTTATTCCCTGGCATAAAACTAGGCTGCAGCAAGGTGGAATGCCACATGTCTAGTATTAGAAAAACTTGTCATCTGTAAAAGCAATACATACAGACATTCCTGTCCAAATATTTTTCTGTCTGTGAAGTTATACAAATGATAAAGACTATGTATAAGGAACAGTTCCATACCTGAAATTCCTTCCTCCTATAGCAGTCTAACCATGGTTAACGAGTTATACGGTCAAATGGTTTCCTCCTGCAGACATCAAAGCTAAATATGTTATATGAGCTGCTTGTCCACATCCTTTTTGTCAAGGCGACACTCCAGCTAGCTCCTGAAAATAATAATATATTTGTAGGTATGTTCACATGGTATGCTTACTAGCTACTACTCTTTTGGCCATAGATCATTGCTGGTCTGCCTGGAAACGAATGCCTCGTTTCCACTGAGCGGATCGGTTTAGGTTGGTTCGGTACAGTACGCTATTTTGAGTGTTTCCATTATGAAAGCGGCCCATACAACCGATCCATACCGCACCATTCTGGGTCCTGCTTCAGATGTGGGGCCATAGAAAACAGTTTGTTTAGGGCGGAGCTACAATACATTCCACTGATTGGTGGACACGCTAGGCATTTTTTCTAAACCCTGTATGGCCTCTGACGGTCGGACTTGCAGTGGAAACGCTCACCTGAATAGGCCGGACCATTCTAATCCTTCTAAACTGTACCGACCCGAACAGTTCCGCTCAGTGGAAACGAGACATAATTTAACCTTGTGAAAGTGCAAAGTCCTGCCACTGTGAAAATGGAAGTAGAAGTCACACAGGGCTCAAACCTATGCAGGGTGCAGGGTTCGATTTAGAGAAAATTAAACTTTTGGCTTTCTCCAGGTTTTGGTATTCCCAGATTGGGTTCCGGAGTTTGGAGACTTTGAAGAGTTTTGGGAGGGAAAAAGTCTCCAGCCCAGTGTCCAGTGCAAGCAGTTATGCACAGGCTTGGGCATAGCTCAGTGTTCCCATTAGAAGACAGATGTGCTGCACTCAAGAGAGGGCACTCCATGCTGGAGACAGGAGAATCCTTGTCTAGAGGGCTGTGAGAGTCGAGACAGCTAAGTAAGCCTGGAGGAATGAGAGAACCGAGAAAACTAGGCAAGTTCAGAGGACTGAATCTAGAGGTCTTAGGGGACTGAGAGATCCAGGAGAACCAATGATACCAATGATTCTATTATCCCAAATTTCTTGATGTTTGCAAACAGCAACAAATGTGGGATAATAGAATCATTGGTATCAGTTTATTTAAAAAGTTCTTACTTGTGTTGAAGAGCTGTGTAGAGTTTATTGAGACATACTGCGTTGTGGAGGTATCTATCAGCTGTCTTGTGTAACGTCAAATATACAGAAATTAAAGCAGGAGTTTGACTCGAACCTGACAAAGGAAGTCTACCTCCAGGACATTCTCTGTGTTAGCTCTCTTTACAATCTTTATTTGCAGGAGTTGCTCAATCCGCTCCTCACCTACCAGCTTTACACCACATTTACAGACAAGTGTATGCTGATTACTGCCCCCAGTGGAAGAGAAGAAGATTTGTGAAGCATGTTCAAAGTTTGCCTACAATACTTTTCATACTATTGTGCTGCTTATAATCTGGCTGCAGATACCTGTGGTTGGAGTGCTTTCTTATCATAAAGTGAAAGGAGATTGTCACAATCTGGATGGAATGCAAATGCTATTTTTGCTTATTATAATTTGGCAGCATTTATTTCTGGTGAGTTTGCACTGCTAATTTTTTAAGTGATACGGTTATATTTTTGATTGGAAACATATCGCAAGGTGGAGGAAGTGTTCTGAATGGATGTACATATTGGGACTGATTTATTTCTATGCATATTAATTGTATTGACACAATATTATTTTAATTCACTATATTCAATATAGGCACTGATTAAATTTGGTTATAGAGCTGCATAATATTGTATCACTTTTTAATTGTGGTTGTATGTATATAAACTAGGGCTGTTACTGATCAAATTTTTTCTGTTCGATTAATCGTTTTTTTTTTAAATCGATTAATCGACTAATTTTGATTAATTATAACACACATACAGATCCAACTACTTTTATCTGATCTCCTTGCAGGCTGATTCCCAGTGCAGCTACCAACAACTGGAAAAATGGATAGCAGGATGCAAAAAACACACAAAGGCAGCGCTCGATGGGAAAAGCATTAAAACTTTTATAGTCTTCAAGTAGGTAACCAAATATTGCACTGGAGATAAAATCGATGTAGCTACATAAACTGTAAAAATGGTGCGAGTAATACCAAACAGTACCAAAAGCAGTAAAAAACATGCAGCTAAGTATGATACTTGTATAAAAATGTGTACAACGATACCACTGCTGAATCCAGATGAGGAGAGGTTAACATCAGTCCGTCGGCATGTAGATGTCCCATGAAGGGAACTATCACAACTCCCAGTGGATGGCTGTAGAATTCCAGGTTGATAGAGGGAAGGGATAGAGGGAAGTGTAACAGCCCTTGCGTGTGGCAGATAGTAAGGTCCCCCTGGCATGCAGATATGAAGGCACAGCAAAGGAGTCCTTCAGATGGACACGGCAAGCCCCGCCGGTGTCCGTGACGTTACTGGATCTCCGACGGAACTCCCTGAAGGCCCAAAAGCCGGCTGAGAGGTGAGTACCAATCAAAAGAATTTTAATCGATCAAAAAGATTTTGATCGATCAAAAAAATTAAAGATTAATCGATTAATTAAAAGTTAATTTGCACAGCCCTAATATAAACCCATATTGCAAGCTGCTTATATTTTAACTATACACATGAAGGTAGTTGTGTGAAAAATGTAATTTCACAGTCCATTATTATTCCTCCTGATTTGAATGTTGGCTTAGGCATTGATGGAAACTGTTATTGAAGGCTCCTTACTCCTCAGGGGAAAAAAACACTATGGGCTAGATTCAGTAAGAATTTACGTCGGCGTATCTATTGATACGCCGTGTAAGTTCTAGGATGCGCCGGCGTATCTTTTTTCTGTATTCAGAAAGCAAGATACGCCGAAATTTGGCTAAGATACGACCAACGTAAGTCTCTTACGCCGTCGTATCTTAGTTGCATATTTACGCTGGCCGCTAGGTGGCGCTTCCGTAGATTTACGCGTCGAATATGGTAATGAGCTAGATACGCCGATTCGCGAACGTAGTTGCGCCCGGCGTATCTATATACGTCGTTTGCGTAAGGCGTCGGACCGGCGTAAAGTTACCCCTGCTATATGAGGCGCAGGCAATGTTAAGTATGGACGTCGGGACAGCGTAAAATTTTTAGTTGTTTACGTCGTTTGCGTAAGTTGTACGCGAATAGGGCTGTGCGTAACTTACGTACACGTCATAGGCAGTGTTCGGCGTATCTCTAGGCGACGTGATTTTGACCCAGGCGCACTGGGAACGTCCATGGACGGCGCATGCGCCGTGCGTTCGGCGCCTCATTTACATGGGGTCACGGATCATTATACTAAAACACGCCCACCTCCTTCCTATTTTGAATTAGGTGGGCTTACGCCGGCCCATATATACGCTACGCCACCGTAACTAAAGGCGCAAGTTCTTTCTGAATACAGTACTCGCCTTTCTAAGTTACGGCGGCGTAGCGCATATGAGATGGGCTACGCCCGCCTAAAGATACACAAATGTATCTGAATCTAGCCCTATATTGTCAAAGTATTGGGACACCAGCTTTTGCAAGCACATGCATTTTAATGGCATCCCAACCTTGGTCTGTAGGGTCAATATTGAGTTGGCCCACCCTTTGCAGTTATAACAGCTTCAATTCTTCTGGGAAGGCTGTCCACAAGGTTTAGGACCGTGTCTATGGGAATGTTTGACAATTCTTCTAGGTAAGCATTTGGGAGGTCAGGCACTGATGTGGATAGAAAGGTCTGATTTGCAGTCTCCGTCCTAATTCATCCCAAAGTTGTTCTATTGGGTTTAGATGAGGACTTTGTGCAGGCCAGATAAGTTCATTAACCCCAAACTTACTCATCCATGTCTTCATGGACCTTGCTTTATGCACTGTCCAAATCATTTGTTTAGAGAGGGGATTTTGGCGTGGGGTTGTTTTTCAGGGGTTGGGCTTGGCACCTAAGTTCCAGTGAAGGGAACTCTTAAGACATCAGCATACCAAGACATTTTGGACAATTTCATGCTCCCAACTGTGTGGTAAGAGTTTGGGGATGGCCCCTTCCTGTTCCAACATGACTAAGCACCAGTACACAAGCACAGGCTCCTACATCAATTGTATCTGTTTACCTACAGCCACCTTTCCCCTACATTCATTTAAAGTGCACAATTTACACAGGATCTCTCAGCTCTGAAAAGCATGGGGCTGATAACTGAGGTTACATCAGTGAGAAGAGCTGATTGGAGGGAAGGGACACACCTCCTGCACACAGCAGACAGGAACTCAGTTGGAGTTCCCCCCCCTGTCACCATTTTTCTCTTGTCAGAAGTGACTCATGCAGATAGCAGAGGAACAATACAGCAGACAGAAATTACACATAGTGCTCTGGATTGAGACAAGCACACACTATAGAGGGATATGTTTTGTTCATATTTCATATCTGAAGTTTACAACCACATTAAGACACCAGGTGAGACCATCCAATGCTTTAGGACACAGGTGTCAAACTGACAGCCCTCCAGCGGTTGTGGAACTACAAGTCCCATGAGGCATTGCAAGGCTAACAGTTACAAGAATGACTCCCACAGGCAGAGGCATGATGGGACTTGTAGTAGTTCACAACAGCTGGAGGGCCGCCAGTTTGACACCCCTGCTTTAGGAGATCTGTGCCCTTCAGTTTCTTTCTAATTCCCAAGGATCTGAATGTTGTCCTTGTGCTTATAGAGATTTATTTCTTCTTGTTCTGTCCAATGTTTTTTTACCTGGACAGTAAGTAAGAGGCAATCTTCCAAATGGGGACAAAGGCAGCAATGAAAACCTAAACAGAGACCTTTGCCCACTCTATCAAAAATAAAGATAAAATGTAGGCAGTGAAAAGGAAATTAGTTATTCTGCACCAACCATCCTTCTTTAGAGGTCTACGAACAGCGCCCTTAGAGCGCTCGGGAGATACCATGATACATGAGACAGGTTTATGCATTCATGTGGTATCTGAATTTACTGAAAAAGTCATACAGTATTTATTGGTTTACAGAAAAATAGAGAGGGGAGGGGCTGATTTATAATTACATGAACAGGTTTTGTTCATCACTTAACAGAAGATGTATAACTGGTCATAAAGATTGCCTAATGCCCCGTACACACGACCGAGTTTCTCGGCAGAATTCAGCCAGAAACTCGATGGGAGCCGTATTCTGCCGTGGAAACCGGTCGTGTGTACACTTTTGGCCGAGGAAACCGACGAGGAACATGTTCTCTATTTCCTCGTTAGTCAATGGGGAAACTTGGCTCGCCGAGATCCTCGGCAGCTTCACAAGGAAGTCGACGAGCAAAACGATGTGTTTTGCTCGTCGAGTTTCTCGGACGTGTGTACGGGGCCTAAGGTTAAAAAGCCAGATTCCAGGCATTAACCAACAACATAATAGGGGTTGTGTTGTGTTATACAAACATTCCTAAATACCATACAGATTCAATACAAGATTATCTGCTCAGAGAAAATATGCAGTCCAAACAGGCAGACATTTGCGCTCTGAACAAAATGGAGTCCTGATAATTCATATACATTATTACAATGATTTCAGGCAGCAGTAGGAGTCTAAGGACACGGGATACTGCCGCTGTGTGTGGGATTTGTTGGTTGATCTAGAGATAAAAAAATGTTTACAGAAGGTACCTTTACCCATAGACAATATACAGTACATACTTATATCTGTACACAGCAATTTTTTTCTTCCCGCTTAGGTGTTTTGTAGTAAACTGGTCAACGTTAGCATGAATGTGCTCAGCCAAGAAATTGTTTCTCCATATGGATATTTTAACCCTCCCCAGTGTTGCAGCATAAAAAAAAATTACACTTTAAGCATTTTCTATTACAAGTAGATAAGGAATACATTTTGGCTTTAAAAGAATTGGAATGATTTTTTAACAAAGTAAATTGTTCCGTCATACTATCTGTAATGTTTTTGGCATTTTATTTTTTGCAAACAAAGCACTGTTGAACAAAACAGAGAAAGAAACCATGACTGCTGTTGATTTTCAGCTGTTTGCATGATATATGGATCATTTGCTTCCAACAAAGAGGAAGAAATTATTTACAAGGCAGACAATGAAGCAAAACCTTAACTATACGATATTTAATGTGTATAATTAGTGTTTGGCTCCCTGAGGTGCTGATCCTCAAGCACATTATAACCTCTATGACAATGCTTCGCTGGTTATGGAAAAATGAATTTTCAACGTACTGTGGGGCAGATTCACGTAGATCTGCGGCTGCGTAACGTATCGCATTTACGTTACACCGCCGCAAGTTTTATAGGCAAGTGCTTGATTCACAAAGCACTTGCCTGTAAAGTTGCGGCGGCGTAGCGTAAATTCCCCGGCGCAAGCCCGCCTAATTCAAATGATCCGGGTAGGGGGCGTGGATCATTTAAATTAGGCGCGTTCCCGCGCCAAACGTACTGCGCATGCGTCGTTCCTAAATTTCCCGCCGTGCATTGCGCGAAATGACGTCACAACGACGTCATTTTTTTAACTTAGACGGTTTTTTCAAATTTCGACGCGTGAACCCCGGGCCATACTTTAACATGGCAAGTCTATCTATACGCCACAAAATAGCAGCTTTAACTATACGCCAGAAAAAGCCAACTACAGACGACGTAAGAGAATGCGACGACCGCGCGTACGTTCGCGGATCGTCTGCAAAAGGTTATTTACATACCCGACGCGGTAAACGACGCAAACTCCTCCCAGCGGACGCCGAAGTATTGCATCTACGATCCGAAGGCGTACAAAGCTGTACGCCTGTCGGATCTTACCCAGATGCCGTCGTATCTTGGTTTGAGGATTCAAACTAAAGATACAACGCAGGAAATTTGAAAGTACGCCGGCGTATCAGTAGATACGCCGGCGTACTTGCTCTGTGAATATGCCCCTGTATGTCCTTCTCAGTAATTCCAAGGCTTGTGATACCTGAGAGCCCAATCAATACGTGCCTTGGATGAAGGCCCAAACCATAAGTCCTGGACATGAAACTTAAGCAACTGAACCCCTAATCAGCTAAAAGAGAGCTAAGATTCCACAGAGAACCAATCTGTAAAGACACAAGAGCCTGTTCTTCACTAAAAAAGTCATGTTCAGCCAAGAAGGCTGGATTGTAAATACTCTACCCATTCATACCATCACAACGGTGCCCAAGAGTTGCTGTGATCACTACAGAAAAAAACAGACAGGATCAACTTGTGACAGAAATACATGGAAATGGCCACTTCATCTAGCCAATGACTGTTCTTTTTATCCAGCGCAGGCTCCCAGAACTATATATGACAGAACAGGCTATAGGCTACTTGTTGGGACAGTGGCATTGGGGAAAAGCTGGAGCAATGCTGTCATAACAGCAGGGTTGGGGGAAAAATTGTAGATGATGGGTAGCTGGAGTTAAGGACCGCCCCACGTACATTTACTGCGCAAAATCACTTACCTGTACGTGATTCTCGTGCACGGCTCAGGGACGCGTGCACGCACCACCCAAGCCATGTTTCCGCTGTGATTGGACACAGCAGGAGCCAATCAGCAGGTCCTGTGACCGCGATGGCTGACGGCCACCCACCATCGCTCGCTAGAGAGACAGAAGGCAGATCGTCCTTCTGTCAGACAGGAAGAGAGACACCTGTAATTCCTGTAATCAGATCAGATGTTCACACAGTAAGAAAACACTCACAGGGAACACAGGTAACCCCTTGATTGCCCCTGATGTGAACCTCTTCCCTGCAAGTGTCATTTATACAGTGTCAGTGCATTTTTTTTGGCACTGATCACTAAATTGGTGTCACTGGTCCCCAAAAATTGTCACTAAGTGTCAGATTTGTCCGCTACAATGTCGCAGTCCCGCTAAAAATCACTGATCGCCACTAAAATTAAAAAGTCCCTAAATCTTTCCCATAGTTTGTAGACACTACAACTTTTGCACAAATTAGAGGTGCACAGAAATGGAAATGTCAGAACTGACACGAAACCAAAAATAAAAAAAAATGGCAACGCGAAACCGAAACTGAAAATTACTTTTTTTTTTTTTATAATTGTATGTTAAAACAGTACAGTCGGATTGCAAAAATGTATGGAGCATCCTATCACTGTCCCCCAATTTCCACCTCTTGTTTATTTTTTTATTACTTTATCACTTTTTTTTTTGTAGCTTGTCGTTTTACTTTTTTTATTTTTGTATAATTTTCTTATTTTTAATATTATTTTTCTTATTCTTTACTTTTTAATTACTTATTTTATTAATTTAATTATTATTTCTTATTTTTTTTTACACTTTTTTTTTACACTTAACTTTATTGCTATCACACAGGAGAAAATAATTCCCTGTGTGATAGCAATTGGAGGTGACAGGTTCTCTTTATTAACCCTGTCACCTCCAAAAACAAGAGTGCATTGGCGGCAGGGACAGGAGCCAGATTAGGCAGCCGGGGGGAGGAGGGGGGGGGACAGAGTGCCGAAGATAGAGCCAGCCGAGGGAGGTGTGGAGGGGAAGGACGGATGGCTGCATAGTGCACACATGTTCTACTAGAAAATAAAGCAACTCACCCCCCGTATGCTGAAACTGTCTCCACGCTGCTCGCACACAGCCCCGCCTCCTCCTAACCCCACGCTGTGATAGACAGAACACATCTCAGCATTAGACCCGCATTCTGTCTATCACAGCGTGGTTAGGAGCAGGCGGGGCTGTGTGCGAGCAGAGCGGAGACAATTTCAGTGTGTGTTTTACCGCTCTGCAATCCCCCGTTGCACCACTAGTCATTATCTGCAATTTTTAAGATGTTTCAGCATTTCCCCAAAACAGCTTTTTTTGGCCGATATGTATCGGCCGCTAATATATCGGTGCATCCCTAGCACAAATCAATCAATATATGCTTATTGGGATTTTTTTTAACCAAAATATGTAACAGAATACATATTGGCCTAAATTGATGAAGAAATTCGATATTTTTTTTTTTTATATTGAGAATGATTTATAGCAGAAAGTAATATTGTTTTTTTTTTTTTAGTTTGTTTTACAAAATAGTCTGTCCTTTTTGCTTTCTAGTGAAAAAAAAAACAAACACAAAGGTGATCAAATACCACCACAAGGAAGCTTTATTTGTGGGGAAAAAAAAGGACATCAATTTTATTTGGGTACAGTGTGCAATTGTCAGTTAAAGCATCACAGTGCCGTATCGCAAAAAATTGCCTGGTCAAGAATTGGGTAAAACCTTCCAGAGCTGAAGTGGTTAATGGAGAATTTGATAATCATACAATTACATGAACTTACCTTGTAATGGCACCACTTTTAAATTTCCTTAAGCTAATCTGGCAAACTGGTACTGATGGGCTGTGGGGTAAACCCAAGTACCATTCTCCATATTAAAAATGAATACACAATATGGTACTGCAGTTTGTAATATAATCGGGGAATTTTCATAAAAGCTTTCCCCAATGTGATCCCCTTCATTTCCTGGATGGGGAATTAGGAACTCAGCAAGATTAAGAAAAAAGGTTTATACAATATAATTAGCATTTTGGGTTCCTAAATGATAACAATAAAGCATGTTTAGTCAGTTTCCTCTGACATATGCCCAACTGGATTTGACCTGTAAATATATATATTAAGACCCCTTTCACGCTGGGGTGCTTTTCAGCCATTTTTGCGCTAAAATTAGCACCCGTAAAGGGTCTGAAAAGCGCCTCTTAAGCCACCACAGTGTGAGAGCCCGAGTGCTTTCACACTGGGGCGGTGCGCTTGCAGGACAGGAAAAAAAGTCCTGCAAGCAGCATCTTCGGGGCGGTGGAGGAGCAGTGTATACTCCTCCATTGCCCATGCCATTGAAATCAACTTAGTCAGCGGCGCTTTGCAGCGCTTTTAACCCTTTATTTGGTTGCTAGCGGGGGTTAAAAGTGCACGGCTAGTGTCCAAAAAGCACCGCAATTACACGCCCCAGTGTCAAAGTGGCCTACGTTTTTAAGAAAACCTAAGACATATATAAAATTAAGCTTTGAAAATGAATACTCATAATTCCTTTTTGATGATTACTGGAAGTTGCAGATTCCATTTTTAGGCGTCTGTATTTTGAAATCCATCTTCAGTGCTGGCTTTAGACCATAGAACTTTGTGAGGTTTTATTTGATGTTACTTATGACAATAAATCCTGCCTTACGTCAGTAACACACACTTAATTGTTTGCTGAAGAGACACTCCCTTCCCAAACTACGAATTTTCAGATGACACAATGCAGATAACTGTAGCACAGAATTAGTATACATACATACACTCTGCAAACAAGACTACACATACTCTGCTGTGCTTGAGACTGCATCCAGTTTCAGCATATTTTTGTCATGCACCTTTTTCCATTCCTTTTAACGAATTTTGTCAAGATTAATTAAATGAACATGCATATTAAAAATAAATAAATAAATATGTATATATACATACATACATGGTAGTGTTGGGCGAGCAGTTCGGGCCGAGCAAAAGAGGCCCCCCAAAGCATCCCCCCTATGTTGAGGGCATGTGGCCTGGTATGATACAGAAGGGGAAGGGGTGCTCACTCGCCCCCCTTCCTGACCTGCCAGGCTGCATGCTCGCATAAGGGTCTGGTATTGATTTGGGGGGACCCCACGCTATTTTTTATTTTATTTTGGTGTGGGTTTCCCCTTAAAATCCATACCAGGTGTCCTCACACCGTTGTATTTCGGTCAATTTAAATCAAATTTTTTTTCTTTATAAGCCTAGGTTCACATTGGAGTGATTTGTCATGCGATTTGAGAGATCGAATGACAAGTCGCAGCCTATTGGCGGCAATGTCACTGTTCCAATCGGTGCCACACCGATTTGCAAAAGTAGTTCCTGCACTACTTTTGACGATTTCAGGTGCGATTTCGATAGACATGTGTGCATGAAGCCCCACAGATGTCTATCAAGTAGCAGCTGGAATCACGCTGACCTTGCTATTTTGAAATCGCGCTACTTCAAGTGAAGTAGCGCAATTTCAAAGTAGCATCAATGTGAACCAGGGCTAAGCCCAGGTTCACACTGGGCTGCGGGAGTGAAGCCATGACGTTTTTGGAGTCATGGGGAAAGCAAAAGAATTGTCAAAGGAAAGCGGGAAAAAGTAGTTGAACTGTATAAAACAGGAAAGGGATATAAAAAGATATCCAAGGAATTGAAAATGCCAATCAACAGTGTTCAAACTCGAATCAAGAAGTAGAAAATTAGGGGTTCTGTTGAAACCAAACCATGGTCAGGTAGACCAAGTAACAGTTCAGCCACAACTGCCAGGAAAATTGTTTGCGATGCAAAGAAAAAAACACAAATAACTTCAGGTGAAATACAGGACTCACTGAAAACATGTGGTGTGGCTGTTTCAAGATGCACAATAAGGAGGCACTTGAAGAAAGATGGGCTGCATGGTCGAGTCACCAGAAGAAGCCATTACTACACAAATGACACAAAGTATCCCGCTTACAATAAGCCAATGTCATGGTCTTACCTCTCTCCTGTCTCCTTCGTTTGACATGTGCTGGCGGCCATCTTGGTTTCTAGGTCTCTTGTAGCCTCCCACCCTGCGGCTCCTCCTTCCCACTGGGAGGAGCTGGATGCCTGGCTCATATATATAGGAGCTCTGTGGCTTCAGTTCCTTGCTTGGTCCTCCTGTGTTCACATGCTTCTAAGACTGCTGCTGCTGCTTCTGGTTCTGATCCTGGCTTCGTCTGACTTCCCTGCTGGTTCCTGATCCTGGCTTCGTCTGACTTCCCTGCTGGTTCCTGATCCTGGCTTCGTCTGACTTCCCTGCTGGTTCCTGATCCTGGCTTCGTCTGACTACCCTTCTGGTTCCTGACCTCTGGTTTCACCATCCGTTTGGACTTTTGCTTTACAGCTTGATTTTCAATAAAGCCTTCTTATTTTCACTTATCTCTTGTTGTACGTCTGGTTCATGGTTCCGTAACATTAGGACCAAGCCATGAATTTTGACGGTACAGGGCCATCCTCGCTACCCACGCTGGTTGCCAGACTTGATCAGCAGGATTACCTGTTGGGTCAGTTCGCCGTGGCGTTGCAAACCCTGCTTGAACGCACGGTTCATTTCGCTCCCGTTGCCGATGGGTCGGTTGTCGCTCCTGGGCCCACTCCTACTACCGCTCCGGTTGTTGCGCCAGAGTCTACCCCGACACCTGTTGTTGCGCCTGCAGTGTTTCGGGGTATGACCGGTTCTGCCCCCCTTCCACAGCGATTTGGGGGAGAGCCAACTCAGTGCCGAGGTTTCCTTAACCAAGTGGGCATTTATTTTGAGTTGCTGCCACATGCCTTTCCCACTGAGAGATCAAAGGTGGGCTTCTTGATCTCGCTGCTCTCGGACAAGGCCTTGGCCTGGGCCAGCCCTTTATGGGAGAACAACAATCCGGTGGTTGCCGAGTTTTCCGGTTTTGCTGCTTCTCTTCGGAAGGTATTCGATGTGCCGGCTCGCGCCGCCTCTGCTGCGAAGCTCCTTATGTCCGTCAGACAGGGTTCACGATCCGTAGCCGAATACGCCATTGAGTTTCGTACCCTGGCAGCAGAAGTGGGCTGGAATAATGAGGCTCTGGTCGCTGCTTTCTCTCATGGTCTCTCGGATGCCTTGAAGGATGAGGTTGCAGCTAAAGACCTACCAGTGGAGCTCGAGGCTCTTATTTCTTTCCTGATTTTGATTGACACCAGACTCAGGGAGAGACCTTCCTTTAAGGAGAGCCTGCGGAGGCCTCCTAACAGTTTGGCGCCTACGTTTGCTGTCCCACCCGTGCCTCCCTCTCCTCCCACGCCTCCTGGGGTTGACTTGTCTGGGGGTGAACCCATGCAGCTGGGGTTTGCTCGCCTGTCCGAGGGGGAGAGGGTACTCCGGAGACGCGAGGGCCGATGCATGTACTGTGGTCTCGGTGGGCATTTTCGGTTGGCATGTCCGAACCGTCCGGGAAACGCTCGCACCTGAGATCCTGTCGGGGGCAGATCTTGGGTGGAGTCTCCTCGTCCCCGGTTTCCCGTGTTGATAAACCACTGATCACTGTTGTCCTCTCCTGGGTCGGGGGCTCGGTGACGACCCAGGCGTTGGTGGACTCTGGTGCTGGTGGTTTTTTCATTGATAGTGCGTTCGCTGCCGCCAATTCCATTCCTCTGCAGGCTCGAGGTTCCCCGCTGGCTCTAGAGGCGATAGACGGCAGACCCCTCCAGCCGTCACACGTGACTCATGAGACCCTTCCAGTGGGGATAGCCATTGGTGCCGTTCACAGAGAGTCGGTCTGCTTCCAGGTTATTTCGTCTCCACACTACTCGGTGGTCTTGGGGTACCCCTGGCTCCAGAAGCATAATCCGACTTTCGACTGGAGATCGGCCGAGATCCTCTCATGGTCACCACAGTGTGGGGCTAGTTGCATCCATGGGCCTGTCAAGTTGCTGTGTACTTCCTCGGACTCTCTGTTGCCTCCTGAATATGAGGAGTACCGGGATGTATTCGATAAGGTGCGCGCAGTTGCCCTACCTCCGCACCGCCCATACGATTGTGCCATAGAGTTACAACCTGGTGCCGTTCCTCCTCGCGGCAGGGTCTATCCACTGTCGGTTGCGGAGAATGAGGCCATGGAGGAGTACGTGATGGAGGCGCTGTCCCGTGGTCACATTCGCAAATCCTCGTCCCCGGCAGGGGCTGGATTTTTCTTTGTGAAAAAGAGGGGCGGTGAGTTGAGGCCTTGCATCGATTACAGGGGCCTTAATCGCATCACGATCAAGAACGCTTACCCGATACCCTTGATTTCCGA
Source organism: Rana temporaria (assembly GCF_905171775.1). Lineage (NCBI taxonomy): Eukaryota > Metazoa > Chordata > Amphibia > Anura > Ranidae > Rana > Rana temporaria. The sequence continues at coordinate 114,981,945 of NC_053499.1, read as the reverse complement.
GCTGTTCGATCGTCTTAAGGGGGCCACGGTCTTTACCAAACTTGACCTGAGGGCGGCATATAACCTGGTAAGGATCAAGGCGGGCGATGAGTGGAAGACCGCGTTTAACACCAGGACTGGGCATTATGAATCCTTGGTTATGCCCTTTGGGTTGTGCAATGCGCCCGCAGTCTTTCAGGAATTCATCAACGATGTTTTCCGTGACCTGTTGCAGCAGTGTGTGGTGGTCTATTTGGATGACATCTTGGTATACTCTGAATCCATGGAGGCCCACATTCTGGATGTCAAGCGAGTGTTGCAACGGTTACGAGAGAACAAGCTGTTCGGTAAGCTTGAGAAATGCGAATTTCACCGATCCCAGGTAACCTTCTTAGGTTACATCATTTCCGCTGAGGGGTTCTCCATGGACCCTGAGAAGGTTTCGGCTGTCTTACAGTGGCCTCAGCCCAGTGGTCTTCGTTCCTTGCAGCGCTTTTTGGGCTTCGCCAATTATTATCGGAAGTTCATCAGGGACTTCTCCATGCTGGCCAAGCCTCTCACGGATCTGACCAGGAAGGGCAGTAATTCCCAGGTCTGGCCGCTCGAGGCCATCCGGGCTTTTGAGGCCCTAAAATCCGCCTTTGTGTCGGCTCCGATTCTGTCTCATCCCAACCCTGGGTTGCCCTTTGTCCTCGAGGTGGACGCATCTGAGACGGGAGTAGGCGCCCTTCTGTCTCAGCGTAGAACACCAGAGGGTCCGCTGCTTCCTTGTGGGTTTTACTCCCGGAAACTGTCACCCGCGGAGTGCAACTATCAGATTGGTGACAGGGAGTTATTGGCCATAGTGCAGGCTCTCAAAGAGTGGAGGCACTTGCTCGAGGGCTCGGTGGTTCCGGTTCTCATCCTGACGGACCACAAGAATCTGACCTACCTTTCTGAGGCCAAGAGATTGACACCACGTCAGGCCAGATGGGCTCTGTTCTTGTCACGTTTTAATTACGTGGTCTCCTACCTACCTGGTTCCAAGAACATCAGGGCGGATGCCTTATCACGGCAGTACTCCGAGCTGTCCAGGGAGGAATCTATACCGACTTCGGTCATACCTCCGAATCAGATCCTGGCCGCCATTCACACCAGCCTGACCTCTCCCCTTGGTGAGCAGATTTTGGCGGCTCAGTCTGGTGCTCCCTCTGGGAGACCCAACGGCAGATGTTTTGTGCCTGAGGAGTTGCGCACTCGGTTGTTGCGAACCTACCATAACTCCAAGACCGCGGGGCATCCTGGTAAGAATCAGCTGTCCTGGGCTGTTTCACGTCTGTTCTGGTGGCCTTCCCTACGTTCCGACATCGCCGCATATGTAGCGGCATGCTCCGTTTGTGCCCAAAGTAAGTCCCCTCGGCACCTTCCGTTGGGCCTGCTGCAACCCATAGCCACCGGGGAGCGCCCATGGTCACACCTGGGGATGGATTTCATTGTGGACCTCCCTGCATCCCGAGGCCATACGGTCATTCTCATGATTGTGGATCGGTTTTCCAAAATGTGCCACTGTGTTCCTCTCAAGAAGTTACCCTCTGCACAAGAGTTGGCCACGATTTTTGCCCGGGAGGTCTTCCGGTTGCACGGTTTGCCCAAGGAGATAGTGTCGGATCGGGGGAGTCAGTTTGTGTCCAGGTTCTGGCGTGCCTTTTGCTCCCAGTTGGGGATTCATCTCTCCTTCTCCTCGGCCTACCACCCTCAGTCCAATGGGGCCGCAGAACGATCCAATCAGGCCTTGGAGCAATTCCTTCGTTGCTATGTCTCTGATCACCAGGACAATTGGGTTGATCTCCTGCCTTGGGCTGAGTTTGCCAGGAACACGGCTGTGAACTCTTCCTCTGGGACGTCTCCCTTCATGGCCAATTATGGGTTCCAACCTGCCGTGTTACCGGAGGCATTCTCTCCCCAGGATATTCCGGCTGTGGAGGATCACCTTTCCGTCCTACGCGCCTCTTGGGTACAGATCCAGAAGTCCCTTGAGGTCTCTGCGCAGCGCCAGAAACTCCAGGCTGATCGCAGACGAGCGCCTGCTCCTTCCTACCAGGTCGGAGACCGTGTATGGTTGTCCACTCGCAACCTCAACCTTCGAGTGCCCACTCCCAAGCTGGCCCCTCGCTTTGTTGGTCCCTTCCGAGTGCTTCGCAGGGTAAACCCGGTAGCCTATGCCCTTGCGCTTCCTCCTGGCATGCGGATCTCCAACGTGTTTCATGTCTCCCTGTTGAAGCCACTGGTGTGCAATCGCTTCACTTCCTCGGTTCCTCGGCCTCGTCCGGTCCAAGTGGGCAATCATGAGGAGTATGAGGTGAGCAATATCCTGGACTCACGCCTGGTCCGCGGTCGGGTGCAGTTTTTGGTCCACTGGCGTGGTTATGGTCCAGAGGAGCGTTCCTGGGTTCCCTCCGCAGATGTCCATGCTCCTGCCTTGCTCCGAGCCTTCCACGCACGCTTCCCTCAGAAACCGTTTTTTGCACCGCGGAGGAGGGGCCCTTGAGGGGGAGGTACTGTCATGGTCTTACCTCTCTCCTGTCTCCTTCGTTTGACATGTGCTGGCGGCCATCTTGGTTTCTAGGTCTCTTGTAGCCTCCCACCCTGCGGCTCCTCCTTCCCACTGGGAGGAGCTGGATGCCTGGCTCATATATATAGGAGCTCTGTGGCTTCAGTTCCTTGCTTGGTCCTCCTGTGTTCACATGCTTCTAAGACTGCTGCTGCTGCTTCTGATCCTGGCTTCGTCTGACTTCCCTGCTGGTTCCTGATCCTGGCTTCGTCTGACTTCCCTGCTGGTTCCTGATCCTGGCTTCGTCTGACTTCCCTGCTGGTTCCTGATCCTGGCTTCGTCTGACTACCCTTCTGGTTCCTGACCTCTGGTTTCACCATCCGTTTGGACTTTTGCTTTACAGCTTGATTTTCAATAAAGCCTTCTTATTTTCACTTATCTCTTGTTGTACGTCTGGTTCATGGTTCCGTAACAGCCAAACAGCACAGACAAGCCTCAAACCTTCTGGCACAGTAATTTGGAGTGATGAGAGTCAACAAGGCCTATGATGAAAGGTACACCATTCCTACTGTGAAACACAAAGGTGGATTGCTGATGTTTTGGGGATGTCTGAGCTACAAAGGCACAGGAAATTTGATCAAAATTTATGGCAAGATGATTGTAGTATGTTATCAAAAAATACTGGACGAACATTTGCATTCATCAGCCAGGAAGCTGCGCATGGGATGTACTTGGACATTCCAACATGACAATGATCCAAAACACAAGGCCAAGTTGTCCTGTCATTGGCTACAGCAAAATAAAGTGAAAGTTCTGGAGTGGCGATCTCAGACTCCTGACCTCAATATAATAAGCCACTCTGGGGAGATTTCAAACGTGCAGTTCATCCAAGACAGTCTTTTTGCCAAGAGGAATGGGCAGCTTTACCATCTGAGAAGATAAAGAGCCTCATCCACAAATGCCACAAAAGACATCAAGCTGTCATTGATGTTAAAGGGGGCAATTCACAGTATTAAGAACTGGGGTAAACTTTTGATCAGGGTCATTTGGGTAGTTTCTGCTGTCATTATGATTTAAAAAGAGTAAACACGTTGATTGACAATAAATGGCTTAAGCCAAACACTAACCATGAGTGAAAGAAAATTTGTTGTGTTATCATTCCTATTTTCTGAAAATGGCCAAGAGCACAACTGTATAAATCTTCAAAATTGTGCCTTTTGATTTTCAAGTTCGGGTCCCATAGAGTTTGCGGCTCGGCTCCGAACTGGTGTGAACCGAACTGGGTGGTGTTCGGCCCAGCTCTACTATATGATGTGTGTATATATATATATATATATATATATATATATATATATACACACACAGTATATATACATTTTTCTATAGACTGCGTGCTTTCTTTGTCTTAGTATGGTATGTGCAGTGGGTGTTCTGATAATGCCTGTACTGAGAGGAGAGGGAACCATTTTGTATCCTCTAAGAACATGCATCTGCATGTAGGCAGGTGTCTACTTTGGGTAGAGCCTGACCTTATTCTACCTCAAGTGTTGATTTCTGTACTGCTATATTTATAGGTTAATCGTGTATTATGCTACAGGCTGCCCTGGAAGTCGGAAAGGGGTTAATGTGCCGGCGTTCATGGCTCTGCCACCTTGTGGAGGACAATAATTACAAAGGGAGGCTACCTATCTGGGTCCTTGGATGAGGAGTTGTAAGGAGAACTGTTGCCACATGGAACTCTAGTCTTACTTTTGAAGCTTCCTCCTGGGTGCGTACCCAGTCAGGGTACCAAAGACACTTTCAATGGACTTTATTCAATGGACTTTACAGTATTTATGAGGTATGATCTGGGCAGCTTAAGGTTAGGATGAATTAGAGTTGTATATGGAGGAATCTGTGGAAGACTGTTCTATAATTTCAATAGTTCTCTAGTAAATGTTCTGGAGTTTCAAATGGGCCTGGTCTGGAGTTCTTAGAAAGGGGTGCATGCATAGTGTATCAAAGAACAGAGCATGGAATGGAAATTAAGAGAAGTTAGTGAGGAGACATTACAACAGCTGTGGAAGGAGGAGAGACTATGTTGCCGTTGCTAGAGTAGCACTACCACCTATTACTGCACAGCCAGGCAACCTGCATTTTTCACTTGCATCCAGACACCAGAAGTCAGTCTCTGGACTTGTTTTTCTTGTTTTGTACTAGGGATAATAACTTGGATGGGGTAGAGGAGTTATGGGATGCCCAACTTGACAGAAACAATGAATGGGGACAACCTTCCTCCTCTATATAAAGTAATGATCCTAGACTGTTCTTTTTTTTTTCCAGAATAGAAGTTTATTAAATCATAAAATATTACAGCAGTATAGTCGATTCAACTATTAAGCAGTTTGTAGCAATCACATAGTATAAACGGTACTACATACAAGTAGTAGTGTGGAATATAATCCTAGACTGTTCTCCCTCTACCTTCAGGACCAGTGGCAAAAAGTCCCTTGAGAATTAGGAGCTCTTTTCCTCATTTAGAAAAATAGCACAGTCTGTTGTAAACTAAAGGCAGGAGTATCTCCTCTTCTTTGTAGAGTTGCTCCCAGCCTACCCCTCTTCCAACAGAGTGCCTAGCCCCCTTCTTCCGGGGGCATTTTATTTCCCATTGAACCTCAACTCTGAACATTTTCTTCTTTCCACTGACACTGACTTTTGGAATTTTTTCCTCCCTTTAGCAACCAACGTGAGGCATTTTTACGCCCACTCACCACTGATGCTGGCTTTTTTTTTTTAAAACCATCAATACCTGGTATTTTTCCCCCATTAGCCACTATTACTGGGCATTTTTTCCTCTGATCACTGAAACTAGACATTTTTCTTCCCCTTAAGTGCCAAGCATTTTTTTTCTCCCACTGACCAACAATATAAGAGGCAACATAACAAAGTGCCTACCGCTGTACATTAACCACTTGCCGCCGACTGTACACATATATGCGGCCCTACTAAAGTGGGTCTTCTTCTGTGGGGCTGCATACATGCGTACATGTATGCGTACAGCACACTCCTAGCACAGAGACCAGGCTCTCACCAGGAGTCCTGGTTCCTGACCACTTGATCACTGTGACAGTCTCTGATTGGCTATCATAGTGATCAGTCACTGTTTAGACTGCCCCTGTGTTTTTCTCCTTTTAATAGAGAGAAGGATACATTGTATCTTTTTCTCCTTGCAGGAGAAAAAATTTAAACAAACAAAAGTAAAAAAAAAGAAAAAAAATTAGCTAGATAAGGATTTCATCAGGGTTATGGTCAGGGCCAAAGGTTGGGGTCAAAGGTCAGCGTCAGTTTATTTTAAGTAGGATTCAAAATTCAAAGAATGGGGATGGACTCCACTCACGCATCAAACCCAACAGCGCCTAAAACATAACTTTTATTTAAGTGAATAAATTATACCAAGATAAGAAAAATATACTGAAGTAAAAAAACTATGTGTGCCACTTTACTCATAGGGAAGCGTCAATGCCATGCAGAAAAATATAAAAATGGAGGTCTACTGTACAACCTTTCTCCTGCGCCTATGGAATACTATTGTCACAATGTAATTCGGGACAATGTAATTCGGGACAATGTAATTCGCTGGACAAAAGAGACACTCTCTGTGGATATCTGTCTTAATCAACAGAGAAAGCTCTCCCACTGAAAGTTGGAAGAGTACCCTTTATAGTGGTCAATCCAATGACCTACACATTACTGGCTACAGGTCTGGACTAACGCTAAAGGACTCAGTGACTACTGTAAAGCTTGACTACCACCCTAAAGTCCAACACATCACAGCTTTTAATTCCAGCCTGGTTATCACACTGTACTATTCCGGTACCACCTCCAGCTGCAATCAAAAGTCTCCCTTCAGCATTCTCCAGAGTATCAACATTTATTCCAGTAATAATGATCATAATGTGGTTTAAAAAATAAATAAAAATGAAAAACCCAAAACCCAACATGTTTCGCCTGACCAAGGCTTCTTCAAGGGTGCGTTGCACTAAGTAGTTGAGATGATATATGCAGTTTTACTAACACATGTATAAGTTGTGTTCAGGCATGATGGAGGATTTGTTTTATCCTCCATCATGAAGGGGTAATTACTCCGGGCCAAAGTGTTTATTGTCTCAGCAGTTGCTAGTTGCTAAGTATTTCTGACTAGTTTAATGATGTTTGTCTTTTAAGTGTAACTTTACCCATAACAACTTAATTTAAAAAAAAAATGTTCTTTAGCAAGGAACATACATTCCACATTAACCACTTACCCCCCGGACCATATTGCTGCCCAAAGACCAGAGTACTTTTTGCGATTCGGCACTGCGTCGCTTTAACAGACAATTGCGCGGTCGTGCGACGTGGCTCCCAAACAAAATTGGCGTCCTTTTTTTCCCACAAATAGAGCTTTCTTTTGGTGGTATTTGATCACCTCTGCGGTTTTTAGTTTTTGCGCTATAAACAAAAATAGAGCGACAATTTTAAAAAAAAAGAATATTTTTTACATTTTGCTATAATAAATATCCCCCAAAAATATATAAAAAAACATTTTTTTTCCTCAGTTTAGGCCGATACGTTTTCTTCTACATATTTTTCGTAAAAAAAAAAATCGCAATAGGCGTTTATTGATTGGTTTGCGCAAAAGTTATAGCGTTTACAAAATAGGGGGTATTTTTATGTCATTTTTATTATATATTTTTTACTAGTAATGGCGGCGATCAGCGATTTTTTTTCCGGTACTGCGACATTATGGCGGACACTTCGGACACTTTTGACACATTTTTGGGACCATTGGCATTTTTATAGCGATCAGTGCTATAAAAATGCATTGGATTACTATAAAAATGCCACTGGCAGTGAAGGGGTTAACACTAGGGGGCGGGGAAGGGTTTAAGTATGCCTGGGTGTGTTCTTACTGTGGGGGGGGGGTGGCCTCACTAGGGAAAACACTGATCCTCGGTTCATACATTGTATGAACCGAAGATCAGCATTTCCCCTGCTGACAGGACCGGGAGCTGTGTGTTTACACACACAGCTCCCGGTCCCCGCTCTGTACCGAGCGATCGCGTGTGCCCGGCGGCGATCGCGCCCGCCGGGCACACGCCCTAGTGGCGGCTGGGAGAGAGGACGTCATATTACGTGCTCTCGCCCAGCAGAGCCACCTTGTGGACGTATAATGACGGTGCGCCGTCGGCAAGTGGTTAATAATTATGCTACCAAAATGTGTGTGTGCTGTAAATTGCCTCCAGCATTGTTCCCGCTTCTTCTTGCTGGAGGATGCCATTTTTCTGGAACCCGGAGGGAGGTGGGATTTTCACAGCTAAGCACAGCCTCCTGCATGCAGGCCTGAGGTGAGGGCAATTGGATTCCAGGAAGTAAATGCTACATGAAACATATGTCCTTACTCAAGATGGCCACAGCCAGAAATGCTAAAGTGGTGTTTTTTCAAAGTGATTTCTCAACAAAACAAAGCATAGAAACATGGATGGATGGGTCAGTTTGCTTTGAATATTAAAAATGAATTCAATATAATTTTTAAAGCTTAAATGCAGCTTAGTTCTGCTTTAAGGAGTATTCTGACTCACTAAAGGAGTAGCGTTTGTTCACTTTTGCTTTACCTCATTTACTAATTAACTAAGTGTACATGCCTTACTCCTCTAGTAAATCAACCCCACCGTGTCTCGTTACAGATTTTATTTATGTTTAACATATCCTTTCTTTTACGCATTTCCCATTAAATGGCTATATTTTACAGGATAAAATATAAAAATAAGAATGATTTGTATCTTTATTGTATTTTTTTTTATTTTCAAATTTTCTTAAGCATCATGTTTTTCTTTGGGTTTAGTTTTTTTTGTCCTTTCACCTTTCACCTTTCACCAACAAGCCACATCAAGTATGCACGCCAGGAACCTTATATGCATCGTGCCCTGTTATTTGGTTCCACCATTTAAAATGTTTTTTTCATAGGTAACCTTATTACTCTATTAAAGTGTGGTCTGCCTCATTATGTCTCCACAAAGTTATGGCAGCTTACCATATAATTACACTACTGCACAAAAAAGGACTTATGCATGGAGTAAACAGAGGAGGCTTATAAAATCCCCATGGGAGTTTCTTGTATAAATATAGGCTGTGCTCTCATCTTACCATTGGTACACTGATAGTGAATGCTACTTTGTAATAAATGTTAAAAGAAGCCACTTAATCATCACTTATCTTTAATTGGTACAATACATATGGGGGGTAGGTCACACAGTGTGCAGCCATTAGTTATTAACTAAATTGCTGTAAATTGTGATTGAAAGCTAGTTGACAGTGGCTGACTAAATTGACTAATATAATGTATGTCAAACATGCATTTTTTTATTTCTCAGATACCTACACATTTATAAAGGTATTGCCTCACAGAATGGCTCAACTTAAAGGATATCTAAACCCAAGAATAAACATTTAATTATAGTTCTACATTACCTTTCCTTTTTCAGGCAGAGAACATTTTCAGCAAGTACAGAAAATACATTTTGATCTTGTCAGAAATGTAGTGATGCCACTTCCCATGAGACTAAGCAATATATCAAACAATATTATCTTCATTCCAACATATCTTTTGTAAATTGGTGTAGCACCCTCCTAGAGCAATGTAGGCTAGTAGGTAAATTTAGTTAGCTCCTTTGTAATTAGTGGAGCAGGGATTGGTTGTTTAGACCTACTTCGTGTTTCACAGGTTGCTGCTCTGATTACTTCTCCCTGTATTCTAGAGGATTCTGGAAGTATAGTGAGAGGAAGAATAGAGCATAGCAAGCTTGAATATGTATGGGACTCCAGCCAATCCCTGGGGAGATGTGCCCATAAGGTGGTGGAAGGGCTCATAAATAGTCTGGGAACTCAGGCAAGAGATCAGAGTTCCTGGGTCCAGTGCTGCTGGAGGAGGCCCACGTGCAGGAGCTCTGTGCTGGGGCAGGATTTCTAAAGGTGCTATCTAGAAGGCATCAAGGTCCACCTGAGGCTTCAGCTGAGGGGTCTATTTACAAAAGTTTAGTCCTGGAGTTCATTTGAATATTGAGAAGCCCACTGGAGAGCACCAGGAGGAAGTAGGAGGAGAAGTGTCCAGCTGTCTTATGGCAGTGCGAGTTTGTGTCTCCCTCACTGGAGAGGATCCAGTGGATGCTAAATGAGGAAAGTGATGATCCTGTGGCTGAGTGAGTAACTGAACTTGGTTTTAGAAGTTAGTGACTGTATGCAGTTCTATTTTGGGCCATTGGGAAAAAGTTCTAGTTTGCTGCCAGCACTAGATTCTGTGGGACATTTTTTTGTAGCTCAGCAAGCTAATGAAAAGTTCTCCGTCTGGGGTATCCCATGCTCCTTCACCCCTTTCAAGTTCTATGTGCAAATAAAACTCAAAAAATATACCCTTAGACTGTTTTTTTTTGAGTCAGGGAAAGAGTGGAGAACATGCTATGTGCCTGGCTGTATGTGTCCTAACTGGTGTCTATGGGAAATCTTGGTTAGCTTGACATGGCACTGCTCCCGGACCATAAGTGACAGGGACACTAAACTTGGGGAGCACCAAGAGGGGACCCAAAACGACAACATATCTGATTTTGGGGTTGGCCAGCTTGCCTAGATAATCTACCTTGTCGTAGTCCTGGGTCCCCAAGTTTGGAGTCCCTGTCCCTTTGTGTCATGGTTCGGGAGCAGAGAAGGAAAAGGCAATGCCCCAAGGGATAGTATGGGCAAGGAACCATAACAGGATAACCAGAAAAGTAGTAAAAGGAGTATAAAAATATATAAATCTTATTTAATGTATGAAAATATAAACATCTAAAAACAGTCTTTGGAACAGACCATAAATATAGAAATACAGCTACTCAGTGCTGCCATACACAATGCGTTTATAGACATCAAGTCACAAACAAACTGTGGTAGCGGCAACAACCCTACATGTTTCGGCAAAGCATAATTTTATTTTTTTCCCCGTTTATGATGTGTGTACTTCCTTCTTCAGTTAGAGAGCATGCTGATATATTTCTAAGGCCTCGGAAACACGACCGAGAAACTCGACGGGCGAAACACATAGTTTTGCTCTTCGAGTTCCTTGTTAGGCTGTCGAGGATCTCGGCGAGCCAAATTTCTCCATTGCCGTCGAGGAAAAAGAAGACTTGCTTTCTTTTTGGCTCGATGAGATCCTCGACAGTTTCCTCGTCGAAAAGTGTACACACGACCGGTTTCCTCGGCAAAAGAAAAAAAACAGCAAGTTTCTTGCTGGTTTTTGCCGAGAAACTCGGTCATGTGTACGAGGCCTAAGGAGAGGTGTGTGTGTATATATATATATATATATATAGTAAGATTGGGGTTATTAGACTCCAGCGATAGATGCGTTTTTCAGTGAGTACGCCAATCCAGAACTGAGTTTTTAAGGGCCTGGTAGCCCACTTTTATTTAAAAAACACAAAAGTTCACAAAGACAATAGTAGCCCTCGCAGGGGGTTCCACCATTCCTGTATCTTAACAAATTCAACAGTTTAGCCTCCTGGCTTTCACACACTTGCCATCCGGCTGTTTCAGGCCTTTAGCCTAGGCCTAGTTCTGTTCCTCAGAACACACAGTTTCCTAACGTTAAGCTCAAACCTCGCTTTCTTCTGTCAGCGTCCTGCTGCTCAATCTCTGTTCGTCAGAACAAACAGTCTCCTGGAGTTAAGCTCAAACCTCGCTTTCTCCTAATGACATCTGCCTCTTGCAGACATCCACACAGCCCCTGACTCCACTCAGAGGGACTTGGAATCCACCTGATTCCTGGGACAGACTTCCTGTCTGTAGGGTGGGGCCCTGAGCTATAGTCAGGTCAGCACTAAATAGTCCAACACACAGCTGTACAATCAGCGTGCCTTTCTCTCTAAAATATGGCATAAACCAGCAATCTTTCCCATAGCACAGAGACCCACCCTCACAACAGGGCTGGACTGGCCTACCGGGATACCGGGAAAATTCCCTAAGGCCGCCTGCTGTCAGTCAAATTAATCAGCTGTGGGCCACGGCGGCGGCTGCACTTTGCAATTATGCAGGGGAGGACGCCTGCCCTATGCCTAGCTGCAGTCACTCCAGTCTTGTATAATGTCACATTATGTCAAAAGCAGCGGCGGGCCGGCCGCCGGCGGGTTGCGGCCGCCATGCTCGCCACCGCACTTTGCTTCCCATCTAACCCACTGTGTGGACTCACTGGACTGGAGCGATCATGTGTCTGAGGGAGGGGAGGAGCCGAGCAGGAGAACCGAACGTCAGATCTAGTTCCATCATCCCATGCGGCGCCAGCACCGCCCACTATGTTTCTCCTGCAGGGTCACGTGTGAAGGCAGAGCTGCAGAGGAGAAGAAATTAACGGCGCCGGCCACCCTTGGAGCACAAGGTGAACAAATAGATTTTATTGAAATCCTGACCTGTATACTGTATCTCTCTCTCTCACCATATAACGTTGCACCCCTCGGGCCCCCCCTCCTCTCTCTGTAACCTACCTTTGCTGCCCTGAAAATTGTAAACTGTATAATAATCTCAGAGAGAGGGGAGGGGGGGGGAGTGCACCATGCAATGGTGAGAGAGAGAGATATTATACAGATTACAATTTGCAGGGGCAGAAAAGGTAGGTGACAGAGAGGGGGGGTTGCATGGTGCACCCAGGGCCGGCCTTTGGGGTGTGCGAGCCGTGGGACCGCACAGAGCGCCCTGGGCAACAGGGGCGCCGTGCGGCCATCACAGCTCGCAGCAAGCTCTGCCACCAGCACAGCGCCGACCGCGAATGGGACAGATCAGCAGGGGGATCGGAGCTCACTGAGAGCTCCAGAGAGAGAGAGATGAGATGGGCATATCACAGCCAGCTCTGACATCTCTCCCCTCCCCTTGCTGCCCACACAGCCAGTTAGAGGAGAGGAGCTGCTTTTACTCCTCCCCCTCCTCTCTTCCTCTCCTTCTGTGTCTGCCCCTGCAGCCTAAGGGATGTGGGCGGGAATTTTCAAACACAGCAAAGTGCAAACAGAAAGGAAAGATGGAGGAGTCTGATATCCATCCATCCATCCAGTGAGAAAATACAGGGGTACACAGCATTTAGTAGGTATATGTAGGTATATGTAGGTATAGTGGAAAACTGGGAAGCCTATACTACATGCTGTGTACCCCTGGCGGGGAGTTTAATCTGGTGAATGGGGACCCTTGTGGGGGAGCACAGGGACCACCACGAATGCTGTGTCAGCTGTATAGGAACACCTTTCCTCACTGCAAGAACCTGCATCCATAAGCCCTGACTGGAATCAATAGAACTTCTCCCACTAGAGACTATTGTGTTTTATGTTTTTATGTGATCTCCTTCATGCGGTCTTACCGGTCAGACATCATATAGCCTTAGACCTGAGGCTGCAATTGGACTATATACTTTCATTCACTGTATGATTATTTTGATTCTCACCTGCACATAGCATTTGTTAATAAGCTGGCACAGGCCCACACTAACAGTTTTATTTTCTCACTGTTAATTAATGTGGAGGCTTACACATCTAGCCAAGGTTACCACTGCCAGCTGTTGTGGAAGCTCATACATTGAATTTTTTCACGTATTCTATTATATTTAGTGCACTTATTTGTAGCTCACCTTATTGGATCCTATATTTGGGTCCTTTTCTCACCCTTTATGGTATAAGGGGATAAGGCACAGGCAGCGCCATCACCCCCAATCTTCACACATTTTCTATCATTTGAAAAAATGACAACAAGAAAATATTGCTTTAAGAAGCATGGGCGGAAGTGAAGTTTTGACGTCACTTCCGCCCTGCTATGCTATGGGCACGGGTGGGGGCCATCTTGCCCTCACTCGTATCCCTGTCGAGCAGGAGAGAGGACCCGTTCGCCTCCGCCGCTGCCGACGGCTCCGGTAAGCGGCGGAGGGCGCGGGAGGGGGGCGCTTCCCTCTCCTGCTGCCAATAACGGTGATCTTGCGGCGAACCCGCCGCGGAGACCACCGTTATCGTTTACAGGACCGCTCACAGTAAAGATGGATATCTCGGTTGTGGCAGCAGCTGCTGCCATTACCGAGATATCCATCTTTAAAAACAGGACTTATATAGTCGTGAGCGGGTCCTTAAGCAGGTAAAAATAAATGTGCATTTATAATTGTTATTATTGCACCCCTCTCTCTCATAATTGCACCACCCCCTCTCTCTCACCATGGCAGCCCCTCTCTGGCTCTCTCTCATGGATTTCATATAAAAATAAATGTGCATTTATAATTGTTTTGGCATGCAGACCATTGCACCCCCCTCTCTCTCACCATTGGACCCCTCTCTCTCTCGCCGTACCCTCTCTCTCGCCGTACCCTGTCTCTCGCCATTCCACCCTGTCTCTCGCCGTTGCACCCTGTCTCTCGCCGTTGCACCCCTCTCTCTCACCATTGCAGCCTGGCCCCTCTCTGGCTCTCTCATGGATTTTTTTATCTTATTTTTTAAAGCAGGTAAAAATAAAGGTGCATTTATAATTTTTTTGGCCTGCAGAGCATTGCACCCCCCTTTCTCTCTTACCATTGCAGCCCCTCTCTGGCTCTCTCTCATAGATTTTTTTTTTTAAGTAAAAATAAATATGCATTTATAATTGTTTTGGCCTGCAGAGTATTGCATCCCTCTCTTTTACCATTGTAGCCCCTCTCTGGCTCTCTCTCGTGGATTTTTTTTTTTTTTTTTTAAAGCAACCTTTTTTTTCAGGTAAAAATAAATGTGCATTTATAATTGTTTTGGCCTGCAGAGCATTGCACCTCTCTCTCGTATTTTTTTTTTTTTTTAAAGTTAACTTATTTATTTTAATAATTTAAATAATAATAATAATAATAATAATAATAATAAGTGAACTCATTTATTATCATAATAAAGTGCATTTATTAGTTTTTTTTGCCTGCAGAGCATTGCACCCGGTTGTATTTCCCCTATAAAAAGGGGATAGGCATTAGGAGACAGAGTAAACACCTCCTAAATTTTGATACACCAGACATGTTTAACCTGCCTGGCGGTCTTCCCGAGTCTGACTCGGGGTTAGATTTTCCTGCTGCGAGCGGAAACCCCGAGTCAGACTCGGGCTTGCCTCGCTAGATCCACAGGCACAAGTTACTTACCTTGTCCCTGGATCCAGCGATGCCACCGCGCTGTGTGAGCGAGCGGGACCTCGCTCGATTCACACAGTGCCTCCGTGTGACGCCGATCTCCGTTCCCTGCGACGTTACGACGCACGGGGACGGAGAACGGCGCCAAATTCAAAAAAGTAAACAAACACCTTACATACAGTATACTGTAATCTTATAGATTACAGTACTGTATGTAAAAAAAAACACACCCCCCCTTGTCCCTAGTGGTCTGTCCTGTGTCATGCATGTCATTTTATATAATAAAAACGTTTCTTTCTCCCTGCAAACTGTAGATTGTCCATAGCAACCAAAAGTGTCCCTTTATGTCAAAAATAGTTTTAGATCAGCTAAAAAACAGCGATAATAAATTATAATCACTTGCAGAATTGTGCGATAGCGATTTGTGGGGAAATTCGTCATAAAAAAAAAAAAATAATGACAGCAACAATTCTGCAACTGAGCAAATTTCAGTGATTTTGATTTGATTACATTATTGAATAATTTTTATTATAATTATATTATTATTTGTTATAATTATTTATAATTATTTATTATATTATAATTTATAATTTTGTTTTTAAAAAAATGTCATACCTGGGATGCCTATTAGAATCTTGTTTGGTCAGATTTAAGTGAGTTATTTCTAAAAATTACAGACCTACAATATAAAACGCCAAATTTCCTTGCAAATAATGGTACCGCTTTTAGCATGTTTTTTCTGACAGAATCATACCGCCAGGGAGGTTAAAGGGCAATGGTGTGCAGGCAATTTTCTTTTATTTTTTTGTGTGCAGTGTAATGCGCATACACTGAGCGTTGTACACTCTGGGCTCAAGATGGGAGGGCTTCTAGGAACACTGTAACTCCTGTCTCAGCGCATTTACAGGATTCACATCATCCTCACCTTGATGTGTCTCTGGATTGCTTTTCAGTGGCGTTATCTGGGACCGTGGTCAGTTTGGGGAGAGTGCACAAGGTCCTGCAGTGGAGGAGTCTCCTCATCTATTAGACAGCGTGACAGTCCAGCCACTGTGAGTAAATAAAGTAACCCTGAGCTAACCCAGGGAACCATTTGGATCATGTTAAAATTTACAATATTTTTTGGTGTAGATGTCATAATTTGTGTCTGATTTTTTTGTGATTACCTAAGGCTTGGTTCACACTGGTGAAAATTGAATGCGGCTTTCTTCTCATCCAATTCGCATTACATGAGATTGTGACCTTTCTATGGAGCTGATTCACATATCTCCGGGGCGGATTGCACCAGGGTCCTGTTTCAGGACCGAATTCAGGCAAAAATTTGGCCTGATTCATCTCTGAAATGGAGAACAGGGACGCACAGGACCCCTGCTGTGGGCTGCATCCATCTTAGATGTGAACCCAGCCTGAACAGACTATTGGGAAATTAATGGAGTACAGTCCAGTTACAGATCATTTTACCATACCTAACAAGAGTAAATGCATCTGCATGTTGTTTGAAGGTACACTGAAGTGTTGGCTGGGGTACACATAGGCATTTCTTCTTTTAGACATTATCAAAAGGCCACATGTGTGCATCTTGCTATCTATTCAGAGCTTCATTAGAATAATCTGCAGCTATAGTCCAGAATACTTTCAGTGCCATGACTTAGGCCCCTTTCACACGATCGGTCCGCTCAGATCTGCCTGTCCGTTTTTTAGGCAGATCCAAGTGGGCCACGCCACCCATTGACTTGTATGGACAGGCGGATGTCAGTGTAGATGTGTCCTGTGACACCTGCCTGTTATCCAAACCAACTGCATCCGCTCAAAACAGGAAGATGGCGATAGGTTCGGCGTCCGTCCAGAGGATCAGATCGGATGAAAACAGACATGCTGTCCGCTTTCATTTGATCTCCCCATAGAGATCAGTGGAGCTCTATACAGTGAGCAGAGACGAACCTGTCATCCACCTGCTAAGTGAGGATCAACGGAGCGATCCGTGGCAAGTGCTTTGTGAATTCGGTGCTTGCTACGCTACGGCGGCATAAATATGCGCCGATGTATGTGAATCCGGGCCAATGTTTTTACTCCAGGAGCATGTTATTAAAATAAATTTGATAAAAAAAATTGTTGATTTTTATCCACCCTGATAACCAGGGACTTATGGTAAGACTGTACAGGTGTAGTGAAGTTATGGAGCATAAACTGGGCTAGAGTGTGTTCCAGGGAGTAGGTGGAGATTTGTGTCGTTATTTTGTGAACCTGTGACCAGAAAGGTTGTATTAGTGAACATGACCACCAAATATTTGGTAGTGATCCAGGCTCCCTGGCGCATCTCCAGCAAGTGTTGGGGGTGTCTGGGTGGTATTTATTAAGCATAGCAGGTGTGTGATAACATCTAGTGAGGGTCTTATAGTTATTTTCCTGGACATAGACATTTAGTGATGCCTTTGTTTGCAATAGAGAAAATGCACTCCCACTGATCCTCTGTTCACTCCAGTTGCAATTCCCATTCCCAGGCTTGGCGTGCTTTCCCAGATTTGTGGGAGGAGTACACGTAAAGCATATGATGAATATTTGATAGTACATGCTGCTGGGGTGAGGATTGGGAGCACAGAGTTTCAAAGGACGGAGAGTGCCCGGGAAACCGACGAATCACCGTTAATGTCATGTATAAAGTGGCGGATTTGGAAATATGTCCAGTTAGGGAATGAGTTATTAAATGTATTTGATGACAACGTGTTTTGATCTAGGAGAGATATAGGAAATATGTCTTTTTTTTTTTTGTGATTGAAATGGATAAGAAAGGTGATGGTAAAAGAAAGCAGAAAGGAGGAGCAGAAAAAGAACGTGAAAAAAAAGTTGCAAACCAGTATCAAAAAGTCAGTAGCTTGTTTAAGACAGTGGCAACAAAGCATGACTTACCACCTGCATCCCCACATAAAGACAGTGGTGCTACCTGTAGCACAGCAATGCCTAGCACTGTACAAGTGGATATGGATACTGATGCAGGTGAAGATATTCACCACAGTATTGGACCTCCTATTGAGCTAGAAACTGATGAAGAAGAAATTGTGGATGAATCATTAGCAGCAGAAGAGATTCCAGAAGTAGTGGGCATTAATGAGGGCATACCTGACACAGTTGATGATAAAATGTGGTTTATCAGACCAAAATCTGAAAATTTGGATTCATTCTTCCAGTTTCATCCATGTCAACCAGATTTACATTCTTTTAATTTGAAAAAGTTATATGAGAGGAGGGATGGAAAGAAGCGTCACTGGTTGACCTATTCACACGGACATGGTGTTTTTTTCTGCATGGTGTGTCTTGCTTTCAGTAGAAAGACAGACATCAGTGCTTTTATTGATGGTTGAATGATGAAAAACATATGTATCAGAGAATTGAAGAGCGTGAAAGAAGCAACCTCCACAATAATAGCTCTGAATCCTTTTTGATGAGATCAAAGAATATGGACATATCTGGTCATGTCTTTGAGAAACAAACAACAGCCAGAACAGAGGAAGTGAAGCAGGGCTCAAGTCCTGCGGGAATGCGTGGGAACAGAGTTCCTGCACTTTTTTCACAGCAGGAACTCAGTTCCCTTTGCAGGACTAGAGCAGCCGAGCCGCCCGAGCCAATCCTTCACTAAGCGGCGATGCCCAGCTCGAGTCACTGTCAGGGGCAGGGCAAACCTTAGTAATCCTTTATGTTACTGGCCGCTTCCTGTATATGGATTCATCGTGTAGTGTGCGGGTATTCCGTCACTTCCTCAATGCCGCAATGTCTCCTGGGAGCTTTTGTCGTTGTTCCCAGGAGACATTGCGGAGGTCTGCCGCGAGTTATCGCGGGATTTAGAAAGAACTTGCTTCTAGAAAAAACATGCGGTTTAGTAATTATGTGCATATGAGCGTATCATTTTTTTTTTGGATCTTGGGTGGGAGTTCCCACACTTTTTTCCCCAGGACTTGACCCCTGAAGTGAAGAGAAAACGTGCCATCCTAGAGAGTGATTGACACCATCAAGCTGATCGGAAAAAGAGGTCTAAGCTATAGGGCAACAGCTGAAGCAGCATATACTTTAGATGAAAAAAAATTGGACCATGGAAATTTCCTTGAGATTTTGCTACTCCTAAGCAAGTTTGATCTCTTGCTGAAAAATCACCTTGATACAGTTATTAAAAAAAAGTAAAAAGCAGCATCAAGGTGCAACGAGTAGCAAAGGACGTGGCAGCTTTGTTACACTCATTACTAAAACGACAGTGAACAATATCATCTGTGTAATTTCAACACTTTTAAAAAAAGGTATTGCCCAAGAGATCAGAGATGCTGGCATGTTCTCAATACAGCTAGATACAACACAGGATATAAATGTCTCAGACCAGTGTTCAATTATAATTCGTTATGTCACAGATGTGGTCCATGAACGTCTGGTCGCTGTGGTAAATTGCACATCCACGACAGGGAAGGCTTTGTGTGAACTGCTTTGCAATGTATTGGAATCCATGGAAATTGAAGTTACAAACTGTGTTGGGAACTCAACAGATGGAGCTTCTAATATGCAGGGGCAGTACAACGGATTCAGCACATGGCTGAGTAAAAAAGCACCTGGCTAGATTCATGTTTGGTGTTATGCACATGTACTAAATCTGGTGATGATGGATGTCACAAAGATATCTGTTCAGGCAATATCATTGTTCGGCATGTTAAATTCATGTGCTGTGTTTATCCGTGAATCCTACCTCCGGATGAATGTATGGCGAGATAAGTCTCAGGAAGAAAGATTTCGATCACTTTCTGTGATTGGAGAAACAAGATGGTGGTCCACAGATGCAGCACTTACAAAGGTGTTTGGTTCATTTAATGATCCAAGTCGAGCCCTGTATGTAAATTTGATCCATACCATGACAGCGATATCATGTTCTGACCATTTTAATGCTGACATAAGATACAAGGCTGGAACTTTCTTGGACTCCCTCAAGAAATTCAAAACATTTATAACAGCACAGCTGTACTTATTTATTTTCAAGAACACCACTCCACTATCCTTGTACCTGCAAACACAGGGTATGGATATACTACAGGCATACTGAATGGTGTAAGAAACGGTAGAAAATTTACAAGCACATGATCGTAAATCTCAAATGATTATAGATGCGGCAAAGAAGTTTGCAGTCTGGGCAAATGGCAAGTTGGATACAGCTGACTGCAAAGTAGTGATTGAGGAAGACTTTCCACCAACTAAAAGAATACAACGAAAGAAAAGAATGGCTAGTGAGCTTGCAGTAGACGAACCAGTCTTGTTGGCAAGTGATCAGTTCAGGGTGGAGGTATACAATGTGACCTTAGACAAGATTATTAATAGTCTGCAGAGCCGATTTACAACACATGGTCAGCTATTTGCAGATTTGGCATGTTCCCCGAAATTTTTAAGATATTTTGCTACACATTCCCAACAATACATTAGAACGACTGAGTAGTCTTGTAATTAAATTTGACTCCATGGCAACTAAAGAGAAACTGCAAAGTGAGCTACTTGATTTTTCACCAAAGTGGCAAAGATTGAAAATGTCTCTTGATGAAGAATATACGGTACTCATGAGAACAATGAAGGTCAAGATGAAGACGCCATCCATTCTCATCTTATCGCTGAAACTGAGGAACAACCATACTCAACTGTTGGTGATGAAAATGGAAAGTGCAAGACTTGTAAGAACTGTATAGCATGCTTAAATGAGTTGGGGTGGTGGCGCTGCCTAATGCACAGATGAGGCAAAACCTAATGGCCTATAATAAATGGGCCAATCTTAGGCAGTGTCTGGTGCACCCAAAAAGGCTATAGGCTAAACCCAGCAGATAGAAGGGTCTGGGAACCCAATCAGCAAAGCAGCTGAAGATGTACCTGCGTGCTGGTAAGCTGCGTGCTGGTGGAGTGCTCAGAGTCTGTGGTATGCTCAGAGTCTATGGTGATCACATATAAGCAGACCAGAAAGTGTATGAGTAGGTTCGTGCATCAGCATCTGCCCTCATAGGCACATAGGTGACATGTGTAAGCAAAGATAATAGTGAGTGCATACATCAATGTACTACCAACATGAGCATATCCTGAAAATATATAAAGATGAGAACTTATAGCTAGCAGTAAACAGTGATGTGGAATATGAACGGGCATGCAGTAATAGCTCCTGGCTAACACCAGCTCACTCCACCGCTAACACGATCGGCTTCCTCCCTGTTGGTCGCAATTGGATCAGCTGTTCTGCAGGTGATGGTCCTCCCGTGTCTCCATATTTCAGGAAAAAAGGAACTCCAATAGTGCAATATGTCTTCAATAAAATGTATTTAAAAATATATATATCTCTCCAAAAAGTCTCCAATATAGGAGTGGCTAAATTAAACTTAAAAAGCAACCCCGGATCAGAGTTCAGACGACAAAAAACAAAAACAAACAGCAAAGTCCAGGGTCTGCAGCGTGTGATCGGCGGAGTGTGGCGTGCGTTCCAGCCACAACCACCGTACGCGGACCCGGAAATGACGTAAGTGCGCAAAGCCTGACGCACGTTTCGATAATTCGATCGTCTTCTGAGGCATAGCTGCACATACGTCTAAGGCAGGTATAAGAGGACTCTGCCGAGCTGCGGGTTCCACCCATCCCCTGGGAAAGAGCCAATCAGAGACAACTGCTAGGTCCGTCCCATGTAAGGCAGACCAATCGGGGCGGATAGCCACCGAAAGTGATAATATGAACGCCCTTGGAGAAAACATTAACACAGCTCGGCATGATCCCCAAAGTACAATATGACAGGTATAAATGATTATTACAGAATATACATGTATCCAATACGAGACTACATTCTAATATAGGTGATTGGGTAACATATCCTCATAAACATGGATAACCCAAACTAAGTGAAGTGACAGAATATATAGTATATGAATAAATAAGGGACACAAAGAAGGACATATGTCCTATAATGGCAGTGCACAATGAGTGTACCAGATAATACCCCGTAAATAAGGGGAAAGGGGGGGGGGGGGACCCCTTGATGTGTGCTAATAGATAAAGTGTGCATGTGAAAAATACTATATCGACAGTGCACAATAAATTAAGAATAATGGTACCAGGTAATTACCCCATATAAAGGGGAAAGGGGGAAGAAACCCCCTAGATGTGTATTAATAAATAAATATACATGTGAAAGAAAAAAATGTACATACATTGAGTATATAGATACTTATAAATTAACATGTCCCTAGTGGTGCACAATAGGTAATGGCCATAACAGCTGAGGGAATAGCATGCTGCTACAATGTGTTACTGTGTTACAACTTATACAGTCTGACGTACAGTTCACTTTTTAATGCATACAAATTGACACTGAGGCCGCGTACACACGACCGGTTCATCTGATGAGAATGGTCCGACGGACCGTTTTCATCGTTCACCGCTGAAGTGGCCTGATGGTCTGATGTGTGTACACACCATCAGTTCAAAATCTGATCGGGTCAGAGCGCGGTGACGTAAAACACACGACGTGCTGAAAAAAAACGAAGTTCAATGCTTCCAAGCATGCGTCGACTTGATTCTGAGCATGCGCAAGTTTTGAACCGATGCTTTTGTGTACTAACCATCGGTCAGCGGTCCATCAGTTCGATTTTAAAGCAAGTTTTAAAATTTTGGTCCGAAGGACCAAAGACTGATGGGCCGTACACACGGTCGGTTTGGACCGATGAAACTGAACTTCGGTCCATTCTCATCGGTTTTGACCGACCGTGTGTACGCTGCCTGACACTTTCCTCTTCTCAAGTAGCATGTGAAAGGTCATTTTCAAAACTTAAATATATTTTGAACAGACTTCGAAATTCCCTCTCCCAACCACATTTGTAGGCCTTTATGCTCATGTCCATGGAAAAGGAGGCCTTGATTGGACTAAGCAATGAAACAATCATTGATGTTATTGCTTTGAAAAGCAGCTTGCTACAAGGGATGTTGATTAAATAACTCTACAAGCATGTCTAAGGCCCCGTACACACGACCAGTTTCCTCGACAGAATTCAGCTTCCGACCGAGTTTCTGGCTGAATTCTGCCGAGAAACCCGGCCATGTGTACACTTTCGGCCGAGGAAGCCGACGAGGACCTCGGCGAGGAAATAGAGAACATGTTCTCTATTTCCTCGTTGTTCTATGGGAGCTCTCGGCCCGCCGAGCTCCTCGGCGGCTTCAGGGCTGAACTGGCCGAGGAACTCGATGTGTTTGGCACGTCGAGTTCCTCGGCGGTGTGTACGGGGCCTGAGGATTACAATGCTGGTTAATCTCTATTTTTCAAAAATGTTACTGGATTAGTTATTTGTTTACAGTGTTTACAAACATGTTTTTGCATATTTTACCCTCTAAAACTTTAGAAGATAGTTTGCACATTGCAACCTCCTAAAAGTTAATAAGCACTTTTTTGTTATACTAAAACACGAAGCAGATCGCGCTAATATAATCAACCAGCTGTCAAATTAATGTGCAAATTAATGTGTCAAATGTGATTAACAACATATACAGTGAGCTGTGAAATATATGACTATATATATAAATATAAATATAAATTTCTGCACTGGGGACACCTTCATTTGAAACTCCTGTATGGTGGACTTTTGGCTCATTTCAAGATTCATCTATCAATACTTTATATTTTTTCATTTATTTATTAAGTTATTTTTTCACTGAGGATATTTATTCACTTATTTATATATTTTTCACTGAATATAGTCATATATGTCACAGCTCACTGTATATGTTGTTAAAGCGGGGGTTCACCCTTAGAGGGCACTTTTCCCCCTTAGATTCCTGCTCGTTATTACTAGGGGAATCGGCTATTTATTTTAAAATATGTGCAGTACTTACCCGTTTACGAGACGCATGCTCTCCGTCGCTTCCGGGTATGGGCTTCGGGAATGGGCGTTCCTTCTTGATTGACAGGCTTCCGAGAGGCTTCCGACGGTCGCATCCATCGCGTCACGATTTTCCGAAAGAAGCCGGACGTCGGTGCGCAGGCGCAGTATAGAGCCGCACCGACGTTCGGCTTCTTTCGGCTACGAGTGACGCGATGGATGCGACCGTCGGAAGCCTCTCGGAAGAATGTCAATCAAGAAGGAACGCCCGCTCCCGAAGACCCATACCCGGAAGCGACGGAAGAAGATGCAGCTCGAAAACGGGTAAGTACTGCTCATATTTTAATATAAATAGCCGATTCCCCTAGACCGAACGAGCAGGAATCTAAGGGGAGATTTTTTTTTTTTTTAAAAATGGGTGAACTCCCGCTTTAATCACATTTGACACATTAATTTGCAGACAGCTGGTTGATTATATTAGCGCGATCTGCTTCCTGTTTTTGTATTTGTTTGGTGTGGTATAACACTTTTTGATCGCAGCTTTTTTATAAAAATTTTTACATTTAGAACGAGCGCAATAATTTTTCCCTTTTACTTTTTTGTTATATACTGTTAAAGTCGTTTACTTGTTTCTAAAGCACTTTTTTTGAGTCATATTTGAACATTACTTTTTGAAAACTGTTGAGTTGCCTGCCTTTGTACTGTTACAGAATTAACAGCAACATATTTGAACTTTTTACTATCTCAAGAGATTCATTGTAACTGTTACAATATTTAATTTCTGTAAAAAATAAAATAAAAATTGTGTAGTATTTATCTACTAATATTTTGTGTATTTTATTTATGTTAAGTTAATAAAGTTTTGAAAATGTTTATACCTTCCATACTTTGAAGTAAATTCTTTGATTATTCTTTATTCTGGCAACATATCACCATAGCAACAAGTAGACTGTTCTTGATGATTGCTCCACTTTTAACTTTAATTGGTATATATATATACATATACACACACACACACTATCTATCTATCTATCTATCTATCTATCTATCTATCTATCTATCTATATCTATATCTATATATATATATATATATATATATATATATATATATATATATATATATATAAAATGTGTGTGTGTGTGTGTGTGTGTGTGTATACAGGCATACCCCACGTTTAAGTACACAATGGGGTTTATTTACTAAAGCTGGAGAGTGCAAAATCAGGCTCACTTCTGCATAGAAACTAATGAGCTTCTAATCACAGATTGTTAAATTAAGCCTGGTAATAAAACTTGGAAGCTGATTGGTTTCTATGCAGAAGTGAGACTGATTTTGCGCTTTCCAGCTTTAGTAAATAAACCCCATTGTGTACTTTAAAGTGGGGTATGCCTATATATATATATATATATATATATATATATATATATATATATATATATATACACACACACACACATACATACAATGTATGTGCTTTCATTTGTGTCATATCTTTACATAATACACTCTTCAAATGTGCTTTAAAATGTTTTTCCTTTTTCTGAACAAGAAAATAATGACGTTATGCTGTGGGGCTGGTATGAAATTATTTCCAGGGCTTGTTTTTTATTCCCAGTCCGGCCCTGCCTCACAAAATAAATATATATATATATATATATATATATATATATATATATTACACACACACACACACATACATATACATACATACATATACACACACACACACACACACACACACAAACATACACGGTATATGTATGAATGTATAGACAAACAATAAGCAAACAGTAATTTTACATACAATAATTAATTTCAGAAAGGCAGACACATATATTATTTACTGTATACAGATGGGTATTTACAAGTCATATGTTCCTAACATCAATGGAGATAGATGGTATCACACGTCTGGATGTCCACTCGGTTGTGAAACAACCACTGAGGCCCCGTACACACGACCAGTTTCCTCGGCAGAATTCAGCTTCCGACCGAGTTTCTGGCTGAATTCTGCCGAGGAACCCGGCCGTGTGTACACTATCGGCCGAGGAAGCCGACGAGGACCTCGGCGAGGAAATAGAGAACATGTTCTCTATTTCCTCGTTGTTCTATGGGAGCTCTCGGCCCGCCGAGGTCCTCGGCGGCTTCAGGGCTGAACTGGCCGAGGAACTCGATGTGTTTGGCACGTCGAGTTCCTCGGCCGTGTGTACGGGGCTTCAGAAGTAATGTGGTATAAGAACAAGAAGATTTGTTCCCCAGTCAATAGGGTGTTGCTGCACTCTTTTGTAAAAGGGTAAATCAGATCCGATGCTCATTTTTTTTGGAGACTGACAAAAATTCTGCCCTAAGTCCGCGTGCACACGACAGGTCCATCCGATGAGAATGGTCCGACGGACCATTTTCATCGGTTCACCGCTGAAGCAGACTGATGGTCTGATGTGCGTACACACCATCAGTTCAAAAAACGATCGGGTCAGAACGCGGTGACGTAAAACACACGACATGCTGAAAAAAACGAAGTTCAATGCTTCCAAGCATGCGTCGACTTGATTCTGAGCATGCGCGGGTTTTGAACCAATGCTTTTGTGTACTAACCATCGATGTTAACCACTTAAGCCCCGGACCATTTTGCAGCTAAATGCCCAGGCCAGGTTTTGCGATTCGGCACTACGTCGCTTTAACAGACAATTGCGCGGTCGTGCGACGTGGCTCCCAAACAAAATTGGCGTCCTTTTTTCCCCACAAATAGAGCTTTCTTTTGGTGGTATTTGATCACCTCTGCGGTTTTTATTTTTTGCGCTATAAATAAAAATAGAGCGACAATTTTGAAAAAAATGCAATATTTTTTACTTTTTGCTATAATAAATATCCCCCAAAAACATATATACATTTTTTTTTCCTCAGTTTAGGCCGATACGTATTCTTCTACCTATTTTTGGTAAAAAAAAAAAAATCGCAATAAGCGTTTATTGATTGCGCAAAATTTATAGCGTTTACAAAATAGGGGATAGTTTTATTGCATTTTTTTTTTTTTTTTTTTTTACAACTAATGGCGGCTATCAGCGATTTTTTTTCGTGACTGCGACATTATGGCGGACACTTCGGACAATTTTGACACATTTTTGGGACCATTGGCATTTTCACAGCAAAAAATGCATTTAAACTGCATTGTTTATTGTGAAAATGACAGTTGCAGTTTGGGAGTTAACCACAGGGGGCGCTGTAGGAGTTAGGGTTCACCTAGTGTGTGTTTACAACTGTAGGGGGGTGTGGCTGTAGGTCTGACGTCATCGATCGAGTCTCCCTATAAAAAGGATCACTCGATCGATGCAGCCGCCACAGTGAAGCACGGGGAAGCCGTGTTTACATACGGCTCTCCCCGTTCTTCAGTTCCGGGAAGCGATTGCGAGGGGGCGGCTAGAAACGAATAGGAACATTAACCCTGTATGGTACAATGAGGATGAATGAATGACTTGTATAGCACAACGCATGCAAACTGAATCGCCTCTGGGCGCTTTTTCCAGCCAGTATCTGCTTGGCTGGTGCGGTCATTTTTACCCCGTAGGATCATGACACGCTAGGGACACACAGTCATACACACATATATACATATATACTGGGCCAATTTGGACGAGATCAAATTTACCTACCAGCATGTCTTTGGATGATGGAGTGCTACCACAGTCTGTCACAACTTTCACAGAAGCTGCAGGGGACCAGAGTATATTTGTTCCAATTTACTATGTTTTTTATACGTGTAGCGCTGCCCCCGAAGGAGCCGCTGATTAGTTTGGGACCGGCTTTCTAAGTTACCTTATTGACTTGGTCTAGGGGTGACTTCTGTGAGTGTAAATAAAGAGCAAGTGTCCAGACACCATTTCAGTTTTCAATGCTTTATTCCAAGGCCCAACTTGGCCAACATCAACATGGCACACGATAGAGAAAGTTGATGAGCGTAGAGGAACTTTAGTATCAGGCCTTGGATATTAAGAGAGAGAGCAAGCTTGCTCTCAGCAATGGTGTAGCTCAATTCGGCGCCACCCCAATCAGGGTGGGTAAAGTGCCCCCGAATAGGCAGTTATCTCAGGCCTGGCAGCCGGAGCGTCACTTGCAGATCACTGGGAGGAACACAGACCTCTGCCACAGGCTGGACAATTTGGGATTTGTAAGAACAGTTTGGGCAAATCCTCCCAGTTAGTTCAATTAAAGTCACCCACTGACAGCTTGAGCATACCTGTCATACGGTGTGGTGACCGGATCCCCGATGGTTTGTCTAGGCCTCCTGGACAACCTCTGGTTCTAGGTTCTCCCGAGCCAATCCCCCATCGCACAGCTCCCGGCTTAGGATCCTCTCAGCAGAAGGTAGGGACCCAGCAAGTCTCTGGGGCCCCTCTCAATAGTAGGATGAGGCTCCGCAAGGTGCACAACCTCAGCATGGCAGGATGCGGTGGCGGGGCCCATGGATGCGCGTACCCTGAAGGTGGGCACCGCACCTGGAACTCGGGCCCCGCAAGAACAACCCGCCAAAAGCAACTGCCACAGATATATCCCCCCCCCCCCCAGCATGTCCAACGAGGGAAGAACTCCTCTGATTGGCTGCTGGGAGCAGGTGGGTCCGCCAGAATCCCTCTAGCGCCAACTGCCGCCCAGGGGTGATAATGCAGACTGACCTACAGGACAAATTCTGGAATTGGCAGCAGCCAAATTTCCCTAAATTGCAAATGGGAGTAAAACTAACCCTCCCATTCCCCACTAACTTTAGTGTAGCACCCGTACTGAAAGTAGGGGGGGCGCTACATACTTCTGAGAAAGAAACTGGAAAATTCATACTCAGTCCCATCCGATTCGGGCCCTAGAGGGGGGGTTTAAACCCCCGCTAGCGGTCGAAGAAAGGGTTAAATGCGACTGTGTATCGCTGCTGCCGAAGCGCCCCCCCCCCCCCTGAAAAAATTTCAGCAAACGCCCATGCATACTCCTACTGTAAATACATGGACACCATAAAAGACATCTACTTACCTAATGGCATGCATTTCATTCCTATTCAAATTGCCAGACCATTGGAGTTTACTGGCTGTTATGTAGTTGTAACTGCTTCTATGTAGGCAAAACTGTACAAAAATTATGGCAGAGACTATACCGCCATATTAGGGCTATGCAAACTGCCAATCCTGATCTCTAACTAGGGAGACACGTGGCCCAAACTCATGGTGGTATATGTCCAACAGTGTCTGTTTTGGTATTGGATCGCATACACCCCAGCCCCCAAGGCGGAGATTTTAATAGATATCTCCTGCAACGGGAGCTTCGGTGGATTTCCAATTTAAATGCGACTTTTCTCCCTGCCCTCAATGAAGCCTCGTACACACGACCGAGGAACTCGACGGGCGAAACACATCATTTTCCTCGTCGAGATCCTTGTTAGGCTGTCAAGGAACTCAACAAGGCAAGTTTCTCCATTCCCATGCTTTCTTTTTGGCTCGACGGGATCCTCGACAGTTTCCTCGTCAAAAAATGTACACACGACCGGTTTCCTCGGCAAAAAGAAAATCCCAGCAAGTTTCTTGTGTGTCGTGTGTACGAGGCCTGAGGCATTTAACTTGAAACCTTTTTTACCTGGCTTTGCGATGGGAGGCTTTGATAAGGAGCAATGGGTCTTTTTATCAGAGTCTATGCATATAATTTTCTTTATACTCACCATCATTTTCTGTTTCACCTTTTTTTTTTTTCGTCCTCTCCCTTTTCTATTCCTTCCCCTCTTTTTCCATTTTTCTTTTCCGGTCATCAATATCAAAGGGTTTATTGATTTACTAATCTGTACCTTTGAGATGTATATGTATACATTGTTTATACATATGTCAATGTATACAGTGCTTCTTTGTCAGTAAATCAGTCTCGACTATTTTGTTACATTCCTTTATTAATGTTATGTTTGGTCATTACCTTCAATATGTATGACTTTCCCTGTGTTAACATCATTTATGTTCCTTTCCTTTTACAGGTTTTGTTTTTCCAATTCTTAACTGCATAATATGCACAGATGGTGATCCCACGTCTCTATGGTCCATATCCAGCAACTGTTATTTTTATGCTCACCTATTTATAAAATGTATTACGATCAGATTTATTGGACTTTTCAGATCTGTTCCTTTCCTTGTGGTGTGGCTTGTCGGATCTCCCCAACACAAAGGGGCCTCCATTCCCCATACCATTGGGGTTGAGGGCATCCCTTTCTATGGGCTGCAGCACTTAGCGCAGTTGCCGGGACCTCTTTTGTGTCCCACGCATGCGCATTGGCTTTCTTCCATCTGCCGGTGGTTGCCGCCCCCTTTTGTATGTCGGCGGCCTCTGTCGACGTCTGACATCATAGCGTCCTGTGACGCGGCAGCGCCGGACACAGCATTTGGCCGAGGAGCCACTAGTGTAGGGCGGGACCTACACTGTAATGTGTTCTGAAGCTATTGTGATGCAACAGGTAGGAGCAGTGGACTAAAATGTCTTTAAATAAGCTTTATTTGGACATATGTGCCTTTGTGGCACTTAGCCCTGTCAAGCTGAAACAAGAAGCAATATTTCAGATATTATTTCTCAGCTGTTGGTGACCTGGTTGATAGGGAGAGAGGTGTAATGGATGGAGATCAGCAGGGGGAACCAGTACCCCGGACAAGGTACATAAATGTTCAGGGGCAACATCACAGTTATGCTGGAGGGGCTGCAAGGAAATTGGAACTATGGCCCACATATGGTGGACATTCCCCAAAATTAAAAAAATACTAGGGGGAGATAAGACAAATAATTAGAGAAATAATAAATATTGAAGTCGTGGGTTTGCTTGTTACACGGGAATCAAATGCCAACTAAACAATACCTGAAAACATTACTCCCACAGCTCCTGAATGCTGCAAAAAGTCAAATACCTATACACTGGAAAGAACTAGAACGTCCCACACTGAAAGGGTGGTGTAACAAATTTGATGAAATATACAATATGGAATATCTAAGGTTCAGTGAGGGAGAGGAAAGGGAGGAATTTGAAGAAAGGTGGAAGGAATGGATAGGGTATAAGTATACAATGGGATACACAGAAGTGATGGGAGTATAATATAATATTGTATGGTATTATACGGTATGGTACTATCAGTATAATATGATATAGTATAAGATAACACAACACAATAGAAACAAAATCATGTAGAAGGGAGAAGAGGGGAAAAACATATAACAAAGAGAGAGTATGGAAGTTGGAGAGGTCAGGGAGGGAGGGGGGATCGGGATATTTTATATTTTATACGTTATATATATATATACACTAATAATTATCTTTTTGATATGTTTTGTACTAAAGTTACAATGACGTGTTTATATGGAAAAACTAATAAAGATATTTAAAAAAAAAAAAGCAGGTGGAACCAGTGGATGGAGATCAGCAGGAGGAACCAGTGGGTGGAGATCAGCAGGAGGAACCAGTGGATGGAGATCAGCAGGGGGAACCAGTGGATGGAGATCAGCAGGAGGAACCAGTGGATGGAGATCAGCAGGAGGAACCAGTGGATGGAGATCAGCAGGAAGAACCAGTGAGGAACACAGAAATTCAACACTTCTACTGAACCGAGCAACATTCTGGCAAGATTGGCAGCTGGAATGGTAAGTATTCTCCCTCGTATTTTGGAGGTTCACTTGTTTGGAAAACTCTTATTTCACGAGTGAGTCATATTAGAGAATCATCTAGCATTTTGAGAAATAAAAAGGCAATCTTCCAGTAGGAACAATTGCTCCACTGACAGCTATCTAAAAGGGATTTCCCTAACTTTGGAGAGATTTCCCCTTTCTCATGTTATGTTTTTGATACAAGAAGTAAAGGGAAACCTTCCCATTTGGACACAGGCAACAAAAGCAAAACTAGACAGTGATTCTGATCATTCTCTACTCTATAAAAAA
Source organism: Rana temporaria (assembly GCF_905171775.1). Classification (NCBI taxonomy): domain Eukaryota; kingdom Metazoa; phylum Chordata; class Amphibia; order Anura; family Ranidae; genus Rana; species Rana temporaria. The sequence goes on along the minus strand of NC_053499.1, from coordinate 114,950,494 downwards.
AAATTTTGGCTTTACTTTAACTCTGCCTGAAGTGATTTACTAAAGCAAAGTCTTAGCCAGTTGACATGATACCGAATGTATTTCCATAATTTTCATATTGACAAATGCATTCACATTTAGTGATAGCTTTATTTTTTAACTCATTTTAACAATTATTAACAGCAAGAATTTATTAAAAGAAAATAAAATAAAAGTACCTGACAAATTCTTCCCCTGTAAAAAAAAAAAGCGTGTTAACAGACGTGCTGTAATTATATGTGTAAAACTGTAAAATCCCAGGATTCCCTACAGGCCTGTACACACTAAACGTGCCACTTTTATTAGGTTCCTGTCGTGTTAACATGGGAATTCATTGCATGTGTGTGTCATGAGATCATTAGCAGCCTCAGTTCTTTCCTATTGCTCTTATCATTAGAACCTGTGCTATGGCCATTGTGGACTGTGGGGTCTGCAAGCAATTAAAGGTGATGCTATGAGTGATTCCCCCAAGGGAACTCATAAAAAACATGGAATTAATTATTTCAGGATCCTGAAAAATGTATAGGATAGAGGAGGGGGATTTACGTGGGATCACACTTAACCCCTTCTCTGCCTCTGGGTATACATTCCACAGTTTTCAATAACTACCATTCTATGAACTGTCCTCCATTTTTATTGGATATTACACACTTGATTATTTATTGCATAACATACACTTATTTTAAGATGTAACAGTAGACAGGTACTTATACTTACAGAGGTAAAAGAAAATACAGCATGCCACAGCATGTACTAAAGCCTCGTTTCTGACCACACGTTGAGCGTGTTGGCATCACAAATTAAGTTAGCTTGTGGGGCTTAACTTGACATCAGCACGCTCACCATGTGGTCAGCAGTGAGGCATTAGTACATGCTGTGACATGCTTTACCTCTGTAAGTACCTGTCTATTGTTTTAATAAATTGTTTGGCGGTTTTACACAATGTGTGGCCTCTATTTTCCTCCATGAGTGCGGATGTGGCCTGATCTGACACTGAAACTGGAAGTTGGCGTCCTCCTATTGCCATTGACGAATGTCTGGAGGTCTGTTAATTACATGCCTGGCTAATTTCTGTGGTGGAGATCTTTCATATTTGGTAAGAGGCCAAACTTATTTGTGATGAAGGGCACGAGTGTCTTCATTGTCTCTTCAAGATACATTCCCAGAGTTGGTGGATAGTTCAGGATTTTCCTTGTTACTGGACTTTACTGTTTTTTTAGAAGATTTGCACATCACTCATGTAGCACTCACCCTGAAGGAGCCGCTGGTTATAGATTGGGTGGCATGTTACCTCTGTGACTCCGCCGTCTAGGGTAGTGGATGAGAGCCAAAGCAATGGAATGCTTTTATTTTACCCAACACGGTAAACAAATAAAACTTGAGGTAGATAGTAAAGATGCATGAGGAGAAGAAACAGCAGATTCAGGCCTAACGAAATGGAAACAGTCCTGCTTCCAACAACACTTTGCTTTCGTCGCCACTCCAGCCGGAGTGGGCATAGTGTACCTGGACAGGCCTCTCACACCGACCTGGCAGCCAGAGTATCACTCAGAACTTTTGAGGGAAAAGATCTCTGCCACAGACCCTCCCTAGAACTTAGATCATGAAGACAATCCTCCTTGGTAGAATTTGTGCCTGGATCAGCTTCAGGCAGTCTTCAAATAGGTTACCGACTGACAGGTGGCTAACATCCTACCTTTCAGTGTCCGGTTACCTTGATCCCAGATGAATTGTCGGGGCCCTGTTGAATCGCCAGCCTCTCTTGGCTCTCCTTAGGCGGACTCCCTACTGAACAGCTAACTTGCTTGGGATCTTCTTAGAATGGGGAACCCAGTCGATTACTGGGGCCCCGCCACAGCTTTAAATGTCCCGGGCCAACATGGTCCTGGAACCAGGAACACCGCGTGGCACCCCCCCCCCCCCCGGCCTGGTAGGCCATCTCGCCGGGGGCCGTGATGTGTGGTCACCCTAAAGGTGGGTGCCACATCAGGAAAGACCCTGCCTTAATCGCGTCTGCTCCAGAAGTACCCTTTCCCAGCATGCCCCGCGAGAGAAACTCCCTCCTGATTGGCTGCTGGCAAGAGGCACCCCAGCCTGGACTCCACTGGCGCCACCTGTCGCCCCGGGGTGGTATATCACCCCGGCAACAACAGAATGAGCCCACAGTACAGCCCAGCTGAAACAGAGACCCTTTGTGGAATTGAAATCAGAATCAGAGTCTGTACACTCTGATTACACCCTAAATTTTGTCAGCACCGGTACTTAGAAGTAACCAGGCGCTACACTAATATTTTCATTTGATGTTTGTGGACTTTAATTTGTGTGGATGCGCACTCATTGTATGTGTATATTGGGATTCTGACATCCAATATTCTGATGCTTAGTAGATGCTGCTCTGTGTACACTTTTTCACACTAAGCGAAAAATAATATTTTTCTAAATATTAACTACTTGCTGACCTGTTAACAAACATTTACTGCGGCAGGTCGGCTCTCCTGCGTGAACCAATGTACGTCGGTCCATGCAAGGAGGATAGTGGCCCCGTGCGTCACGGTGGTCACAGTGTACAGAGGCAGAATGGGGAATCGCCTTGTTTATAAAGGCAGTTCCCCGTTCTGCCTCTGTACACCGTGATTCTGCCTAATGATGTGCCAGAGATCGTGGAAGTGATCAAATACCACCAAAAGAAAGCTCTATTTGTGGGTAAAAAAAGGACCTAAATTTTGTTTGGGTACAGCGTTGCATGACCACTCAATTGTCAGTTAAAGCGACGCAGTGCTGTTTTAAAAATATATCCTGGTCATTAGGGGGCAAATTCTTCCTGGGGTGAAGTGGTTAAAACAGTGCAAAAGTTGATAGGATGCTTGAAAAGAAAGAAAGAAATGATGTACAATTGTCTTCAACAAGTATGCAGTAGGAATAGGGATACTCCTTTTTATACTACTGGAAGAATAAGACTTGATGTTGTATAAGAATAAGGCTAGATTAACACTAGTGTGATGCCAGACTTCGCATTTGATTTGCACCGCATTGATGTGCACATCAAATGTGATGTCTGTCTGATGCTAATTCAGTCATGTAAGGCTTAAATCGCATTGCATTCACACCAGAATGGTGCAGGACCCTTTCTTTAGTCCACACTGCAATTGGATTGCATGGGTCTAAACACATTGGATTCCTGTGTGCACTTTGATCTGCGAACCAATATGGGGTGTCATTAACCTCCCTGGCGGTATGATTATGTCTGGAATTTTGTACCAAAAGCGGTACAATTATTTTGCATGGAAATTTGGCGTTTTATACTGTAGGCCTGCAATTCTTAGGAATAACTCACTTAAATCTGTCCAAACAAGAGTCTAGTAGACATCCCGGGTATGATAAAGTTTGAAACACAAAATCATAAATTATAATATAATAAATAACTATAAATAATTATAACGAATAATAATATCTATTCAATAATGTAATCAAATCAAAATCACTGAAATTTGCTCAGTTGCAGAATTGTCGCTGTCATTACTTTTATTTTTTTATGATGAATTTCCCCACAAATCGCTATCGCTCAATTCTGCAAGTGATTATAATTTATTATCGCTGTTTTCTTGCTGCTCTAAAATCACTTTTGACATAAAGGGACACTTGTTTGCAGGCAGAAAGAACAGTTTTTATTATATAAAAGAACATGTAGGGCACTGGGCAGACCACTAGGGACAAGGGGGGTGTGTATTTTTTACATACAGTACTGTAATCTATAAGATTACAGTATACTGTATGTAATGTGTTTATTTACTTTTTTGAATTTGGCGCCGTTCTCCGCCCCCGTGCGTCGTAACAGGGAACGGAGATCGGCAGCACACAGGCACTGTGTGAATCGAGCGAGGACGCCGATCGCTCACACAGAGGGATGCATCACAGGATCCAGGGACAAGGTAAGTAACTTGTGCCTGTGGATGCTGCGAGGCGAGCCTGAGTCTGGCTCGGGGATACCGCTTTTAGTATTGAAATCTTACCCCGAGCCAGACTCGGGAATACCGCCAAGGAGGTTAACTTTACATTGATACCCGTAACGGTTCGCAGAAAGCAGTGTGAACTGCCTGCAAGTGAGATGCGATGCGGGAACCAGCACGATTCCTGTGTGGGTGTGAACCGGAACTCAGCCCAAGTTCACACTGAGCTGCAGGAATGAAGCCTTGCGAGTTCAGCTGAACTTGCACGATTTCACTCCTGTATGTCAGTCCCGATTTTTGGCTGCAATTTTAGAGACATCTGTGCGTGATTTTGCTAGACTTCGTGCTGCTTATGGGCTGTCTTCTGCAGTTCATATTCACTCAAGGACTTTGGCCAGGAACAGGGGGAGAAGGAGTTCCTGGGCCAAGAATTGGTTGCGCCAGCGTGACCAATTATCTCATATGCCTCTGCTTAGGGAAATCCAGGAGAATAATCCTGATGACTTCAGGAACTTTCTCTGTATGACGGACCCCGTTTTCCACCGTCTATTGGATCTTCTGTCCCCCTATATCACGAGGCAGGACACTGTGATGCGCCAAGCCATCACGGCCGAGCAGAGGCTTATTGCCACGTTGCGGTACCTGGCGTCTGGGAGGAGCCTGCAGGACATCAGGGAGGCATCCCAGATATTGAGGGCCCCCCTGAAGCCAACGGAGAGCTACAGTGCTTCTCTCTCCAATGACCTGCAGGCATTGGGGGAGGAACAAAGAGAGCTCGCCAAAGACATGATCAATAAGGTCATGTGGTGGGTGAGAAGGGACCTGCTGACAATGGACACTGATTTGAGTGACCCGGCTCGGCCTGCTTTTCATCTTACTCCTACTGCCACATCATCACCACCTGCAAGGGGCCGTGGACTGGGCCGTGGAAGTTCCGCTGCAAGGCAGCCTGGAAGGAAGGCTGTAAGGAAGACCAGAAAGTGAATCCCTGCCTTCCAGCTGATTTGGACACAAACTGAGGTTGTTGTAGTACCACAGCTTGGGGTCATTTATAGCATCTGCTGCTGCTTCTAATTTCTGTAATTTGTGGAGCACATTGTGACTCCTGATGTTGTTAATTTTGTTCTTGATCATGGTGGAATGTGCCTTTGGTTTCCAAAAAGTCTGCATGTATTTTGGGAATTGCTCAAGTGTTGCCGTTCTTTTTTGTTATTTTTTTCGCCAGAATAAATGAAAATTTAATTTACGTTAAAACCTTGTCTATTGTATTTTTCTGGTGAATAGCCATCAAACGTTTCTGAAATACAATGTGTAATTTACAAAGGACACAACCTCCTTGAGGGGGGGGAACATTGGTGTGATAACTTGCCAACAAAAAAAATATATATCTCCATTAAAAAGAAAAAAAAAAATACCACCAAAAAAAGACATAAAAAAAACATTTCTCACAAAAAAAACGACAACAAAAATACATTGGTGTGATAACTTGCCAACAAAAAAAAATTAGATATGTGTACAAAAAACAAATTTGGAGATCTGGCTGGCGAAAAAAACATAAAAAAACATGAGATCACAGGCAAAAAAGATAAAAAAAAACGTACGGGAGAACTCTGTCTAAATAGCATCAGCAAAACAACGTGTTTATTCTAGCAATAGAACGAAGAAAAAAATGCGCTGCAATAAACGAGACACTAAATTTCAAAATGTCGAATGTGCCATGTCAAAAACGAGCGCTCCCGTCCCCTCATTTAGTCTGAGCATGCGTCGGTTTTTGAACCGATGCTTTTGTGTACTAACCATCGGTTTGGACCGATCGGTCAGCGGTCCATCGGTTCGATTTTAAAGCAAGTTCTAATATATTGGTCTGAAGGACAAAAGAGCTATGGGCCGTACACACGGTCGGTTTGGACCGATGAAACTGAACTTCGGTCCATTCTCATCGGTTTTGACCGGCCGTGTGTACGCGGCCTCACAGGAAACAGGAATACACAAGTACATGCACTTAACATAGACAGAATGTTATTACTTTACCATAGAATAACACATTATCATACTGCAGTGCCACCTGCTGGATAGAAAGGCATAATGCATATATATATTGTGAGTTTATATAAGCGACTTTACATTACATGTTGTTGTTCTTCCAACACCCCCTCTCAACAGCATGTGTTTGTCAAATTACATTCAGCTTCTTCTGGAAATAACTATGACTTTCCTTCAATAAAGGCTTGGTCATTTCCTCCCATGGACAGTATTGGATTTCAATAACACCTTGCTCTTGATTGTGCCTCTGTAGGTGATATTTGACGTTGATGTGTTTGGTTTTAGGATTGACCCTTTCTTATTGCGTAAGCTTTATACATCCCTGGTTGTCTTCGTAAAATGGGAATTGGTTTTGACATGTCTATCCCAATGTCCACAAAAAATTGACAAATCCATATCGCTTCTTGACAAGCGTGTGCTGATGCAAGGTATTCTGCTTCAATTGACGATAGAGCGACAGTTGTTTGCTTTCGACTAGATCAACTTATGGTTCCTTCCCCATACTGGAAGATGAATCCACTTGTGGATCTGCGGTCTGTGCAGTCCCCGGCCCAATCAGCATCCACATATCTGACCAGTTTTAGATTTGATGTTGCTGGTAAGCGTAACTTCATCTGAATTGTTCCTTTGAGGTATTGCATCACTTCTTTTACTGCATTCCAGTCACGCTGACAGGGAGCTGAAACTTTCCTGCATGTATGTTCATTGCTGCAGCTATATCTGGTCTTGTCACAGTGGCAACATTTAGCAGTACTGATTGCTTTGCAATACGTGTCATTGTTGGGTAGCAAGTCTTCTGCTTCATTGCTCTTTAGCCTGGTTCCATAAGAGTTTTAATTTTATGTGCATCTTGCATATGGATTTGTTCCAAGATATCAGAAATATTTTGAAATTGATTGAGAAAATAACTTCCATCTTCTTCTCTTTCTATTTGCATTCCCAGATAGTAGCTAATGTTCCCTAGCTCTTTGATTTCAAAATTTCCTTTCAGCTTGTGAACTATCTGAGTGTATCCCCTTCTTGTTCAAAACAGGTTATAATGTCATCAACATAGATAAGGATGTATATCCATCTGTCTTCTTGATTCCTGGAGCAGAGACAGGGGTCTGTTTTACTTCTTGAGACTGCCTCTCTTGAAGTACTTTGTTAACTTTCTCATTCCACATCCTTGCAGATTGCTTAAGACTGTAGATGCTCTTCTGAAGTTTACACACAAGGTTATCTCCTTGCTCAAACCCTGGTGGTTGCTCCATGTAGAGGTTTTCCTTAATGTCTTCATATAGGAATGCAGTTTTAATGTCTAGGTGTTTCACTTGCATGCCCTTCCTGGCTGCAACCTTAACAAGCGCTCTGATGGTGGAGTGTTTTACGATGGGAGCGAATGTTTCATCGTAATCTTTACCAAATTTCTGGCATTAACCCATGGCAACTAGTCTGGCTTTGTATTTGTGGATATTGCCTTCTGCGTCTGACTTTACTTTGAAAGTTCATTTACTTCCTGTAGTTTTACAATTAGGAGGGAGCACTGTGAGTGTCCAGGTTTCTTGAAGTGACTTCAATTCTTCTTCTGTTGCCTTTCTTCAATTATTGGCTCCACGTTTTGGCAGTTTTTCTATGTCTTCCCAAGATGTTGGTTCAAGTATGCTGTGTGTTTTGACAGTGTATGACAGCTTGCGGGGTGATATCCCCTTTTTAGTCCAAGTGGATCTTCTGATTTCAGACAGTTCAGCAGGATCTGGTGGGGAACTTGATTTAGACGTTGTGAGTTCCACCTCTTGTTCTGAATCCTGCACAGGTTCGCATTGATCGACCTTTTCTTCTGGCTTGCTTGGCATATTCACTTCACAGCTTTCAGAGCTTTCAGGGATCAGTGCTTATGGTGGGCTTTCATCGAAGTAAACACTTATTGTCACTTTGTCAGTCTTTGGGTGTAGGATTCTGTAACCCTTAGTTTGCACGCTGTAGTCTACAAGAATGCACTCTATAGCTCTGTTCTCCAGCTTGGATCGCTTTTCACTTGGAGAATTAGCAATGCATGTCTTACAGGAAATATACAAGTACATGCACTTAAAGCGGATGTGCCACGGGAACAAAATATTAAAAGCCAGCAGCTACAAATACTGCAGCTGCTGACTTTTAATATTAGGACACTTACCTGTCCTGGAGTCCAGCGCCGATCGCAGCAGAGCACGAGCGATCGCTCGTCTCTCTGCTGCTCCCCCCGCCATCCACGCTGAGGGAACCAGGAAGTGAAGCGCTGCGGCTTCACTGCCCGGTTCCCTACGGCGCATGCGCGAGCCGCGCTGCGCCCGCCGATTGGCTCACACGCTGTGTGCTGGGAGCCGAGTGTTCCCAGCACACAATGGGCGACAGACGGGATGTGACGGAATGCCCATCTTTCGCCCGTAGCGTGTGGCCGGAAGTGGGTGCAAATACCTGTCTTTAGACAGGTGTCTGCACCCCCCTCCCCCCTGAAAGGTGTCAAATGTGACACCGGAGGGGGGGAGGGTTCCGATCAGCGGGACTCCACTTTAGGGTGGAGAACCGCTTTAACATAGACAGAACATCCTGTTATTATTTTACAATAGAATAACACACTATCATACTGCAGTGCCACCTGCTGGATAGAAGGGTATAATGCATATATATATTGTCAGTTTATATAAGCGACTGTACATTACATGTTGTTCTTCCAACACAGACTGCCCTGGGGCCGCTTTGCAGGGCAGATCCTGGGGGTGCACAGACTGCCTCTAAAAGAAAGGGGGTGAGCGGCGTCGGATTACACAGGACCCCCATTTACCCTCCTGGACGTCACACTGGTCCAATGCCACGACGTGTGACGTCCATCATAGGAGCCGGTCCAGGAGGCTGGACTTTCTATGACTGCGAGCACCAGGTAAGCAGGAGTTCCCTGTTCTGTTTAAACCAGGGGCTCTCCTCTCCATAGCTGTACTGACAAGGCTGTGCTGATGGGCACTGGCTAGGCTGTGCTGTTGGGCACAGGTAAGGCTGAGCTGATGGGCACTGATCAGGCTGCATTGATGGGCACTGGTCTGTTGATCTGTATCTGTACTTGTAACTGCACGTATGTGTGTGTGTATTGTGTATATAGTGCATCTATCGTAGAGGTCTATATTTCAGTTCAAAAAGAGGGTCAACTGAGGAGGAAAGAGGGACAGGGAGATTTGGTTTCAAAAGATGGGACAGTTGAGGCAACTGCATGTCACTATGTGACACCCCCATCAAATCATTCCCCACATCTATTACCTTTTGTACCACCACCCCCTCCCTTTAGAATGTAAGCTCTACGAGCAGGGCCCTCCTGTCCCTTCTGTGTTGAACTGTACTGTAATTGTGCTGTCCACCCTCTACATTGTAAAGCGTTGCGTAAACTGTTGGCGCTATATAAATCGTGTATAATAATAATATATATGAAATTAATTGCGTATTTCATCTATGCAGCTTACGTGTGGCTTGCATAGCTATACAATACCATGTATAGGATTGTATAGTTTCACCCCTTTCATGAATTGCAGCCCTTTGCATGACGGTTGCAGCGTCGTACAGTTTAGCTGCTTTGTCGAATCTTAGAACATTCGACAGACACCACAAGCCTTCAATGACAGATTCGACCTTAATTCATTTGGATTTTCGGACGAATGCATTTTTTAACTAAACAAAATAAATAAAAACGAATTTTGGGAGAAACAAAATAAATGTATTTTTCGGACGAAAACTAAATTTTTAAACAAAACATTTCAGTGTGCACATGTCTAATGTATATTCAGAAAAGGCTTTTATTAGCTGAATGCATTTGATTTAATTGATTTGGTTATCTCTGAAGCCTCGTACACACGACCGAGGAACTCGACGGGCAAAACACATCGTTTTCCTCGTCGAGTTCCTTGTTAGGCTGTCGAGGAACTCGACAAGCCAATTTTCTCCATTCCCGTCAAGGAAATAGAGAACATGCTCTCTTTTTGGCCCGTCAAGTTTCTCGACAGTTTCCTCAATGAAAATGTACACACGACCGGTTTCCTCGGCAAAAAATGATCTCCCAGCAAGTTTCTTGCTGGTTTTTGCCAAGAAACTCGGTCGTGTGTACGAGGCTTGAGTAGTGGCTGGTTCACATTGGAGTGCACGTGTTTCCTTGCGGCCCCTCGTATTCCAGTTTTGACATTCCATCCATTTGAGTGGGCTGCAAAATGCCCTGGAATGTGCAAAAAGGTAGTGCAAGCACTACTTTTGCAAATTGCACTTAACCAAACTACATGCTACTGCAATACCATGTGGTTTGGTGGCCACATATACGCTACCTTTACTAGATGCATTTCGGGTGCCATTAACAATTAACTGGCGCTTGTTTGCATCTTGCAAGGGCAGCGTGTTCACGTGTAGCGCGAGATACATGCACGGAACACACCTTTGCCACGGTGCCTTCCGGTGTTAACTGGCCCTAACATTAATTACTTCTTTCAGTAGTGTAGAGGGTTTAGCTGCTTGCAGAAGGAAAATTTCAAGATCTGGAAATGGAGAGATCATAAGTTCTTAATGCTGTAATATTATATAATGTAAAACCACTCTGCTTGCTATTTTTTTTTCTGTTCCCGGTGTTTTTTTTGCTTGCTTTCATTTTTCGCACCTCCTCATTTGATATATTTATCGCTCTTTCCTCCTTTGTTTCCTATGAAGTTCCCTTTCTTTCCTATTCTCTCTTTCATCCCCTTCACACACTCATATACCCTCACTCCCTTTCTGTGATTCATTCTTATTCTGTGCGTCCCCCAACCCCAGTCTTCCTTGCTTTCTCTTTCTGAAATATTTGCTAAATCTCAGGGGGTCTGAGACCAGGAGTAAAACAGGGGAGAGGAAAAAGAGCAAAAAAAAAAAAAAGACAGAAACAAACTTTGTCCATACAAGGATGGAGAGGGGGAGGGAGAGCAGTGCGTGTGGGAGAGCGAAAAAAAGAGAAAAAGACCTCCCTCCCAAATCCACAGGCAGAAAGATAGTAGTACTTCATTTCAGATTTCGTCTGTTAAAAACATCAGACTGGAGACAGCTAAAGTACAGACAAAGAGCAGAAAGATGACAACCACTTCCTAACCAGACTGTGATGTGAGATAACTGGCTGCTTCAGAGAATGAAGAAGGAAAAGTTATATCTTGGAAGACCAGCACAGATATACTAACAAGCACTGAAATTGGCTCAAGGAATTCCACATAAAAGGAATACAGCAAGGTTATATGAGAAGTCAATTAAATCTTTGCCAACACCATGAGGATGAAACTTACACAGCTACTCTTACGGAACTATTGATGCAAATGTGACCAGCCACAGAAACAGCTGGAAAGAGCGAATCCTGAGCTGTATACGTTACATTTTATCAGAAGGATAAAGTTCAGTCTGCAGGGAGGCTTATCAGACTTCCTCCACAATACTGCACACCAAAGCAACCATCAGTTCAACCAAAGGAATCACCATGTTTTTATTTATCCTCAATCTGCAAGTTGTATTATTCCTTCCTATTTCACTTTCCTATGAACTTAGAGAGCATGATGCCCTTTGTGGGCCAAGTGACTCATGTTATGCAGTCTTGTACCAGCGACGCACGTTTCTGGAGTCTTGGAGAGCTTGTCGTGAAAGAGGTGGCAACCTAGCAACCATCAAAAATGCTCAAGAAGCATCTTTAGTTGAGCAACTTCTTACCTCCTCAACAGGTTCCCACAGTGATGGAGACCCGCAGCTAAGGCTTTGGATTGGCTTGCAGCGTCAGCCCAGGCAGTGTGCTCCTCAAAAGCCTTTGCGTGGTTTCACGTGGACTACTGGAGACCAAGACACCGCTTACACTAACTGGGTTAGCCAGCCGGTGTCAGCAGGGCCGCCAAGTTCCTGTTCAGCACCACGATGCGTGGCAATTGGATTGGGCCATGGTAAACCAGAGGATGATTTTAAATGGCTGGAAGGATCTTGTACATTACCTGTTGATGGTTTTATATGCAAGTTTCGCTATCAAGGATTGTGTTCAACTTTGACTGAACAAAATGTTCGCTATTCTTTACCCTTTGGCTATGAGGGTACCTGGCTAGACTTGCTTCCATTTGGCACTGTTGCAATAGTGTCATGTGAAGGTCAGCATCAGAGCATGTCTGTCCTCTGCATGTTAAAAGAGGATGGTACTGTTGGATGGAACAAGGATGGACCTTTTTGCCAACATCCTGAAGAATTACAATGCCAGGACTGTCAACAGCTGTGTGATAAAGGTGTTTGTAGCTGTCAAGAAGGGTATGTACTCCAGTCAGATGGACACTCCTGTGAACCAGAGGATGACCATAACTACGAAGCACAAGGATGCCCTTGTCAATACCAATGCGTAGCTGGAGCAGGTGGTCAGGGGTACCAGTGCATATGCCCAGAAGGCTATGAACTGGCTGCTAATGAACATAGTTGTGAAGATGTAGATGAATGTGAAGATGAAGAAACATGTGAACACTTATGTCAAAATACTCTGGGCTCATATACTTGCTCTTGTGACTTGGGTTTTACTGTTGCAGAAGATGATCCTGAGCGCTGTGTAGATATAGATGAATGTCGTATTGCTCGTATGTGCCAACAGATGTGTGTGAACTATATTGGGGGCTTTGAATGCTACTGTAGTGAGGGCTATGAACTGGATGCGGATCGTGTGAGCTGCAATCCCCTGGATTTAATGGAGCCTAGACATGAGCCAAATCCATCTGTGACTAGAATTTTTGAGCAAGAACCAGAGACATTTGAAACAGCAACTGATGGTTGGTATTGGACAGACTTAGATGACACAGAAACTCCTGATAGTACTTATACAGACCCACCAACAACATCGCTTAAAAAAGAAACAACTGTGGAGCCAACTTTAAATACATTTTCTGACACAACAACAGACCCAATGGACTGGGAAAACCACATGGAAATAACAGCTTCACCCACTGTTACCCCATCTCAGACCATACCACCATCCTATAAGATGGATAAAACCAGACGAACCACTTTCAAACAAGTACCACCTAGAGTTTCTTTATTGTCTTCAACAGTTCCTACAAGGTACTTATCAACTACATTACCACAAGATGAATCAAATGTTAATGAATTGCAGAGGGAAGAGGTCACATCTGCTATCTCCACAACGGTTCAACTCAGAACCACTACAGTTTTGCCGGAGCAGGCTAGGATATCAACAACAGACCCTTACATTTTCGTAGAAGAAGATAAACCTACAACAACAGACCCTTACATTTTGATAGAAGAAGATAAACCTACAACAACAGACCCTTACATTTTCGTGGAAGAAGATAAAACTACAACAACAGAGATGCCAATAACAAGAGTACATATAAATAAAAACACAGCGCCTTCCCTGGACCTCTCAATGTCGAATCATATTGGAAATGCTGTATCGTCTGATTTATCATCAGTTTCTTCCAACACACCCCAAGAATCAAAGGGTAAAAGGGACAACCGATGGTTGGTGGTAGCCTTACTTGTTCCTCTGTGTGTTTTTCTAGTAATTATGTTGGCCCTTGGTATTGTGTACTGTACACGTTGTGGAGGGGAAACAAAGCCTCGGAGTGTCACTGACTGCTATCACTGGGTAACAGGTGGTGGACCAGAAAAAGGCCTTCCTCCTTCAGGGGTAGAAATACCAATCAATCGAGGAGCTGTTTAAAGAAACAGGAGGATTCTAGAATTTTAAATTGGATAAAGTAGCCCTAAATGTGGGACTCACATGCGATCATGTTTTTTCTGGGCTTGGTGCAGATAAAAAAAAAAATCACAAGTACTTGCATAATAATCTTAGCTTGATTACTTTTGTCTTGTGATTTTGTCATTGTACAGGTTGTGTAGGCCACACACATTGAAGATATTTATAAAGTAGAAAACCTGGCAATTTTTTACTTACTGAAATATGTCGATTTTTTTAATTTCACATAATCCTAAAAAGTATGTTATAATAGCATACACATGAAATTGCCATATTATGGTTTAAGAATATTCCCCTAAAAACCTCTCTATTTGGGCTTATTCAATGATTCTGCACAAAAAAAAAAAAACTTATAGCATCCAATCAGAGCTTGATCATTAAAATTTGATTCCTAAACATTCTGATTGGTGGATATAAGTTCTACCACTTGCTCTTTTACTCCTGCTTCATTCAAAAATGTGTCTTAATATGTTGGCCTCATTATTTATATAATGCTCTGCTCCTATCTGTCATCATTCTGTCTACTCAGCAGAACTCCACAGTTCTCATTATTCCTAATTACAACATTCTTTACCAACTTAACATTTGAACCAATGCTAAGTAGTTACTTGCATATTTCAGGCATCTCTGGGTAACCCAACCCAATTTCGGCATTTGTTGCTGTTGTAATCTTTCACTCTTAATTAATGAAGGATGATATCCAATTGATTCTAGATATGTGCACAGGGGCAGACTGACCATTCAAGCACTCGGGCACTGCCCGAGGGCCCCATGCCACTAGGTGGCCCCATCAGGGCTGCCAGGCTCAGTAAAACCAGGGACAGTATGTAAAATTCTGTGTTTTTTCTTTACATCTGTCCCTGATATGTCTGATACCGACATGCTTTTGATGTGAAAATCTCGAGATTTTATCTGCCCCTCCTCTGCACTGCCTCCTGGCGTGGTGGCCATCTGTATGCCCGGGGTCCCCATAATCTTCTATTGTCCGGGGGCCCTATGAGTTGTCAGTCCGCACCTGTATGTGCACACCACTCATCATGTATGTGTTTGGTAATGTTTATTTTTTCAATATTTGTGGTGACAGTATTAATGGCACTCTCAGTAGGAAGGTGAATTATTATAATGACCAGTTCAAATTCCAAATGTAATGATGACTTGAAAATGACGATGTCTATGCAATTACATACTGTGGTAACAAATGTGTATATGTGTCTCAGTACCGGACTACCATTATGACAACAGGATACTCAAGGGGTGGAAAAACCTTTGGGGACCTCTCACAAATGTAATTCTGTTAATTGTGTGTTTAGCATATAATGTTTTCTAACATATTATTGCCCCATCATTATTTCCTAAATCTCTTGTAACACAATCCACCAATCCCTCCTGTGTTACCTGGATTACAGAAGCCTCTTTCCACCTACCCCTTAGTTGTATTGAAAACTTTCTTCAACTCTTGCACTTGTCTGGATCATGTGAACACTGCTTGCATGTATTAATAATTGAAGAATTCCATAGTGATGGGCGAGTCAGGGATGCAAAAGCAATATACTGTGTACTGCTAGATGAATGAGACATTATGTTTTGTCACTTTGAATGTCTAAATGCCTTTGATTCCAGTGTGGTGTATCAATCTGCATCTTGTTCTGGCACCAAGGGTTCATTACCAAAAGAACTGTTTTTTTTGTTTTTTTTTATTGTTCAGAACATGTTTTTGTGATTTTAAATGTCCTTGCTGTAATAAGGATGAGAGTAAGCAATGCAATTTTTTTGTTTGTTATATTATAGCTAGGTTTCCATATAATGGATACAGTATGAGTCATGAGTATAACAAATGGATAACATTTAAACCGACAAAATCAAAAACACAAAGCCACAAATGTCATTCTATCAATGCAGGGATTTGTATGTTTTTTTTGTATTGTACAAACTGCACACAGTGCTGCAGTAAGCTGCAATAGGATTGTAAAAAAAAAAATGTCCCTTTTGCACTGATTGGGCCATGTCACTGCTGGTCAGATTTCTCATTCCAAATCTAAATGTTAGCAATATAGAACTGTATACTGTTTAAAGTGATAGATAAATGGGGATGTATTAGAAACTCCATTTATGTTTTTGTCGTTTCCCTATTTGGAAGCCCAGATAGCAAGCAATTGTGCTGCAAGTTTGAAAATTACTTGCTAAGCTATTGCTAGACTTGCCAGGCTTCACAAGTTTAATGCGCAATTGAGCCAAGTTTCGCATTGCATGACTTTCTTTGCAAACATTCTGCAAGTTCTGGATTAGTTATGTTGTGCAATAGTCATCCCACCACAGGGGGTCACTGTGGCTAAATTTTCATGCTGTAGACTTGCAGAGTGCTTGCTCTAGAGCCATGGGTGCTCAACCTGTGGCTCTCCGGCTGTTGCGGAACTACAATTCCCATGAGGCATTGCAAGCCGCTGACAGGTACAAGCATGTCTCCCAAAGGCTGAGGCATTATGGGAATTGTAGTTTTGCAACAGCTGGAGAGCCACAGGTTGAGCACCCATGCGTCTAGACCCACCACTGCAACTTTGCTTTTGCTAAAGAGTTGCCACGCAAATTTGCTACAAATTGGAAGTGTCAACTAGAATTTGTGCTTGAAGTGCTCTTCAAGTGTACAACTTGCCAGTGAAAATGTGTGCAAGTTAACAGACTTACAATTCAACACTGCTACAAATGTGTGGAAAGTTATGCTTGCTATCTGGGAGATTTACCTTTCTTGGCCTAGTGACCACTGTCATTGAGAAAGACAATAAAGGGAATCTCTCCAGCAAGGACACAGACCTCATAAAAACAGGGCTTTTTTACTTCTGAAGCCTCGTACACACGGCCGAGGAACTCGACGTGCCAAACACATCGAGTTCCTCGGCCAGTTCAGCACTGAAGCCGCCGAGGAGCTCGGCGGGACGAGAGCTCCCATAGAACAACGAGGAAATAGAGAACATGTTCTCTATTTCCTCGCCGAGCTCCTCGTCGGCTTCCTCGGCCGAAAGTGTACACACGACCAGTTTCCTCGGCAGAATTCAGCCAGAAGCTCGGTCGGAAGCTGAATTCTGCCGAGGAAACTGGTCGTGTGTACGAGGCCTGAGACTTAGTGGAACTCAGTTCCTCTGGCTCTGGCCTTGGCTCCCTGCTGATCATAATCGGTGGCTCAACGCGATTGGCACTGCGCTGACAAGCCATTCACCTCTGCAGCTAGGGGTTCGGATCCCTGTCTCAGCTACATGTGAATTGAGTTTGGTGGTCTCAGCCCGGCTCCCGGTGGGTGTGCTATGCGAGGTAAGCCTGCGCTTAGTACGCCCACCCCCCTCCCACAAAAACCACCACACTTACACGCACTCGAAATTGGGTTAACATGCACGCACTTTGACCACGCGGTCTCTAAAAAAAGACAGGCGAAGGACTAACGGGGCTGGTTGAGCGGGCTAGATCCTCTCACTCCCTTATAGGGAGTCCCTCTGCCCCGTTGGGCTTCAAAGCGGAGCAGGTAGGGTGGGCTGTGTGGGAGGACCCCCTCACACACACACCATTGCCACCCGGGGCATGGAGAAAGGTGGCAGATTGCCTCTGGGGGAGGCCTGCCTACTCCCAACTCCTGCAGTCCGGCTCCTCTCTCGAGTACACGCACAAAATACACTAGAAAGAAAAATCACTTGTAAACACAGAAGTCCGGCTTCTATGTTTACAAGTGAGAGCTTGTTACCCATTGGCTCCCACAAATTGTAGATCCCACTGAGTGTAGGACAGGAACAAGGGAAATGCAGGTGCCCAGGGTGCAGTCATGGGCAAAAGGATGCACGTGGTACGCTGCACCCTCTGTGATTTCCATTTTTTCTGTGGCCCCCACTGGATGATCTCCCTGCAAGTGAGAGAGGCGGAGCTCTGGATACAGTGTGGAGGGAGAGCGTTGAGTTCCTGCAACTCTCCTCTGAGGAAAAAAGCCCTGCATTATAAAACCCTTCCAGTCTGAAAAAAAAAGTGTTTTCATTCATATATTTATCTCTTTTGGGGAGATTTGCCTTTACTTCCTGTCTTGACGACTAAGGAAATTTTCCTAATGGAGACACAGAAAGCAATTAAAAACCTCTGTATGGAAGGAGAAAAGCAACAGACGGCAATCATGTACAGTCCATATATACATTTTTTTGGATGTTTTGAATTGTATAAATCCAACATTCTTTGACGAGCTCAAAGGGCTTCCCTTCATTAGGAATTGGTAACTGGACTAGTGAAATAGGAAAACTCCCTTAGGATATTACAATGGCACCTGAGGTTATCATTCCTTCAGAGAGTCTTAGGACGCGGCGCAGTGTACCCACAGTTTCCGTGCTAGTTACACACAGTTTTTCATGGACTTCTATTATGTCCAACGTTTTTGGTGAATTTTCTGAAAAGCGCACCTAAAGTTCAGCTCCACCCAAAAGGGGAAGCTCCACTTATCTGTCTCCGGTTTTAACAGGTACCAACTCCCACTTCCAGGTGATCTTGCCGCATCGCGATCACCCGGAAGTTCGGCCTCCTTCCCCCGCCCCCTGGGCCATTGAGAAAGTACAGTGAGCTTTGCGCACGCGTAGTAGGGCTCTGGTCCATGTGAAACCACAGGTAACCTGCATGAAAACTGCTGGTACACTGCACTGCACCCATGCTGCGATTTGGCTGCATTGTAAAACGGCCCTAAACCACTTCAGCCCCTAAGATTTTACCCCCACTTAATGACCAGAGCTTTTTTTGCGATATGGCACTGCGTCGCTTTAACTGACTATTGCGCGGTTGTGCGATGTGGTACCCACACAAAATTGAAGTCCTTTTTTCCTCACAAATAGAGCTTTCTTTTGGTGGTATTTGATCACCTCTGCGATTTTTATTTTTTTGCACTATAAAAAAAGTCCAACAATTTTGAAAAAAAGCAATATTTTTTACTTTTTAAAATAATAATAAAAAATATATATAAAAAACAAAAACAAATTTCTTCCTCAGTTTGGGCCGTATATGTATTCTTCTACATATTACTGGTATAAAAAAAAAACATTGCAATGAGTTTATATTGGTTGGTTTGTGCAAAAGATAGAGGGCCAGATCCACATACATTTAGATAGGTACAGCGTATGTGAGATACGCTACGCCGCTGTAACTTACTTTTGAATTCTTTGAATCCACAAAGAATTCACGCCGTAAGTTACGGCGGCGTAGTGTATCTCTCAGCGTGTAATTCAAATCGGCGAGTAGGGGGCGTGTTTCATTTAAATGAAGCGCGTCCCCGCGGCGAATGAACTGCGCATGCGCTGTCCCAAAATTTCCCGGCGTGCATTGCGCTAAATGACGTCGCTAGGACGTAATTTTTTTAACTTAGACGGAACTTACGTACATTCCAATTCACGGACAACTTATGCAAAAAAAAAAAAAATACAATTTCGACGCGGTAATGACGCCCATACTTAACATGGCAAATCTAACTATACGCCGCAAAATACCAGCTTTAACTATACGCCGGAAAAAGCCGACTAGAGACGACGTAAGAGAATGCGACGGCCGCGCGTACGTTCGTGGATCGTCGGAAATAGCTAATTTGCATACCCGACGCGGAAAATTACGCAAACTCCACCCAGCGGACGCCGAAGTATTGCATCTACGATCCGAAGGCGTACGAAGCCGTACGCCTGTCGGATCAAACCCAGATGCCGTCGTATCTTGGTTTGAGGATTCAAACTAAAGATACGACGCAGGAAATTTGAAAGTACACCGGCGTATCAGTAGATACGCTGGCGTACTCTCACTGTGGATCTGGCCCAGAGCGTCTACAAAATCGGGCATAGATTTATGGCATTTTTATTATACATTTTTTTTATTAGTAATGGCAGGGATCTGGGATTTTTATCGGGACTGCGACATTGTGACAGACATATAGGACACTTTTGACACTATTTTGGGACCATTTTGTAAATACAGCGATCAGAGCTAAAAAATAGCCACTGATTACTGTCTAAATGTCCCAGGCAGGAAAGGGTTTAAACACTAGGGGGCGATCAAGGGGTTAAGTGTGTTCCCTCAGCGTGTTCTAACTGTAGGGGGGATGGGCTACCTCTGACATGACAGAGATCACTACAGACATCGAGTCCTCTGGACCAATGGGCAGGCTCCCGCAGCGCGCCCTCTATCCTGCTTTTGCAGACTGACGTACAGGTACATCAGTTTGCACAGAAGAGCCATTCTGCCGGCGTACATTGGCGTGAGTCGGTCGGCAAGTGGTTAATAGTCTTGAGCGCCTGGAATGACTTGGATTTTACAAATCTTACAAATCCTCACTGTGAATAGAGTTATAGCTGGACTCTACATGACTGGTGACTGAAGCTTTTCTCCTTGCATACTTTGTTTTATCAGGGTCATGCTCATAGGAGGAGAGAGCAGAGTGACAGAAAATCAAGAACATTGATGTGTTGCTTCTTCTTTCATTGTCCAGTCACAGAATGATGGGGGAGACGTGTAAGCAAAACTGCAGCAGAGAAAGATCAGGTCTCCTCACCTGTGCCAGACAAGGTTGTGCTGTGTGGCATAGTTGTGTAAATCTCAGGGCTGGATGGACCAAAACAATCCTTTGGGTGGATAAAACAGCAGCTCTAACATTCTTTCTATCTATTTATCTGTATGCCTGGAGGATGTTCTAATGAATGCATTGCAGGTACATTGATTTGTGTTTTCTCTGCCTGGAGTTCGGCTTTAATAAAATGAAACAAATTTAATTTATCACATGAAAATCATTGTGTGGAACAATTTTTAATACTGGGAACATTTTAAGGGTAAGAGACTTTCAGCAGCACTTCTTTCAAAGCCTGAGGCCATCCCTGGCATCGCAGGCAGTTGGCAGCTCTGTAAAGCACACATTACTTTTAACTCTCCATATCCTGTCCATAGACCTCTGTATGTTCTCGGGAAAACCGTTCAGCCAGTGTAGAAACATTGTTCACTAATAGGATTAGGAAAAGCAGGTCGTGTACCAAAGTGTGCTCTGGGGTGTTATACTGGTGGTGCAAGTTTTGTAAATTCCATTTCTTGTTAATATGTTCTGATACTTTAATAACTCAATGTCAGTAATAAAAGATCACAAGGATAGTTTTAAAAAATAAAACCTATAAAAAAGGAACTTCAGGTTTGTTTAACAGCTTCAGCCCCGGACCATTTTGGTGGTCAAATACCAGGCCATGTTTTTGTGCACTGCGTCGATTTACCTGACAATTGCGCGGTCGTGCGACGTGGCTCCCAAACAAAATTGACGTCCTTTTTTTCCCACAAATATAGCTTTCTTTTGGTGGTATTTGATCACCTCTGCGGTTTTTATTTTTTGTGCTATAAACAAAAATAGAGCGACAATTTTGAAAAAAATGTTATAATAAATATTGCCAAAAAATATATAAAAAACTTTCCACAGTTTAGGCCGATACGTATTCTTCTACATATTTTTGGTAAAAAAAAAAATCGCAATAAGCGTTTATTGATTGGTTTGCGCAAAAGTTATAGCTTCTACAAAATAGGGGACTGTTCTATGGCATTTTTATTAATACTTTTTTTTTTACTAGTTATGGCGGCGATCAGCGATTTTTTTATCATGACTGCGACATTATGGCGGACACATCGGACACTTTTGACACCATTTTGGGACCATTGTAATTTTTACAGCGATCAGTGATAAAAAAAGATGCACTGATAACTGTAAAAAATGACTGGTAGCGAAGGGGTTAACCACTAGGTGGCGCTGCAGGGGTTAAGTGTTCCCTAGGGAGTGATTCTTACCATTAGGGGGCGTGGCTACATGTGACACGTCACTGATGACCGTTCCTGACAGTGTCACTAGGCAGAATAGGGGAATGCCTTGTTTACAAAGGCATTCCCCCGTTCTGCTCTTGTCAACTGCAATTGCGGGCCTCCCGGGAACATCGAGTTCCCGGGACCCGCAGCCGCACTGGCGAGGCCGGGGGGTGGCAGATTTAAAGGGACATACCTGTACGCCAATCGGCCTGCCTGTGCCATTCTGTCGACGTACATAGTCATGTGGTGGTCGGCAAGTGGTTAAAATTGTATATATGATTGTTACCCATGACTCTTTAAATGTAATGTTATTAAAATTACCTTTTTATTTGAATTCACCATATGGCCCCAGTATATAGTGCATGGACAGAATTTCCCAGAATCATCCTCTGACTTCTCCCCTAGAAGTCTGCCCAGAGACTCAGATAGGGTTGCCACATGTCCGGGATTCACCTGGACAGTGCAGGTTTTGAATCATGTGTCTAGGTTTCAGTCCGGACACAATATTCAGACAGGAATGTGACTCAGAACAGGGCCTGATAAGAGGGTGAGGGGGGCACTATGTGTGCCACATTACTATTCTCTTTGGAGCATCCAAAGGTGTCCCAGGTCTGTTACAATCCTACAGTGTATACAATTTTTTTTTGTTGTGCTGTGAGCCACTAAAGTGTTCGGGTTTGGCTTGAAGAAAAAGTGGCAACCCTAGACTGAGACCAAATTACAGCAAACTTTTACATGGAATATGGCACCCCCAGCAATGTTTTGTAGTTTGTTGTACTCAGTATTTATTAAGGTACTATCATAGGTGTGCACTGGGGGTGTGCCAGATGTGCCTGGGCACACCCTAATCGATATGTGATGTGCCGATTCCCCCTGCTGCCTGGGTTGTCGCCCCCCGCCCTGCAGTGCTGCTTAGACATGTGCAGAACAAAATAATTTGTTTTGTTTCGATTCGTTAGTTACCGTATTTATCGGCGCATAACGCGCACTTTTTTCCCCTTAAAATCAGGGGAAAATCGTGGGTGCGCGTTATACGCCGATCCGCTGTCTCTGAGCGCCGCCACCGACAAATACTGAGCTCAGTACACTCGGGTACACTCGGCCGCGCTCGGCTCTGCTCGCGGTCACGCCCTGGGCCGCCTCCTAGCCTTTATGCGAGAGGAGCCGAGCGTTGCCGAGCATAGCCTAGTGTACCCGAGTGTACTGCGCTCGGTATATGTCGGCGGGCGGCGCTCAGAGACAGCGCAGGAGAGCTCAGAGACAGCGCGGGAGAAGCGGGGAGGACACCACCGAGGCCGCAGACGGACGCCGGACCGGAAAAGATCGAATTCGAAAAGTTTTCGAATAGTTTTCCAATTAAAATCGTTTTCCAATTTCCAAAAATAATAAAATAGAATAGAAAATAAAGGAATAGAATAGAAAAATATATATACAGGGAGTGCAGAATTATTAGGCAAGTTGTATTTTTGAGGATTAATTTTATTATTGAACAACAACCATGTTCTCAATGAACCCAAAAAACTCATTAATATCAAAGCTGAATATTTTTGGAAGTAGTTTTTAGTTTGTTTTTAGATTTAGCTATTTTAGGGGGATATCTGTGTGTGCTGGTGACTATTACTGTGCATAATTATTAGGCAACTTAACAAAAAAAAAATATATACCCATTTCAATTATTTATTTTTACCAGTGAAACCAATATAACATCTCAACATTCACAAATATACATTTCTGACATTCAAAAACAAAACAAAAACAAATCAGTGACCAATATAGCCACCTTTCTTTGCAAGTACACTCAAAAGCCTGCCATCCATGGATTCTGTCAGTGTTTTGATCTGTTCACCATCAACATTGCGTGCAGCAGCAACCACAGCCTCCCAGACACTGTTCAGAGAGGTGTACTGTTTTCCCTCCTTGTAAATCTCACATTTGATGATGGACCACAGGTTCTCAATGGGGTTCAGATCAGGTGAACAAGGAGGCCATGTCATTAGTTTTTCTTCTTTTATACCCTTTCTTGCCAGCCACGCTGTGGAGTACTTGGACGCGTGTGATGGAGCATTGTCCTGCATGAAAATCATGTTTTTCTTGAAGGATGCAGACTTCTTCCAGTACCACTGCTTGAAGAAGGTGTCTTCCAGAAACTGGCAGTAGGACTGGGAGTTGAGCTTGACTCCATCCTCAACCCGAAAAGGCCCCACAAGCTCATCTTTGATGATACCAGCCCAAACCAGTACTCCACCTCCACCTTGCTGGCGTCTGAGTCGGACTGGAGCTCTCTGCCCTTTACCAATCCAGCCACGGGCCCATCCACCTGGCCCATCAAGACTCACTCTCATTTCATCAGTCCATAAAACCTTAGAAAAATCAGTCTTGAGATATTTCTTGGCCCAGTCTTGACATTTCAGCTTGTGTGTCTTGTTCAGTGGTGGTCGTCTTTCAGCCTTTCTTACCTTGGCCATGTCTCTGAGTATTGCACACCTTGTGCTTTTGGGCACCCCAGTGATGTTGCAGCTCTGAAATATGGCCAAACTGGTGGCAAGTGGCATCTTGGCAGCTGCACGCTTGACTTTTCTCAGTTCATGGGCAGTTATTTTGCGCCTTGGTTTTTCCACACGCTTCTTGCGACCCGGTTGACTATTTTGAATGAAACGCTTGATTGTTCGATGATCACGCTTCAGAAGCTTTGCAATTTTAAGAGTGCTGCATCCCTCTGCAAGATATCTCACTATTTTTGACTTTTCTGAGCCTGTCAAGTCCTTCTTTTGACCCATTTTGCCAAAGGAAAGGAAGTTGCCTAATAATTATGCACACCTGATATAGGGTGTTGATGTCATTAGACCACACACCTTCTCATTACAGAGATGTAATCACCTAATATGCTTAATTGGTAGTAGGCTTTCGAGCCTATACAGCTTGGAGTAAGACAACATGCATAAAGAGGATGATGTGGTCAAAATACTCATTTGCCTAATAATTCTGCACTCCCTGTATATATATATTTATGGTCGTTACCCTCTGACAGAGAGATGTGGATCACATAAACACGCGACAAGACTTACAACATAAATAGACCTGAAGTGTGCCTTGGTGGTCTGGTCAGTATGCCAAGAAAAGGGGGCATACCCAAGTTAAGTAATGGGTAGTTAATTGAAGAAGGATATGCTGAGAAGTGCCCTGAAAAAGGGAAGGGCGGGAGGGTGTCGAATGCGATTGAATGCGCAGACTCACGGACATGAGGTGAGCTGGGAAGAGTCGGCCCAGTGACGTGTAGTACTGCACACTGAACCGACAAAGAGCATGTGTGAGTGGGCTGCTTAAATACCCTCCGGGCTCCTCCCATAAACTCAGGCCACCATACTGGCCTTCTTATTTATGGTCGTTACCCTCTGACTGAGAGAGATGTGGATCACATAAACACGCGACAAGACTTACAACATAAATAGACCTGAAGTGTGCCTTGGTGGTCTGGTCAGTATGCCAAGAAAAGGGGGCAAAAGACTCAGATAGGGAAATAGTTTATATTGATTTCTTGTATTTATTGAGCCAGCTTGGTAAAGGCTTGTGCCATTCCTTCATGAGGATTTGGGATGTATGTGGCAAAACAAGGAGACTTCCATCAGCCTGGTATTTTGATTACGTAGTCTGGTACTCCCTGTTGGGAGGCAACTGAGGCTGCTCCAATTCGGAAAGAATGTCCAGAGAACTGACTGGGGTTTGAAGCCCAAGTTACTTAGGAGGATTCTGACATGCTTGACACACTGGCTGACACTCAGGGAGTTGGTTTAGAAAGGGTAGCAACGAGCTACCATCAGATTGGCTGGGTAGATGGAGCAGTAGTGGGTCGAGCACCGTCACTGGGCGTCAGGCGTTGTCAGTCTGAAACAGGTTGATGTCAACCCCAGGGGCCTGTTTGTTGCGTTTGCAGACTGTGAGAGTGTAATGGTTCGAAAGCGAGTCAGGTGGCGTCGGAGCAGTGTGTGACTGCCGGAGCCGCTGACTAAATTCACTAGGTTGTAGGGAACCGTAGAAGGCCTGGTAGATGGCTGTTGGGTGACTAGACTGGGCAAAGCCCTAAACAGGGAACGAGTAAGGATTTTAGACATGTCCCTAAAGAGGGGACTCTTGAAAGGTAGGCGCTTGCCACTGACTACAGGTTGGTGCTTCTGTATGTCCTGTAGGAGGGACTTGACTGCATGGGCTCGAGAATACTGACGGTTTACTGGGGTCCTGCAGGGACAGGAAATGCTGGATGCCATCTAGATATGGCGTGATAGTATTGAGAAATGGTCAGCTGCATGTGGCAATACGATATGAAAGCTAGGATGTGTCCAACGTTGCCTATTGCTGCTCCGGGGCAAGGGGCCAAAAATTTGCGATTAGTGTTCCAAGCAGTGCGATAGGCCTTCAGTGTGTTGCGTGCCAAGGAGTGGTTAATAAGTTGGATTGCGTTGGCGAGATGCGACTTCAGTCCGTCGTCAGCAATGTCCATGGTGGGACAGGGATAGTTGTTGGGTCGGCTCCAGGCTCTTGCTGGAAAAAACATCCATTCCAAGGTTGGAATAGGATAGCGCATCAGCTGCTTTTTGCATTTGCCTTGAAAACGTCTACATAAGATATTAACTGGTGATGGAGTGACAGCTGCGCGAGCCTGCGCAGGAAGTGATGGGGAGTGACTTAGATCTATCTTAATTGATGATGTCGGCTGTGGCCTGATTGTCTGTGGTGAAGAACAGTGTCTGTCCTGTTCAAGTGTGGTCCCAGACCTGGGCAGCTGCCACAATGGGGTGCAGCACGAGGTGTGATGAAGACTGGGTGAAGCAAAAATGTAAGAGAATTTCTGGGGGCCAAGTTTTGGAGAACCAGTGGCGGCCTAAAAATGGCTCCAAAGCCTTTGGTGGCTCGGCTGACACTGTCGGGATGAAGATTGAAATGATGTTCTATCAGGTGGGGAAGTTGTCCCACATAGCTAAGTCTGCTACTGATGCTTGGTCTAGTTTGAGAACTTGGACTGGATCTTGCATTGGTGTGAGAAAATCAAGACAATACACAGGTGCTCAACAAGACGATATACATGCACTCGCAGGCCAACGTGCACTCGCAGGCCAACGTGCACTCGCTGGTGCTGGATGAAAACCTGAACTAACTGCAGGGAAAAAACTGAGAAAAGATGAGTGGCCCGCGTGCCACTGAAGATGAATGGCCAACTGGGTGCCACTGTGTGTTTGTGTGGCTGATTGTTTGTCACTGAGGTGTGTTTGCAAGTTTAGTTTGTATTCGGGTTTGCACGTAGGTGCGTGCCGCTAAGTGTTTTATACTACTGCAGACAATATTGTGCGGTTGCAAGGGTGTCAGTGAGTGTCCGGTTGCTGGGACGATATTGTGTGGTGGCAGGGGCCTTGAGTATGAAGGTTTGATGGTATTGGTGGTTGCAAGGGTCTGTCTGGTTTGCTGAGACGATATTGCGTGGTTACAAAGGTCTCGATGATTATGAGGTTTGTTTTGAGATGGCATGGTGTGGTTGCACAGGTCTCAACAAGTGAGGGGTTGCTGAGACGATGTTGCGTTTTGCAATGGTCTCAAATGAGTGTCGGCCGCTGAGACAACTTTGTATGGCTGCAAGGGTCTAAATGGGTGTCAGGTTGCTGAGACGATATTGCAGTTGCAATGGTCTCAAATGAGTGTCAGGTTGCTAAGATGACTTTGTATGGCTGCAAAGGTCTGAACGGCTGTCAGGTTGCTGAGATGAGATTGTGTGGTTGCAAAGGTCTAGAAGGGTGTGAGGTAGCTGAGATGATATTACATTTAGCAAGGGTCTCAAATGAGTGTCAAGTTGCTGAGACAATATTCCCCTTTATTTTAATTTTTTTATGAAAACGACTGTGAATGAAACGCTGGTAAACATGAGTTACCGCATCTGGCAGTGTTTACAAGCTGTTACAGGCATTGGCGTTTAGAATGCGTTTCGAATGCCTCTGAACATCCGTCTGAACCCATTTTTTTTTTTTTTTTTTACCAACAGCAGTGTACATGAGGCCAAAGATGATTTGTCTGGCTGCAAGGGTCTCAATGAATGCCAGGTTGCTGGGGCGAGACTGTATGGTCACAAAGGTCTTTGACGAGTGGGAGGTTGCTCAAGACAGTATTGCGTGGTTGCAAGAGTCTTGATGAGTGTGGGGCTGCTGAGACGGTATTGTGTTTGCAAGGGTCTGAACTATGGTGTGAGGCTGCTGAGACGGTATTCCGTGGTTGCAAGGGCCTTGATGAGTGTGGGGCTGCTGGAACGGTATTGCGTTTGCAAGGGTCTGAACTATGGTGTAAGGCTGCTGAGACGGTATTGCGTGGTTGCAAGGGTCTTGATGAGTGTGGGGCTGCTGAGACGGTATTGCGTTTGCGAGGGTCTCAACAATGGTGTGAGGCTGCTGAGATGGTATTGCGTGGTTGCAAGGGACTTGATGAGTGTAGGGCTGCTGAGATGGTATTGCGTTTGCATGGGTCTCAACAATGGTGTGAGGCTACTGAGATGGTATTGTGTGGTTGCAAGAGTCTTGATGATTGTAGGGCTGCTGAGACGGTATTGCGTTTGCAAGGATCTCAACAATGGTGTGAGGCTGCTGAGACGATTTTGCATGGTTGCAATGGTCTCAACAGGTGTCAGGTTGCTGGGCCGAGATTGTGTGGTGACAATTTATTTTTTTCTGCTTTTTTTTTTTTTTTTGCGTTTTGTAAGGGTCATGTGTTGCAAGGGTCTTAACAAGGGTGTCAGGCTGCTGAGACAATTTTGTGTGCTTGCAAGAGTCTCCATGAGTGTGGGGCTGCTGACACGGTATTGCGTTTGCAAGGGTCTCAACAAGGGTGTCAGGCTGCAGAGACAAATTTTGCGTGCTTGCAAGAGTCTCCATGAGTGTGGGGCTGCTGAGACGGTATTGCGTTTGCAAGGGTGTCAGGCTGCTGAGACAATTTTCTGTGCTTGCAAGTGTCTCCATGAGTGTGGGGCTGCTGAGACGGTATTGCGTTTGCAAGGGTCTCAACAAGGGTGTCAGGCTGCAGAGACGAATTTTGCGTGCTTGCAAGAGTCTCCATGAGTGTGGGGCTGCTGAGACGGTATTGCGTTTGCAAGGGTCTCAACAAGGGTGTCAGGCTGCAGAGACGAATTTTGCGTGCTTGCAAGAGTCTCCATGAGTGTGGGGCTGCTGAGACGGTATTGTGTTTGCAAGGGTCTCAACAAGGGTGTCAGGCTGCAGAGACGAATTTTGCGTGCTTGCAAGAGTCTCCATGAGTGTGGGGCTGCTGAGACGGTATTGCGTTTGCAAGGGTCTCAACAAGGGTGTCAGGCTGCAGAGACGAATTTTGCGTGCTTGCAAGAGTCTCCATGAGTGTGGGGCTGCTGAGACGGTATTGCGTTTGCAAGGGTCTCAACAAGGGTGTCAGGCTGCGAAGACGAATTTTGCGTCGTTGCAACGGTCTGAACAGGTGTCAGGTTGCGGGGCTGAGATTGTGTGGTGGCATTTTTTTTTTTTTGCACTTTTATATTTCTTTTTGCGTTTTTTTTTTTTCTTTTTTTTTGCATTTTTTTTTTTTTTTCGTTTTGTAAGGGTCATGTGTTGCAAGGGTCTTAACAAGGGTGTCAGGCTGCTGAGACGATTTAGTGTGGTTGCAAGAGTCTCGATGAGTGTGGGGCTGCTAAGACGGTATTGCGTTTGCAAGGGTCTTAACAAGGGTGTCAGGCTGTGGAGACGAATTTTGCATCGTTGCAACGGTCTCAACAGGTGTCAGGTTGCTGGGCTGAGATTACGTGGTGGCAATATTTTTTTTTATTTTTTTTTGCGTTTTATATATTTTTTTCCTTTTTTGCGTTTTTTTTTTTTTTTTTTTTTTTTTTGCATTTTGTAAGGGTCATGTGTTGCCAGGGTCTCAGCAAGGGTATCAGACTGCTGAGATGATTTGCATGGTTGCAAGGTCTCAATCAATAAGAATTGGGTTACTGAGAAAGGATAGAAACACCTGGTTTGTTTGTACCTTAAGCAAGCAGTATAAGGTAGAAGGACAACGCCTGTTTGAATCGTAGGTTCCATAGGGGCCACTAATGAACGATATGGGAGGCAACGAATGGTAGCAAATTGATAGAACATAAAGAATGTAATAACAAATCTTACTTGCGACAGTGGGCCATGCGAGTGAGTTTGCGGCGGACTGTGGCTGGAGTGAAACATGTCGGGAAGGTGTAGCGTGCTGCCGTGCATGGGGCAAAACAACGAGGTTTGGTGTAGAAAATAGAACACAAGAAGTACGTATCAATGCTTTGTAAGCTCCACTGTGGGAACCAAACATATGGTACAGGTGGCCACGAATTTGACATGACAAACAAGCTAACGAATCCTACCTGGGACAGTGAACGTGCGACTGGGTTTGCTTTGGACTGGAGTGGATGTGCAACACATCCCAAGAGTGTGGTGTGGCGCCATGCATGACACATAGGCAATAACTTTGGTAAATAAATGAGAGAGAAGAGCCGTGTACAAGCAATTCGTAAGTTCCGCAGCGGGAACTAAAACACACGACATGGGGGAAACAATGAATGACAACGGTAGAAAGTATGCAATGTATCTGATACAAAATGGTTGTAAAATGCATGAAATGAATCCGATACGAATTGATAGTAAGGAGAATTGAACGAATCTGATACGAATTGGTTGTAGAGTGTATGCTACCCCTTGCTTTGAAACCGAACACCTACCAACCACCCATCCCCCCAGGCTAATCAAGTGCAGAGAAGGCACCATGTGAGTCCAATTACCACCTCAATCTGCCAAAGAACCCATACAAACACATGTCAATCTCCAAATGGATTTACAAATGAATCGTATGTTTGGCAGAAGGAAGTTGCAAATGTATTATGCCTGAGCAGAATGATGTTGGAACATAAGCAAAAGTAACTCAGGCAGATTTTTTCCCAAAAGGGATGCAGGATAGGAAGCATAACGAATTGTAAGATTGCACAAGATACGAAAAGGTTTGAATCCTACCTGCGACAGTAAGCGGGAACCGCCGGCGAAGACCATGAAGGGAAAAGCCGCAAAGCGCTTGCGATGTCGAATGCGATTGAATGCGCAGACTCACGGACATGAGGTGAGCTGGGAAGAGTCGGCCCAGTGACGTGTAGTACTGCACACTGAACCGACAAAGAGCATGTGTGAGTGGGCTGCTTAAATACCCTCCGGGCTCCTCCCATAAACTCAGGCCACCATACTGGCCTTCTTATATATATATATATATATATATATATATATATATATATTTTTTATCCGTTCTATTCCTTTATTTTCTTTTTTTTTCTTTTTTCCTTTATTTTCTATTCTAATTTATTCTCTTTGGAAATTCGAAAAGTTTTTGAATTCGAAAAGTTTTTGAAAACCATTTGAATTCGACTTTCATCCGAATTCCAATTTCGTTATTTCAGATTTGTTTAAAGTCAGTACTATTCAAATTTGGAAATCGGAGTGCAGGGGTTAGTAAATATGTAATTTACCAGCCCCTTCCTTTTCCAAATAAACACACTCACTCAATGAAGCATAGTAAACCATGTTTACTATGCTTCCGTTTGTGAATGAAAAGGAAGCCACTGAGGCTGAGGCTGCAGAGAAAGGCACGTGTTTGAGATTTGGGGTGCACACCCTAATGCTGTAGGCTGCGGGTACTACTGCATATAAAGTGATGCTGGGGTGTATTATATCTTACTTCAGCACTGGAGCTAATCAGTAAAAGCAGAACTTCCCACTTGGACCCCTTTCACATTGGGGCGTTTTGCAGGCGCTATAGTGCTAAAAATAGCGCCTGCAAAGTGCCCTGAAACAGCGGCTCCATTCACTCCAGTGTGAAAGCCCTGAGAACTTTCACACTGAAGCGGTGCACTGGCAGGGCATCAGAAAAAGTCCTGCCAGCAGCTTCATGGAGCACATTAAGAGGGGTGAACTCACCGCTCCTAAAGGGCCCCTGCACATTGAAATCAATGGGCAGCGCCGCCAAAGCGCCGCCGTAGCAACGGTTTGTGGGCGGTTATAGCCCTTTTTTGGCCGCTAGCGAGGGTTAAATGTGCCCCGCTAGTGGCCGCAAAACTCCCAGGGAGGCTTAGTGTGAAAGGGCTCTTAGTATGAATTCCAAAGATTTCACCAACTCCAGAAATACTGTAGCTTTTTGATCCTGATAGAGCAGGGAAGGGTTAGGAAGACTAAATGAGGAAGTAAGGTTCTTATTTCTCTCTTTCCTCGCTTTGTGCCAATTAGGAAGATGTTCCCTGACTTTTTCTATTACTTTGTGTCAGACAAACCAAGAAATGAAGAGAAATCTACCCAATGGGTAAACTGGCAGCAGAGAAAGCAACTTTATAGCACAAGCAGTGGGACAGTGGAAACCTTTAGCAAGCTGTATAGTGTCCCCAGCTGATAGATTTCCCTATTCCTGTCTAGGTGACATCAGGCAGAACTGAAAGTGCTATGAAATCTCTCAAGTGGGAACACAGAATGCATTTAAAGCCCATCTCTGTGCAAAAAAAAAATACCATTGCAGTGGCTCCCCTCCTCATTGTAATGGTTAACCACTTACCCCCCGGACCATATTGCTGCCCAAAGACCAGAGACCTTTTTGCGATTCGGGACTGCGTTGCTTTAACAGACAATTGCGCGGTCGTGCGACGTGGCTCCCAAACAAAATCGGCGTCCTTTTTTCCCCACAAATAGAGCTTTCTTTTGGTGGTATTTGATCACCTCTGCGGTTTTTATTTTTTGCACTACAAACAAAAATATAGCGACAATTTTGAAAAAAAATGAATATTTTTTACTTTTTGCTATAATAAATATCCCCCAAAAATATATAAAAAAACTTTTTTTTTCCTCAGTTTAGGCCGATACGTATTCTTCTATATATTTTTGGTAAAAAAAAATCGCAATAAGCGTTAATTGATTGGTTTGCGCAAAAGTTATAGCGTTTACAAAATAGGGGGTTTTTTTTATGGCATTTTTATTAATATTTTTTTTTACTAGTAATGGCGGCGATCATCGATTTTTTTTTCGGTACTGCGACATTATGGCGGACACTTCGGACACTTTTGACACATTTTTGGGACCATTGGCATTTTTATAGCGATCAGTGCTATAAAAATGCATTGGATTACTATAAAAATGCCACTGGCAGTGAAGGGGTTAACACTAGGGGGCGGGGAAGGGGTTAAGTATGCCTGGGTGTGTTCTTACTGTGGGGGGGGGGGTGGACTCACTAGGGGAAACACTGATCCTCTGTTCATACATTGTATGAACAGAAGATCAGTATTTCCCCCGCTGACAGGACCGAGAGCTGTGTGTTTACACACACAGCTCCCGGTCCCCGCTCTGTAACGAGCGATCGCATGTGCCCGGCGGCGATCGCGCCCGCCGGGCACACGCACGGGAGTCGGGGGCGAGCGGGGGGCGCGCGCCTCCGGCGGCGCGCACGCGCCCCTAGTGGCGACTCAAAGAGCCGACGTAGAGCTACGGGCTCTCGCCCAGGAGAGCCGACCTGCCGCCGTAGAATGACGGCGGCTGGTCGGCAAGCAGTTAAAGTGTTACTTAACCCACAACAGTAAACTCAGTCTGTATATACAATAAAGCATGGTTGTTATACTCACTGTGGAATCTAAGGGGTTAATCCTCTGCATGGTGTAGAAAGGCTGTTTGATCATGTCTTCTCTGATCCTCCCCTTCTTCCACTGTCCCCAATCCATCTCTTGATAGTACAGAGCCTTGGGGGCACTCTGCACATGCTCAGTTTGGTGTGTATTTCTAGAGAGTTTTTTTTTCTTGAGAGGGTGCATGTGATCAGCACAGGGCCAATCAGCACTGTCAAGACAGAGGGTCAGGAGTCCTGCAGCCTCATAGGACAGTCAGATTAGAATCAAAACTCCTCCTACAAGCTTTAACCAGTGCTCAACCAGACCATGATAGAAGTCACAAGACTGCTATATACTGCTGATGAGAAAAGGTATTTAGCTGTTTATATTTACTAGAATAATTGCATTTCCATGTTCTGTGTGCTGTGGGAGACCAGATATAGTGAATGCAGGCTCCTGGGTTTAGTAGCACTTTAAATACTTAATAAAGCGTTAGTTCACCTTTAGACCCCTTTCACACTGAGACGCTGCAAAAACTGCCGCTAAAATGTAGTTTTTTTTTGTGGTGCTTTTGCGTCGCTTTTGCAACGCATTTGAGGCGCCAGCGGTGTGCTTTTTTTAAGGTCACGTGACAATGTGACCTTAAAAAAAAAAAAAAAAAAAAGCAGTTTTGTGGCGTGAAGCACTTTTAAGGCTACTTTCACACTGAGGCATCTGCGCTTTGCCGGCGGTTCCGCGACGCTGCCCATTGATTTCAATGGGCAGGGGTGCTTTAGGAGCTCCTACAGCAACTCTAAGATGCAGCTAGCAGAACTTTTTTTTACCTTCCTGCCAGTGCACCGCTCCAGTGTGAAAGCACTCGGGGTGTGAGGAGCGGATCTTTCAGGGTGCTTTGCAGGCGCTATTTTAGCGCTTTAGCGCCTGCAAAGCGCCCCAGTGTGAAAGTAGCCTAAGGCGTTTTGGAAGCGCTGCCCATTCATTTCAATTCGATTCTACTTGCAGGACTATTTTCACCTCCCCGCAAGCGCACGCGCCCAGTGTGAATCAGAGGCAGTTTTTGGGTGCTTTTCAGGCTCTATTTTTAGTGCAAAAGCGCCTGAAAACCACCTCAGTGTGAAAAGAGACTTACAGAAAAAATATAAAGGTGAACTAACACCAGACACCCCAAGCTCTCAGCACTACTGCAGCCAATCCAGTGGTCTGGGGATTTGAAATGCCTGCTTTTCTGCCTCTCCTGGTCACAGTGACAGTGCTGACCAATCAGAATAGATTTGGTCCATACTGGAAGGCAGTGGCGGCCCGTCCATAGGGGGCGCTCGGGCGCGGCCCCCCCAAGCTGTAAAAAAAAAAAAAAAAAAAAAAAATTTTTTTTTTTTTTTAAAAATGTCACTTTAAGAGTGACCAGGCGCCGGACATGCGGCAGTCTATGGGAAGCTTCCCAGCCTGCAATCAGCTGATCGCAGGCTTGGAAGCTGATTTGCCCGTGTTTAGGGCGTGTGCAGGGCGCAAGCTGTGCGCCCGCACACACTCCCACTATCATTTGATTTGCTAGAATGAATGGGTTTGTCATGGGATTGGCTCGGCGGGGACCGGAGGAGAGGTCAGTGGGCAGTGCCATTAATATATCACTTCCGGTATTCTGGTGATATCTGGAGCGCGTGCGGGGGCATCATAGAGGAGCGGCGCCAACCATTGAAGGTAAGGAACAGACCGGCTCCTTCCCCCACTCCAGCACCAGCAGCACCCCCGCATCATTGCCTGCCAGCCCCGCCACCACCACCGAGCCCCACCGCAGCTGAATACTTCTCTCTGCACTAGTACTGCCAGTGACAAGCAGCAGCGGCGGCCCCCCCCACCCGGAGTTCACTCCGAGTCCCGCCGCCACACTCCACTCCGCATCAGCAGTGTGCACTCGCAACAGCTTCGAGTCCCCCCCCCCCCCCACTTCAATGTGCCGATCAGACGTCTGATCGGCACATTGAGGTGGGGGGGGGGGGACCTGAAGCTGTTGCGAGTGCACACTGCTGATGCGGAGTGGGTCTGGGCGGCAGGACTCGGAGTGAACTGGGAGGGGGGGGGGAAGGGGGCTGCTGCTGCTGCTGCTTGTCAGTTGTCACTGAACTTAGATCACAGAGCTCGGAGTGAACTGGGGGGGGGGGGGAGGGCTACTGCTTCTGCTTCTGCTTGTCACTGAACTTACACACTGACAGGACTCGGAGTGAACTAGGGGGGGAGGGGAGGGGCCGAGTCATGTCAGTGTGTAAGTCTCCTCCCCTCCCCCCCACTTTCTCTGAAGTTCACACTGCCCGAGCACTGCTAAGGTAAGCCAGCCAAGCCACACTCAGTTCAAAATGGATTTGATTTATCGCCCCATTAGGTCATCAGCGGACAGCGGTGCACTGCCTGATCCCCACCCATCCACCTTGGAGCCTGTTATTGTATTTAGACTGCTAGGACTTGTAGTTCTCCATCATCTCCTGGGGCTCAGGTGCATGCAATCCACCATCTATGGGACTACAAGTCCCAGCAGTGAGAAAAACTGAACAAATATGGTGGATTGCATGCACCTGAGCCCCAGGAGATGATGGAGAACTACAAGTCCCAGCAGGTTATAATATAAAGCTCCGAGGTGGATGGATGTCTGGACAGTGACAATTGGTGGGCACAGTGGTGACAATTGATGGGCACAGTGGTGTCAATTGATGGGCACAGTGGTGACAATTGGTGGGCACAGTGGTGACAATTGGTGACAATTGGTGGCATGGCACAGTGGTGACAATTGATGGCACAGTGGTAACAATTGATGGCATGGCACAGTGGTGACAATTGGTGGCACAGTGGTGACAATTGGTGGCACAGTGGTGACAATTGATGGCATGGCACAGTGGTGACAATTGATGGCGCAGTGGTGACAATTGATGGCATGGCAAAGTGGTGACAATTGATGGCATGGCAAAGTGGTGACAATTGATGCCATGGCAAAGTGGTGACAATTGATGGCATGGCAAAGTGGTGACAATTGATGGCATGGCAAAGTGGTGACAATTGATGGCATGGCAAAGTGGTGACAATTGATGGCATAGTGGCTGTGTTTGATGGCATGGCACAGTGGTTGCGTTTTGATGGCACAGTGGTTGCGTTTTGATGGCACAGTGGTTGCGTTTTGATGGCATGGCACAGTGGCTGCGTTTGATGGCATGGCACAGTGGTGATAATTGATGGGCCCAGTGAGGCTGCAATTGTTTTATTTTTTTCGTTTGCGCCCCCCCAAACAATTTGAGCACCAGCCGCCACTGCTGGAAGGGCTGATGGAGAAGAGGTAGAAGAGCGGGGATGCTGGAGCAGCTGCGGGAATGCTGACAGCTCAGCAATTCCAGAATTCCAGAGGTAAGTACAGCGGGGACTATGGGGGGGTTCAGATGGTGTCCAGTGTTAGTTCACCTTTACATTTTTTCTGTAAGGGCTCATTTACATGGTCAGAAAAAATGCAGCGTTTAGATGAGTATTTTCTGCATGAAAGAAAGATCCAGTGTAAAGTATGTTTATGCACATTTATACACAATTATGCACATATGGTGCAAAAGTTCATTTATGTCACTAATGCAACTTAAAAGGTGAAACTAATATACGAGACAGACTCATTATATGCAAAGCAAGATAGTTCAAGCCGTGATTTGTCATAATTGGGATGATTATGGTTTACAGCTAATGAAAGCCCCAATCCACAATCTCAGAAAATTAGAATATTACATGCAATCAATAAAACAAGGATTGCACATAGAACAATATAGGACCTCTGAAAAGTATAAGCATGCATATGTACTCAGTACTTGGTTTTGGCCTCTCAATGCGACGTGGCATGGAAGCGATCAGTCTGTGGCACTGCTGAGATGTTATGGAAGAGCAGGATGCTTCAATAGCGGCCTTCAGCTCTTCTGCATTGTTGGGTCTCATGTCTCTCATCTTTCTCTTGGCAAAGACCCATAGACTCTCTATGAGGTTCAGGTCAGGCGAGTTTGCTGGCCAATCAAGCACAGTAATCCCACGGTCATAGAACCAGGTTTTGGCAGTGTGGGGGAGGTGCCAAGTCCTGCTGGAAAATGAAGTCAGCGCCCCCATAGAGCTCATCTGTGGAAGGAAGCATGAATGCTCCAAAATCTCCTGGTAGATGGCTGCAGTGACCCCGGATCTAAAGCGGAGCTTCACCCTAAAGTGGAACTCCCACTGATCGGAACCCTTCCCACGCCGGTGTCACATTTGACACCTTTCAGGGGGGAGGAGGGTGCAGATACCTGTCTAAAGACAGGTATTTGCACCCACTTCCGGCCACAGTCTGCGGGAAGACTGCTGGCAGGACGTCACCTCCCGTCCTCCCCCCCCCCGTTGTGCTCTGGGAACACTCGGCTCCCAGAGCACAGCGGGAGCCAATCAGCAGGCGCAGCGCAACTCGCGCATTCGGCGTAGGGAACCGGGCAGTGAAGCCGGAGCGCTTCACTTCCTGGTTCCTTCACCGAGGATGGTGGGGGGGGCAGCAGAGTGACAAGCGATCGCTCGTCCTCTGCTGCGGACAGCGCTGGATTCCAGGACAGGTAAGTGTGCCGATATTAAAAGTCAGCAGTTGCAGTATTTGTAGCTGCTGACTTTTAATATTTTTTTTTCAGCGGACATCCACTTTAATGAAGCACAGTGGACCAACACCAACAGATGACACGGCTCCCCAAATCAACACAGACTGTGGAAACTTCACACTGGACTTCAAGCATCTAGCTGTGTGCCTCTCCATTCTTCCTCAATACTCTGGGACCTTGGTTTCCAAATGAGATGCAAAATTTGCTCTCATCAGAAAAGAGGACTTTGGACCACTGAGCAACAGACCAGGTGTGTTTTTCTTTAGCCCAGGTACGATGCTTCTGACGACGTTTGTTGTTCAGGAGTGGCTTGACAAGAGGAATACGACATTTGAAGCCCATGTCCAGGATCCGTCTGTGTGTGGTGGCTCTTGATGCACTGACTCCACCCTTAGTCCACTCCGTGTGAAAGTCCCCAACACTTTTGAATGATCTTTTCCCTACAATCCTCTCCAGGCTGCGGTCATCCCTGCTGCTTGTGCACTTTTTTCTTCCACACCTTTTCCCTTCCACATAACTTTCTATTAATGTGCTTTGATACAGCACTTTGGGAACATCCAACTTATTTTGCAATTACCTTTTGAGGCTTTCCCTTCTTATGGAGGGTGTCAATGATGGTTTTCTGCACAACTGTCGGGTCAGCAGTCTTTCCCATGATTGTGATTCCTACTGAACCAAACTGAGAGACCATTTAAAGGCTCAGGAACCCTTTGCAGGTTTTATGGCCTAATTAGCTGATTAGAGTGGGACACTTTAAGCCTAGAATATTTCAGCTTTTCACAATATTCTAATTTTCTGAGATTGTGGATTTGTGGTTTTCATGAGCTGTAAGCCATAATCATCACAATTATGACAAATCACGGCTTGAACTATCTTGCTTTGCTTGTAATGAGTCTCTCTCATATATTAGTTTCACCTTTTAAGTTGCCTTAGTGAAATAAATGAACTTTTGCACAATTTTTCAAGTGTCACCTGTACATACAATAAAATCGGCAGAACAAAAGGCTTTGTTACCTTTATGTAGAGAAGAAAATAAGGTAAAAAACAAAGCCTTTATAACCAATTTAAAGCTAAAGTTGGGTTTGAGTTGTACCGGGGCTTTCTATCTCAGTCATCACAGAACATGAGCAAGCAAGGATTTGCAATAAGGATTTCTAAGCTTTTTCGATGAACACATCTAACCAGGATGGGATTGTTGATTCCTGATTCAAAGTAATTCTTCTGATGCAAGCAGATACATGTGTGCGGTGCTAGTTGCTCCACATTGTAAACTGTGGGAAAAGACTGAAGCAAATGAACCTGCAGACGTGAGGTGGTCCAGTTTAGTCAATATGATACAATAACAATTCCAAAGCAATGCATTGCCACACTTCACCCTAGCAGATCAGGGATTTTTATTTATTTCTTGTAAATGTGTCAAGTGTCATGTTTTTCCTATATGGCAAATAAACTAAATTTAAATAAGTATTCAACTGGTATTGTCAGTGTATTTGATTAGAAAATCATTTCATTTTCAATATTAAATTAAGATGTTTGAAAGGTTTGCCTTGTTCATAATATTTTATTAGGTATTGCTATGCAAAATAAAAATGTACACATTAAGGAACTTTTCATTGCTTAATGTAAAAAAAAAAGTGTTTTATATTTAAAAGAAATGTTCAAGTTAATAGTAAATATGTACGACCTTGTTCTGAATGAAAGATGCACTATATTAACAAAACTATTGCAATATGCCTTTACACGCACATGAACTTTAACCCTCCTAGCGGTATTCCCGAGTCTGACTCGGGGTGAGATTTTCATACCAAAAGCGGTAACCCCGAGTCAGACTCGGGCTTGCCTCGCTGCAGCAGCAGACAAAGTTACTTACCTTGTCCCTGGATCCAGCAATGCCACCGCGCTGTGTAAGCGAGCGGGACCTCACTCGATTCACACAGTGTCCTCTTGTGCCGCCGATCTCCGTTCCCTGCAACGTTACGACGCACGGGGGCGGAGAACGGCGCCAAATTCAAAAATGTAAACAAACACATTACATGCAGTATACAGTAATCTTATAGATTACAGTACTGTATGTAAAAAATACACACCCCCCGTGTCCCTAGTGGTCTGCCCAGTGCCCTACATGTTCTTTTATATAATAAAAACTGTTCTTTCTCCCTGCAAACTGTAGATTGTCCATAGCAACCAAAAGTGTCCCTTTATGTCAAAAATGGTTTTAGATCAGCTAGAAAACAGCGATAATAAATTATAATCACTTGCAGAATTGTGCGATAGCGATTTGTGGGGAAATTCGTCATAAAAAAATAAAAGTAATGACAGCGACAATTCTGCAACTGAGCAAATTTCAGTGATTTTGAGTTGATTACATTATTGAATAATTTTTATTATAATTATATTATTATTTGTTATAATTATTTATAATTATTTATTATTATATTATAATTTATAATTTTGTTTTTAAAAAAAATTCATACCCGGGATGCCTACTAGACTCTTGTTTGGTCAGATTTAACCCCCTTAGCGGTATCCCCGAGCGTGACTCAGGGTTGTTTTTCTATGCTAAGATCGGTATCCCCGAGTCACGCTCGGGGTAGATGTGCAGAGCGTGCAGCGGTGCGGCTTACCTTTCGCAGCATCCACAGACAAGTTACTCACCTTGTCCCTGGATCCTGCGATGCATCCCCGCTGTGTGAGCGAGCGGGACCTTGCTCGATTCACAGTGTCCCCGTGTGCCGCCGATCTCCGTTCCCTGCGACGTTACGACGCACGGGGCGGAGAACGGCGCCAAATTCAAAAAAGTAAACAAACACATTACATACAGTATACTGTAATCTTATAGATTACAGTACTGTATGTAAAAAATACACCCCCCCCCCCCCTTTGTCCCTAGTGGTCTGCCCAGTGCCCTACATGTTCTTTTATATAATAAAAACTGTTCTTTCTGACTGCAAACTGTAGATTGTCCATAGCAACCAAAAGTGTCCCTTTATGTCAAAAATGGTTTTAGAGCAGCTAGAAAACAGCGATAATAAATTATAATCACTTGCAGAATTGTGCGATAGCGATTTGTGGGGAAATTCGTCATAAAAAAATAAAAGTAATGACAGCGACAATTCTGCAACTGAGCAAATTTCAGTGATTTTGAGTTGATTACATTATTGAATAATTTTAATTATAATTATATTATTATTTGTTATAATTATTTATAATTATTTTTTTATATTATAATTTATAATTTTGTTTTTAAAAAAAAATCATACCTGGGATGCCTACTAAACTCTTGTTTGGTCAGATTTAAATGAGTTATTCCTAAGAATTGCAGGCCTACAGTATAAAACGCCAAATAATTTGGACCAGTGCACAAAGGAAGGTCCATAAAGACATGGGCGAGAAAATGTGGGGTGGAGGAACTTGACTGACCTGCACAGAATCCTGAACTCAACACGATAGAACACCTTTGGGATGAATTTTAGCAGAGACTGCGAGCCAGGCCTTCTAGTCCAACATCAGTGCCTGACCTGACAAATGCGCTTCTGTAAGAATGGTCAAA
Organism: Rana temporaria; assembly: GCF_905171775.1. NCBI lineage: Eukaryota > Metazoa > Chordata > Amphibia > Anura > Ranidae > Rana > Rana temporaria. The sequence continues at coordinate 114,909,102 of NC_053499.1, read as the reverse complement.
CATTCCCATAGACACACTCCTAAACCTTGTGGACGTCCTTCCCAGAAGAGTTGAAGCGGTTATAGCTGCAAAGGGTGGGCCAACTCAATATTGAACACTATGGACTAAGACGGGGATGTCATTAAAATTCATGTGTGTGTAAAGGCAGGTGTCCAATACTTTTGGTAATATAGTGTATCAGGTTGTCATATTTCAAGCGGGACTAAGGCTGGGTTCACACTACTACACTACTTTCATCCTACTTTGCTCTGTGTTCAATGTTTCCCTATGAGAGCGTCTTGTAGCGTCCTACACAAGTCGGTCCGACTTTGAAAATGCTCCCTGTACTACTTTTGGTCCTACATTGATCCTACTTCAGGCCCATTGAATATCATTGAAGTCGGACCAAAGTAGTATCCTGTTCATGAAAGTAGGATGGATGTAGGACCAATGTAGGATAAATGTAGGACCAATGTAGCAGAGCAAAGTTGGATGAAAGTAGTGTAGTAGTGTGAACCCAGCCTAAATGCTCAATCAACATTAACTATTTTTGCGGAATGTTAAAAAAAAACATTAACTATTTTCAATCCTTATGCTACTACCATTAGTAAATTGATAGGAAGGTATATTATACTTGAAATTTAAATTGGTTAATTTTGAGGCCCAATATGGTAGAGAAGTGATCTAGAGGATGGAACAAATTTGGTATGGAAACCAGGGCTCAAGTCTTGCGGGAACGCGTGGGAACGGAGTTCCTGCCCTTTTTTCACAGGAGGAACTCAGTTCCCTTTGCAGGACTAGAGTAGCCAAGAGCAGCTGAGCCGCCCGAGCCAATCCTTCTCTAAGCGGCGATGTCCAGCTCGAGTCACTGTCAGGGGCAGGCGAACCTTAGTAATCCTTTATGTTACTGGCCGCTTCCTCTAAATGGATTCATCGGGTAGTGTGCGGGTATTCCGTCACTTCGATGCCACAATGTCTCCTGGGAGCTTTTGTTATTGTTCCCAAGAGACATTACGAAGGTATGCCCCGAGTTATCACGGGATTTAGAAAGAACTTGCTTCTTTCTAAATACCGCGATAACTCGCGGCAGACCTCCGCAATGTCTCCTGGGAAAAATTACAAAAGCTTCCAGGAGACATTGCGGCATTGAGGAAGTGACGGAATACCCGCACACTACCCGATGAATCCATATACAGGAAGCGGCCAGTAACATAAAGGATTACTAAGGTACAGTGGATCGAAAAAAAAAAATGCGGTTTAGTAATTATACATATGAGCATATCATTTTTTTTTTGGTGGGGAGTGGATCTTGGGTGGGACTTCCCACACTTTTTACCCCAGGACTTGACCCCTGATGGAAACTATAGGAGCAGCATAAGAATGTAATCTGCACACTGAATGCCTTTTATATCTGTGTGTTTTCTAATTTCAAGTCAAGGGTTCCAGTGCTAAAATAAATAATATGGGAGAGAAAAAGATCAGTCTTGGTAAGTTTTGAAGCACTGTGGTCTCTAACCCTTAAGGCCTCGTACACACGACCGAGGAACTCGTCGGGCGAAACACATCGTTTTCCTCGTCGAGTTCCTTGTTAGGCTTGTCGAGGAACTCGACAAGCTTGCTTTGCGTACACACTGTCAAGACAAAATCTCCTCGTTTTCAAACGCGGTATCATACAACACATACAACGGCAGGGGAAGTTTGATTCCACTGGCACAACTCTTGGGGCTGGTTTTGCTAATCTCATGTGTTTGCGTGTTAAGTAAAAGTTTGTTAAGAGACGATTTGCACTTTTCAGTCTGTTACAACTTGAAAAATGTGTTATCTCCATTACAAATGCTACTTTTACTCCCATCTCATACTTTATTCTGAGCAAGCACGGGTTTCTTAGCATACACACGCTCGAGTTTCTCGCGAAAACCAGCCCAACGAGGAACACGACAAGCAAATTCAGACTCCCGCCGAGGAAAAAGAGAACTTGCTCTCTTTTTTGCTCGTCAAGTTCCTCGGCAGTTTCCTCGATGAAAAACTTACACACGACCGGTTTCCTCTGCAAAAAAGCTCTCCCAACAAGTTTCTTGATGGATTATGCCGAGGAAACCGGTCGTGTGTACAAGGCCTAACTGACAGGGATGCTACAGGGCCTTCAATTCATATAGAATTTCAGAATAGACCAAAATTTTGGCCCAAAGTACATAACAAATATTTTAAGGAATCAAAGCCTTTTCTCCTACCTTCGCATTCCAATTAGCCCGTATTGCTGAAAAATCATCTACCTTCTACCTTACTGCTGAATTAATGAAAACCAGTGATTTCACTACTGTGATCAACTGGGCTGAAGATAAGAGATTATCTACAAGCAACCTGATTTTTTACTTAGTGTAATTGCTGGACTAGGATGGTTCCACATTAAGACCCCTTTCACACCACTGACGCCCATAGCGTCGGCGGTAAAATAGCAATAAAACACAACTATTTTACCATCGGATTTGCGGCACATTTCGGACGCTAGCGGCCTGCTTTTACTCAGAGAAGACTTCATTGACAAAGCCCACCTCTGGATCGTGGGGAACGCCATTTTCCGGAGGATCGAATGATCAGGTGAGTTTATGTTTTCTGCTTACCCCTAGAAAAAACAAGCAGTTGACTCTTGCAGTGCATTCACAGCCTCACTAGATGGGAAATTAAGTGGAACACTGGCTCACAGCCAAATTACAGTAAGTTGCAAAACCAAACTGTGGTTGTTATTTGCCAGTTTGTTCCTACACACTGAATACATCTGGGAAATTAGTGTCATAGTTACATAATTGTTTTATTTTATTTTCTTTAACCGATTAATCGACTAATTTCGATTAATTATAACGCACATACAGATCCAACTACTTTTAGCTGATCTCCTCCTTGCAGCCTGATTCCCAGTGCAGCTACCAACCACTAGAAAAATGGATAGCAGGATACAAAAACACACAAAGGCAGCGCTCGATGGGAATAGCATTAAAACTTTTATAGTCTTCAAGTAGGTAACAAAATAAATATTGCACTGGAGATAAAATCGATGTAGCTACATAAACTGTAAAAATGGTGCGAGTAATACCAAACGGTACCAAAAGCAGTCATAAAAACTTGTAGCTAAGTATGATACTGGCATAAAAATGTGTACAACGATACCACTGCTGAATCCAGATGAGAAGAGGTTAACATCAGTCCGTCGGCATGTAGATGTCCCATGAAGGGAACTATCACAACTCCCAGTGGATGGTTGTAGAATCCCAGGTTGATAGAGGGAAGTGATAGAGGGAAGTGTAACAGCCCTTGTGTGTGGCAGATAGGAAGGTCCCGCCGACATGCAGATATGAAGGCACAGCAAAGGAGCCCTTCAGATGGACACGGCAAGCCCCGCCGGTGTCTGTGATGTTACTGGATCTCCGACGGAACTCCCTGAAGGCCCAGAAGCCGGCAGAGAGGTGAGTACCAATCAAAAGAATTATAATCGATCAAAAAGATTTTGATCGATCAAAAAAATTTAAGATTAATCGATTAATTAAAAGTTAATTTGCACAGCCCTACAATATTACATGGTATATTCCTGTATGTTGTGGTCGTTTAGGTGCCTATCTAAGGCTGATTTCACACTGGGGCACTTTGCAGGTGCTATAACGCTAAAAAACGCGCCTACAACGCGCCTTGAAAGTGCGCTGACAGGACGGTAAAAAAAGTCCTGCTAGCCGCATCTTTGCAGTGCTGTAGGAGCAGTGTATACACCGCCCCTAAAGCGCTCCTGCCCATTGAAATCAATGGACAGCGCCGCTTTGCCGGCGGTTTTTAACCCTTTTTCGGCCGCTAGCAGGGGTTAAAAGCTCCACGCTAGCGGCCGAAAACCTCTGTAAAAACGACAGTAAAGCGCCACTTTACCGCCGACACCTCAGTGTGAAAGTGGCCTAATAGTTTTTTGAAATGATCTATGCTCCCTGCTGAAACCACTGCTTGTGGAAGAGAATTTCACATTCTTACCGCTCTTGCCGTAAAGAACCCTCTATGCAGTTCCCGGTTAAATCGATTTTCCTCTAATTTCAGTGAATGGCCACGAGTCTTTTTAAATGCCCTTTCGCGGAAAAGTTGAATTCCTATTGTGGGGTCACCAGAATGGTATTTGTGCATTGAAATCATATCCCCTCTCAAGTGTCTCTTCTCCAGAGAGAATAAGTTCAGTGCTCAGAATATTTCCTCATAACTAATATCCTCCAGTCCCTTTATTAGCTTTGTTTCCCTTCTCTGTACTCTCTCCATTTCCAGTACATCCTTCCTGAGGACTGGTGCCCAGAACTGGACAGCATACTCTAGGTGCGGCAGAATCAAAGTCATGTAGAGCGGATAATTATCATTTTATCCATGGAGTTAATTCCCTTTTTAATGCATGGCAATGTTCTATTTGCTTTGCTTGCAGCAGCTTGGCATTGCATGCCATTGCTGGGCCTACCATCTACTAGACCCCCAGGTCCTTTTCCATCCTAGATTCCCCCAGAGGTTCTCCCCCTAGTGAGTAGATTGCATTCATATGTAGCACCTGCTCCCAATTATTGGGGCGCTATTATAAATTTAGGGGGCGTCTGAGCCAATAGCCAACAGTCTCTGCCACAGACCATCTGAGAGCGAAAGATGGATAGTCTGAGAATCCTCTGCCACAGGATTTCAGTCCCAAACTTCCTGCCTTACAGCAAAAGAGCCTTTAAGCCGATTCGGTGGGCTGTAAGACACATTGAGTAGTAGATTCCCTTGTTAACAAAATCACCAGGCCTATCACAGGCCTATGTTGCTTATTCTCCTCCAGAGGAGGTCCTTCCCTGGTCTCCTTCGATAAGCAGCTTCCCCCACTTGGATGTACAGCTTGGGATCCCCTTTAGAATCGCAGGCCTCAGCCAGCATAGCTTGGCCTACTCGTTCGAGATGCAGCCTTGGACCAACGTGGTCCCGGGGATGGAAATCACACACTTGTGCCTCGCGCCAGGAGGGCCACGAGCCGAAGGACCCCAGAAAACCGGCGTCTGCCCCTTAAGTATCCCTTCCCAGCATGCACAGCGGGGCACCACTCCTACTGAGCTGCTGCCGAGAAGGGTCACTTAACACACCATGGTTCGCCTGAGTTCCAACATGGGCCTGAGGTGATAACGGCACCTACAGGCAACAAGGTAAAACTTCCACCAAGCATAACCATAGCCAGAACAGAGGCTAATTTCCATAAAATTGGTAAAGTCTGAGCCCAACTATGGCTCAGACGCTCCCTAAATTTATAATAGCGCCCCAATAATTGGGAGCAGGGCGCCACACATATTTTTGTCACCTAAATGCATTATTGTACATTTTTCTACATTAAACCTCATTTGCCATGTAGTTGCCCACCCCATGGATTTGTTCAGATCTTCTTGCAAGGTTTTCACATCCTGCGGAGATGTTATTGCCCTGCTTAGCTTAGTTTCGTACACAAATACTAAGATTGAGGTACATGAATTTGAGGCAAGCACTGCATAAGGAGTAGCACTGAGGCTGGACCTGATGGGGAAAAAATGTCTTAGCTCCCCGCCAGGCTCTGCTCAATGTCAATGTCACTGTCTGCTAGGATCCTGTTGGTTGTGAAGCCAACAGTACCATTGACAACCAGTGACAAAAGTGGAAGGGGTGGCGGCAGCAAACGCGATGCACTGCGACACAGCTTACAGAGACAAGCACTATGGCTGGCTCTGTACTCTTGCTTAGAGTTGGTCTTAAAGAAGACCTTATTCCTCTTCCCCCCAGCAAGAAAATGGCAATAATATGTAATACATTGTACATAAACATGACAATTATGATCTACTGTATGTCCAGGCTGCATTTATTTCTTGTGGTTCCCTTTTCAGGCTGATGGTGTCCCTGCTCCCATGCCAATATTATGAAAATGTATGTCCTCATGCACTTGCGTGAGATGGAGCACATGTGATGTGCCTTGTCTCACACATGCTCCATACGACGTTATACACATTTGATTTTTTAAAGGCAAATGAGATTAATTGCCATATGGTCCATGCACAAGATGAAGCACATGTGCAGCATGAGAACACTGCTAGATCTTGGAATCTTAGGTACAGAATCGCTATACAGCTGGGACTACTTTTATACTTCCTTCAGGGGAACAAGGAAAAGGATGAAAACAAGGTCAAGTCAAAAATAAATATATTTTTTTAAAATCAGGGTTAGATGATGCATTCATACTTTCCTTGAATTCACCTCTAACGTAAAGGGGTTGTAAAGGTACAATTTTTTTTTCCCTAAATAGCTTCCTTTACCTTAGTGCAGTCCTCCTTCACTTACCTTATCGTTCTATTTTGCTTTTATATGTCCTTATTTCTTCTGAGAAATCCTCACTTCCTGTTCTTCTGTCTGTAACTCCACACAGTAATGCAAGGCTTTCTCCCTGGTGTGGAGTGTCGTGCTCGCCCCCTCCTTTGGACTACAGGAGAGTCAGGACGCTCTCTACGTTGCAGATAGAGAAAGGAGCTGTGTGTTAGTGGGCGTCTTGACTCTTCTGTAGTCCAAGGGAGGGGGCGAGCACGACACTCCACACCAGGGAGAAAGCCTTGCATTACTGTGTGGAGTTACAGAAGAACATAAATTGAGGATTTTTCAGAAGAAATAAGGACATTTAAAAGCAATATTGAAGGATGAGGTAAGTGAAGGAGGTAAAGGAAGCCATTTAGGAAAAATATTGTACCTTTACAACCCCTTTAAATGTAAAATTAAGGTAATTTTACCAATAGCTGAAAATTGACATAACCCTATAAAAGTAGTATTGCAGATATATTTTAATTTAAACTCATAGTAGACCGCTGGACCTCCAGCCACTTACAGCCATACAGGTTGCACTTAGACACTCACTTTGAGTACACTCTAAGTGCACTAGGCAGCACCACCACCCCACCCACATCTACCTATTTCCAATACCTCCTCTTTAGGGGCTATACAGGGGGGCAGCAGCCTATTATCCTTATCCCAGCGCAGGTTACCATCTACACATATTTTAATTTGGTGGTATTAAAGATACAGGGACGGATTCAGATACATTGCAGTATCTATCGGCGTGGTGTAACGTACCGCAGATACGGTACGCCGCCGTAACTTAGGGCGCAAGTTCCATATGCAGAAAGAACTTCCGCCTTTAGTTACGGCGGCGTAACGTATGTGTGTCGGCGTAAGCCCGTCTAATTCAAATGGGGATGATGTGGGCGTGTTTTATGTAAATTCACTGTGACCTCACGTATTTGACGTATTGTACGAACGACGCATGCCCAGTGTGCATGCTCGCAAATTATGCCGCAAGTCGTCATTGCTTTAGACGTGAACGTAACTTACGTACAGCCATATTCGCGAACGACTTACGCAAACGACGTAAAATTTCCAAAACTCAACGCGGGAACGACGTCCATACTTAACATTAGCTACGCCTCATATAGCAGGGGTAACTTTACGCCGAAAAAAGCCTAACGTAAACAACGTAAAAAAATGCGCCGGCCGGACGTACGTTTCTGAATCGGCGTATCTACCTAATTAGCATATTCATTGCGTAACTATAAGGAAGCGCCACCTAGCGGCCAGCGTAAATATGCAGCCTAAGATACGACGGTGTAAGACACTTACGCCGGTCGAATCTTAGGGAAATCTATGAGCAACTGGTTCTCTGAATCAGTCGCATAGTTATGACCACGCACACTCAGAGATACGACGGCTTATCCGGAGATACGCCATCGTATCTTCGTTCTGAATCTGGCCCACAGTATTTTTATAATTCAATAATTAATAGTAGATGTTGGAAGAATAGAATTTGGAAGAAAAGAGCAGGCCTGTAGACCAGATTTAACACCTAGATGCCAATTACATTTTCAAATCCATGTGGGTAAAGAAAAGAATAAACAAGCTATCGCCTAACTGAGCCTCAAAGTGAAACCCTTTAAATGCAGCAGGGGAAAAGGCCTGTACACCCAGAAGGCCGCAAACTGTCTATCTTTAAAAAAAACTAAAATATTTCACATTTTGGGGTACATATAAAATAGTCTCTGTGGTTTGTATGGGATCTGCGAGAGATCCACAGAACAGTTGTACGGAGCCTGCTTGCAACAGCCAAGTAAGGCCCCTTTCACATTGGGGCGTTTTTCATGCGGTACAGCGCTAAAAATAGCGCTGCTATATACCTGTAGTCTTCAATGTGAAAGCCCGAAGGCTTTCACACTGAAGCGGTGCGCTAGCAGGAACGCTCCAAAAATCCTGCTAGCCGCATCTTTACCGCGGTATAGGAGCGGTGTGTTCACCGCTCCTATACCGCGCCTTCCCATTGAAATCAATAGAAAAGCGCGGTAATACCGCGGTATTAACCATTTTCGGCCGCTAGCGGGGGTTAAAACCTACCATATCGCGGTAAACACGATGGTATAGCCGCGCTACAAATAGCACAGCTATACCGTCACCGCGGCTCGACGCTGCAATGTGAAAGCAGCCTAATGATTGGTGTTGTTACAATTGAACTGAGACACTGGTGTCGGAAATCCTTTCCCCGACCCAGCCATCAGATTTATTCATGACCCATATAACCCTGGTCATTCCAGAATGCAGAACCAGCCTCCAGAATTAGGAGGGAACACCCTCAGGTTTGATTGGCCAAGGGCTAAAGTCAAGTCCACATCCATATCTCAATAAATTGAGGAGCGTGAGATATGGATAATGTGATTCACGTGAAGCACTTCTAAACTGGTTGATTGCGATATTTCTGATGTGTTCCTGTCGACAGGATAAACCTCAGTAAATGTTTAGTTCTATTTATTTATTTATTTTTCACAGCTAATGGCCAAACTCTGTATGTCATTTTGTCTTTATTATAGTTTTTGTGATGTCCATATTTTGGGCACTTTTGAGATATTAAATTATCAAATGAATAAGTGGCTTCTGTGTACTAAGCTAGGATTCATATCCCTAGTGATTGTTGACACCCCCCATTGATGTTGATTTGCTCACTTGGCTTCGTGAATGAGGTGAAGATAGCAGAAAATTCACTCTCAAAGTATACCCAATCATGTGCAAGGAAAATGTAAAAAACATGACTTTTGCACAGGTCAGCATAGCTTCACTTCATTTACTAAGTTAACTGAAAACTTACTTGGCAAAGTGAACATGCTCTTTTCGTAAATCAACCCCATTGTCTTTGTGTAAGGCTGTCCTAAACGTAACCTAACACTTTTTTGCTTGTTCATGCTCTGAGTTTTCTAGCGTCAGGATCACATATCTGGCTATGTGCCCTGACTTAGCTCTCAACGCCCATTCTCTATGGGAGGGGTAGTGGAGTCTGGGAACACATCCTAGTACAGCTAATGTCCCCCAGGCAGCTCATCTCTCTGACATCTCAGAGTCTCCGGCTTTCCTTGGTCTATCTGACATTTTTGCTCTTTATTGTCTTTTCTCTTCATCATTCTTTTCCAGCTGCCTTCTGTACACATGTTTAATCTTTCAGTCTATTAATTTCACTTCACCAAGCTTTTTTATTTCTGGCATCTACTTTGATGTTACTTTCCCCCAATTTTGCTCTTTACTTCTGTTTCCCTTCTTCATTTCCTATGTTTTGCTTTCCACTTAAAGGAGAAGTACATTGGAGCAGTTAGCAACTTCAAGGTTAATTACAATAAATCGGAAATCCTTAACATATCCTTGTCTAAATCGGACCTCCGTAGACTACTATCGACTACTTTCTCCTTTAAAACCGGCTCTACCTCCATCAGATATCTTGGAATTCAGATTCCGGCGGATACATCCCAACTCTTCTTCCTAAACTTTACCCCCCTACTTATTAGGACCCAAGCTGATTTAATCACCTATGCGTCCAAGAGGCTCTCATGGCTAGGTAGAGTGAATGCCCTGAAAATGGATGTTCTCCCTAGGTTCCTGTATTTGTTCCAAACTATTCCTATTCATATACCTAATTCGTACTTCAAGAAAATACGCCAGATGTTCTCCAAATTTATTTGGAATGCTGCCCATCCCAGAATACGATATGAAACATTATCTCTCCCAAAGGTTAGAGGGGGAGCTGGACCCCCGGACGCCTCCTTATACCATAAGGCAGCGGTGCTCACTCATATATTGGATTGGTTCCATCACTTTTCAACCAAGCTCTGGGTTCAGTTGGAAAGCCACATGAACCCAGTTGAACTCCCCGCTCTCCCATTAACCTTACCCACGATTCGGGGGGGTTCGGGCCCTCTCAGCGACCTTACCCTTCAAATGATGCAGATCTGGGATCGCTTGCGGTCCAAAGGGGGCCTGTCGAACTTCATGGGGCCTTTGACTCCCTTCTTTGGGACCCCGGCCTTTCCACCAGCTATGTCGGTAACAAGATTCGGACCATGGCGAAAGGAGGATCATAGGAGACTTGCCCAGGTCCTTTGAGCAGACCCCACTCTAAGGGCTGATACCCCTGCCGACCCGACCTCCCGACACCCCATGCAGTGGCTTCAAAGGCAACAGACCACTTCCTACATTCGAACTTTCCCATCCATTCCAGACATCCTTGCTGAACCAACGGGATTTGAGGTCCTGCTTCTACAGGCAGAACTATCAAACATTTCAACTCGGCAGTGTCGGATACCTGCTGGCGGTGTCTTAGATCCCGGGGAACCATGCTCCACATCTGGTGGGAATGTCCCCCTGTGCGGGGATTTTGGCAGCGGATTTTCAACCTATACTGCAAACTGATGGCGACTTCTATCCACCCTTCCCCTGAGGTGGCTCTCTTGTCTATACTCCCTGGCACGTTCAAATCCATCAAAAATTATGTGTTACGACACTTCCTGGCGGCGGCCAGAGTGATGATCCCCCGTCATTGGAAATCGGCAGCCATGCCTTCCCTGGGTGATTTGGCTGTTGTAGTGGACCGCATAAGGGACCTTGAGCGTCTGTTGGCGGAGGAGTGTGATAAAAGCGAACAGTTTTCTCTTACCTGGACTTCATGGTCCATGTTCCGATACTCTTCTGAATTTGTTTCCTAGGCTAAGTGTGGCCTAGATGATGTCGCCCTGGCACCATGATGGAGTGATACCTGCCCTCTAATTCTTGTCCCCCATCTCTCTCCCCCCTTTTGTCTGCCCCTGCTTCTCTTTCTTTTCTCGATCTCTAAGTACATCCTTAGAAAGCCATTTAGTCAATGTATCATGGCTCCGACCCGCCTAATGTTACTGATCCGTTACATGACCCCATATGTCATACTTTCCATACAGACTCGCTTATAATCCCATCTAATGCAACATATGCGGGGCAGCACTGACCCCTTAACTGAAGGGAGGTTGATGGCTACAATAACTAGACCTCCTTTTCTTAGTATACAGGGATTGCTAATACAAACGGCCTTATGGTGGTCCTCATACTCATGTTTTTACTCCCTTTTCTATGTAACGTAGTCATGTATATGTTTTGTCACACATGATGCCTATTGCTGGTGTACTGGCTGTCACTGTATGTAATGTTTGAGACGATATTTGTCTCTCTGCTTCTCTTTAATGAATAAAATAAGATTGAATTAAAGGAGAAGTACAGACAATGCTCGTTTGTCCTGCACTCCTGTGACGCGTTTTCAGCAGACAGAGAGGCTGAAGCCTGCTGTTGGCTGACATCACAGAGCCAGTCCAGGCTTGAGCAAGATCATGACAATGGAGTTGGGATCTGCCCACATGCCTGGACCAGCACCCAGCTCAGCCTCTCAGCAAACTGTTGAGTCGGCTGCTCCTGCCCCTTCCACAGCCCAGTGCTCCTGTCGCTCGGTTCTCAATATCAGAGGCTCCGGGAGACAGATGTATCCACCTACAATGCCTTGAAAAAGTATTCATAGCCCTTAAATTTTTCCACATTTTGTCAAGTTACAACCAAAAATGTAATGTATTTTATAGGGAATTTATGTGATAGACCAACACAAAGTGGCACATAATTGTGAAGTGGAAGATAAATGATCAATGTTTTTCAACATTTTTTAAATATCTTTTATGCCCTGTACACACGATCGGTTCGTCTGATGAAAACGGACCGATGGACCGTTTTCATCGGACGAACCGATCGTGTGTGGGCCCCATCAGTTTTTTTCCCATCGGTGAAAAGAAATAGAACCTGTTTTAAAATTTTCATATGGTTAAAAAACCGGTTAGTTTTCATCAGACAAACCGATCGTGTGTACAGGGCATTAGTAAATATATGGGTCAATGCTTTGTAGAACCACCTTTTGCTGCAATTACAGCTGCAAGTATTTTTGGGAATGTTTCTAGCAACTTTGCGCATCTAGAAAGTGAAATTTTTGCCCATTCTGCTTTGAAAAATAGCTCAAGCTCTGTCAGATTGGATGGAGAACATCTAAACAGCATTTTTCAAATCTTTCCACAGATTCTCAATTGGATTTAGGTCTGCACTTTGACTGGGCCAATCTAACACATGAATATGCTTTGATCCCAGGGCTCTCCAAACTATGGCCCTCCAGCTGTTGCGGAGCTACACATCCCATGATACATTGTAAAACTCTGACATTTACAGACATGACTAGTCATGATGGGAATTGTAGTTCCCGAACAACTGAGGGCCATAGTTTGGAGACCCCTAATCAAAACCATTCCATTGTAGCTCTGGCTGCATATAAAGGGTCGTTGTCCTCCTGGAAGGTGAACCCCCGCCCCAGTATTAAGTCTTTTGCAGACTCTAAGGCCCCATACACACGAGAGGATTTATCCGCAGATACGGTCCAGCGGACCGTTTCCACGGATAAATCCTCTCAAAGAAATCCGCTGATTTCGATGGGATGGAGTGTACACACCATCCCATTGAAATCCGCGCGGAAATCCTCTGCCGATGACGTGTCGCGCCGTCGCCGCGATTATGACGCGGCGACGGGCGCGACGCTGTCATATAAGGAATTCCACGCATGCGTCAAATCATTACGACGCGTGCGGGGAATCCCTTTGGACGGATGGATCCGGTAAGTCTGTACAGACGAGCGGATCCATCCGTTGGAATGGATTCCAGCAGATGGATATGTTGTGCAGCACAACAAATATTCGATCTGCTGGAATCCATCCCAGAGGAGATTTCTCCGCGGAAACAGATCCGCTGGCGTGTACACACCATAGGATCTATCCGCAGAAACCCATTTGCTGGGATTTATCTGCGGATAGATTCTATCGTGTGTACGGGGCCTAAGGCCCCGTACACACGACCGGATCAATCCGTCCGCTCCCCTCCCTCGCATGCGTCGTAATGATTCGACGCATGCGTGGAAGTACTTACCTTCCAGCGTCACGCACGTCGCCGCGTCATCATCGCGGCGACGGCGCGACACGTCACCGCGGATGAATTCCGCGCGGATTTTGATCCGATGGTGAGTACACGCCATCAGATCCAAATCCGGAGGAGGAATCTCCGCTGGAAACGGTCCAGCGGACCGTTTCCAGCGGAGATCCCCTCGTGTGTACGGGGCCTAACAGGTTTCCTTCTAAGATTGTATTTGGCTCCATCCATCTTCCCATCAACCCTGTCTATGCTTAAGAAAAGCATCCCCACAACATGACCCGCCCCATGTTTCACGGTGGAGATGGTGTGTTCAGAGTCATGTACCAGTGTTAGTTTTCAGCCACACATGCTTTTAGACCAAAAAGTCAAATTTTGTTCTCATCTGACCAGAGTACCTTCTTGCACATGTTTGCTGTGTCCCTCACAAACTCACAAACTGAAAATGGGACTTCTTATGGCTTTCTTTTAACAATGGCTTTCTTCTTGCCACTCTTCCATAAAGGCCAGATTTGTGGAGTGCACGACTAATACCGCGTACACACCATCATTTTATGTGATGAAAAAAAACGACGTTTTTAAAAACGTCACTTTAATTGACCGTGTGTGGGGGAAAACGTCGTTTTATGTCTTGTAAAAAACGACAAAAAAAAATTGAAGCATGCTTCAATTTTATGTGTCGTTTTTCAAAACGTCGTTTTTCACTTCACAGAAATTGACCGTGTGTAGCAAAAAACGTTGTTTAAAAAGACGTTTTTACACCCGCGCATGCCCAGAAGCTAGTTATGAAGCGAGCTTCAATGGAAAAACGTGGTGGAACGTAACCTCGCTTTGCTAGAACATTGTGAGAAAAACGATGGTGTGTAGGCAACTTCGTCTTTGAAAATTAAAGTTTCAAAAAGGTCATTTTTTACTTCACAGAAAATGTCGTTTTTTTTCATCACATAAAGTGATGGTGTGTACGGGACATTATAGTTGTCCTGTGGACAGATTCTCCAACCTGAGCTGTGGATCTCTGCAGCTCCTCCCGAGTTACCATGGGGCTCTTGGCTGCGTCTCTGATTAATTCCCTCTTTGCCCAGCCTGTCAGTTTAGGTGGACATTTGCAGTTGTGCCATACTCTTTCCATTTTCAGATGATGGATTGAACAGTGCTCCGTGATATGTTCAAAGCTTGCAATATTTTTTTATAACCTAACCCTGCTTTAAATATCTTCATAACGTTATCATTGACCTGTCTGGTGTGTTTCTTGGCCTTCATGATGCAGTTTGTTCACTAAGGTTCTCTAACAAACCTCTGAAGCTTCACAGAACAGCTGTAGTTATACTGAGATTAAATAACACACAGGTGGACTTTATTTAAAAATGATGGGACTTTTGAAGGCAATCGGTTCCACTAGATTTTAGTTGGGGGTATGAGAATAAAGGGGGCTGAATGCAAACGCATGCCACACTGTTCAGATATTTATTTGCAAAACTTTTTGAAAACCATTAATCATTTTCCTTCCACTTCACAATTATGTGCCACTTTGTTTTGATCTATTACATAGAATCCCAATAAAATACATTTATGTTTTTGGTTGTAACAAGTCAAAATGTGGAAAATTTCAAGGGGAATGAATACTTTATCAAGGCACTGTAGGTAAGTAAAAAAAAATCCAAAACCCATACATCTCTTTTAAAAGGAATTTTTTTTCTGCTTTATCAGATATTTAACATGTTGCACTGCCCATTAAAGCTAAAATAGAAAGACTTTGGGATGTTTAGGCTGCCTTATTATATACAATTCAGCCACTGAACAATCTTATGATCTAAAAAGCAAGGTCATCACTGGGTAAACGTGCATGAGTGTGTTTATGAAGGGGGCAGGAAAAGCTCTAAGCTTAGACGCCTGGCACCAGCCTCTTCTGAACATAACAATGGGTCCAATAAACTATCAGGGGCACAGAGAAAGAAATTGTGACAGGAAATGATTGTGCAAAACTGTTGAAAAAAAGTCAAGCATTGCCACTTCCTTGCATACAAATGTTTATATTCTTTGCATCTAAAATATATGTATTCTCTTCAATTATATGGCGCACAAATTGCAACATTCAAGTGACATGTTGCAAAAAGGGATTTTCCGACCTACATATAGCATTCCACTGGGACATACGTTCTTGAATGAATGAATGAATGAATGACTTGTATAGCGCAACGCATGCGAACTGAATCGCCTCTTATTCATTGTTTAATTGGTGGAATCAGGGCCGATCCTAGGCAGGGTGCACAGGGTGCTCCACACCCAGGCGCCGCAGAGATGGGGGCGCCAAAGCTCCAAAGTGCTCCCCTCCCTCCTCCTTGTCTGTGTCCAGAGGCAGAGCGTGTGTAGCGGGTGCTGCAGTTCCCCATCCCGCTTGCTCTCTCCGCTGGCAACTGACAAGAGCGCATACCTCCCGCTGTCCCCGGAATCCGGGCTGGGTACCACAGTGGAGCCTACTACCGGAACACGTTCTGGCACTAGGCTCCACTAATTAATTCTGTCCAGTGTGCATGGAGCAATCTACTGTCTGCCCCGCCCCCTCTGCATGTGTCGGCTCTTCTCCCATAGGCGGTGTGTTGAGAGGCTTCTGGGTTGGCCAGAGCTGCTGCCAATCACTCCCAGAAATGCTCTCCGAGTGCCACCCTCCAAGTAACCAAAGATGCCACGTAGGGTAAACGGGGTGGTCCAGGCAGCGAGAATCCAGTGGGAACAGAACGTGGGGCCTATTGAGACAGAGGACTGGGGGGAAATTTTGGAGGGAGTGAAAGCTGCATCCCTCAAACTTTCGGATAGATTGACACAACTATATATACTTCATCGGGCCTACCTAACACCTCTGAGATTGACGATGTTTCAACCCACGAGGAGCCCAATGTGCCCCATGTGTCTGTTGACAGAGGGCACCTTTTATCATTTATTGTGGCAGGCTTACTGGCTAAAAGTGATGCAATTCCTGCACGACAATATGGGATCTCCTGTGGGAATGGACCCAAAGCTTTGCCTATTGGGTCTACTACCGGACGTAGAGGTTGACAAGTACCAGACTATCTTTATACATGAGTCACTGTTTATAGCTAGGAAGGTAGTGGCCAAGGCGTGATTGCGAGCGACGTCCCCGTCACTAAGGGACTGGAAGAAGGAAATAAATGCCGTATTGCCTTATAGGAAAATGATCTATATGCATAGGGGACGCCCACAGAAATTTTCTAATGTTTGGGACCGGTGGCTGGAGGATGGGGAGACGTGTACTGTATAATTTGAGGGGATCTATTGGAGTTGGAAGGCGGAGAGCAGGGGGATGGTTTTTGAGTAAGTGAAACTGATGTGGGATACCTAATGCCTATTATAAATATGCTGATTGAATCTACTATTGTGTGCGTATACTCGGATTGAATTGTCAATGAGGGTTTGACTTAAATACTGAATGTATCTCTTGTATAATAGGATAAGGTGGAGCTTCTGTACTGTATAATTTGTATGCCTTGAATACATCTCAATAAACTTGTTTTTTCTGGTTAAAAAAAAAAGATGCCACGTATGCCCCGCCACCTGTAATGTGCTTCTGCTCCCAGCACGCCCGAGCTACAGGGATCTATTGGACAAGTACTGATCTATGGGGAAACCTGCTGTGGGGGGGCTCTGATGGGGGGCAACTGCTGGGGGGCTCTGATGGGGGACACTAATGAAGACTTCTTAGGGGAGCATCTCTGTATTTGAGTCGTAGCCATAGAAACATGTGTAAACTGGAGGAGTTAGTAAGATGACCACGCCCATGTGGGGGTGCCAGAAATATTTCTGCACCCAGGCATCTGTGACCCTAGGATCGGCCCTGGGTGGAATAGTATAAATGTCACAACTTGTGCTATTTCAATGGCACACTGCTGATAGCTTGTAGCCTTTGACTGGAAAAAATACAAGACTGACTCTTCCCTTCCAATAAATCTTGGGGAGGGGATGTCTAAAGCAGTCAGTTATGGTCTACAGTCATACAATGTCCCTCCATCTGGCTGCAAAACAGTAGGATCAATTAGTATTTTTTTTTACATCTGTAGGCAATTTAAAGCACGTCTAAACCCCAAAACAAATATGTAATATATTGCAGTTAACCACTCCTTTGATGTGGTGGCCAATCCATATAGGTTTTATCTACTAGTTTTTTTCCTTCATTTTCACCTGGTGATCAAGCAAGAAACACCTTTTTTGTCCAAGGGTGGCAATGCACACTCACTATCCTGTACCTGTAGTGTTGTTACGCTAGGATGCTTTACTGATATGGACTATAAACACCTCCTCCTCTCCTCATATTCATTACATAGTAGAAGAAATGTTCTGTAGTTCACTGAAGAGAACTTGCGAGGCAACTGTGATTTATTTTCAATGATCTTTATATATAATCTAACATATAGTGATTAGATGTCCCCAGTTTCCAGAGACAGTCACTGATTTGAAGAGGCTGTCCCTGTCTGCCAAGGGTCCCTAATATTGTGCCTATGTTTCAAATTTAGAATTTCTGGCCCAGGGTCAGCTTGTGTGCTATTCGCTACCTGCAGGAGTTGGAGGAAGGATAGGAGGGGGTATGTGCTTTACCCCCCCCCCCCCCCGCTTTAATTAGGCCCCTTTCACACTGGGCTGGTTTTCAGGCACTATTGCGCTAAAAATAGAGCCTGCAAACTGACCCTAAACAGCGGCTGCTGTTTCTCCAGTGTGAAAGCCTGAGGGCAATGCAGAGGCGCATTGCGGGCCATATTAACCCTTTTTTGACCGCTAGCAGGGGTTAAAGCCGCACCGCTAGTGGCCGAATACCACTGCAATTCCAACTGAATAGCGCTAAAAATAGCGGCGCTATACCGCCACCACACCTCCCGCCCCAGTGTGAAAAAGGCCTTAGTCTGCAGGCATCATGTGACTGCTGACTCTCTCTGCTTCCCAACCTTTGCACAGGAGGCGAGTGGAAGGTGAGGAGATAGAGACAAGGAGATAGCTCAGGTCTACCCGGAGCTGTCTGTCTGAGCTGAAGGTTGACAGAGGTGATCATGCCTTGCAATTTGTGTCCAGGTGCAGGATTGACTGGGAAAAGGCAGTGCAGGATAGAGAGAGAGCTTTATTACACTCTACTCTACAATACTACTGACCTCTGTATGCTGCATTTTTACCAACCTTTGCATTCTGCGTTACTATTGACCTATGCACTCTGCATAGGCATGCTCACAGGGTGTGCCTGGTGTGCCTGGGCACACCCTAATCACCCTGTGCTGCACAGATTGGGGAAATCTGTGCAGTACAAGGTGATTAGGGTGTGCCCAGGCACACCTGGCACACCAAGCAGCAGGGGGTGCTGCTTGGCTGCAGAGAAAGGGACTTGACAATCTCTGTCCTTAGTCCCTTTCTGTGTCTCAAAAGTGAGATATCAGGGGTCTGTTTAGAGTTGGGTGGGGGTTTGGAGTTGGATGGGGGTTTGGAGTTGGATGGGGGGCCTGTGGAACCCAGAATCCCTTGGCTCCCTTGGGAAACCCTTGTTTCAGCTCCCCATGCACCTCCTATGTCTAAGTTACCCTGTGTCTCTAATAGGGGCACAGGGTGACGAGAACCCCAGTCTGATCTGTACTAATCGAACTCACTGTACAACCACACTGGAATGTTGTATATGTATATATATATATATATATATATATATATATATATATATATATATATATATATATATATATATATATATATATATATATATTTATATAGTATATTGTCTCATACTATGGTGTGCTCTGTGTTGGGTCATTTGGGGTGTGGCTGTAATCCATTGCTCTATTATGTCTGTCTGCCTTGGTACTATGGGCGGCGTGTATAGATTAGCTGTGAGAGGGGAGGGGGTGAATTCCTCCTTCAGCTCTACGTGCTGATTGGAGAGTCTACTGAGGAGAAGTTTGAATATCTCTGTGAACATGTGTTTCAATAAACAGTTCCATTTTGCAGTTTTGTAACTGAGCTGGTCTTGCCTGGTTCTTACAATATATGGGCTGTAATATCTGATATCTGAAGTTTTATGACTATTGTAGTCCAGAGATACCCACCCTTATACCTGTTATACCACTTCTACTCCCACCCCACACTTTACCTAAAATAATTAGACCACACCATTGTTTTAGAGTAAAAATGGCCATAACAGCCTATTTATTAAAACAATGTAGGGTAAAAACTCCAACTCAAAAATAATCATTATATTAATCATTATAATAACATATAACATCATTATAACAGTCTGTTGGTCTTTTCTGGCAGCCCCCCGAACTTAAACCTCTATAATCAATACACTGCGGGCCCATATAACACATTAGGCCTCCAGTCATGTAGTCCGCTCGGAGACAAACCTCCGCCCGCAGTGCAACCATTACAGTATTCCAGCAAACCTTCAGCTGGAATACATCGGAGGGGCACAACTTAAAAGACCAACAGACAAACACCGCCATTTGATAGCTGACATGACGACCCTTGTCCAGTGCACCTGCAAAAGAAAAAACACACGGCAACACGCAAAAATATACACAGGGAGGGAGGGTGGGAAAAACTACCTCCTCCACTAACTAACCCTGCGAACTGTTCCCCCTCTGTTCCCGCCTCTCTTATTTATGCTGCCACTCCCCCTCTGCCTTTTACCTCTCAACCCCCCAGTAAATTAACCCCTGTGTGTCCTGCACACTCTGTCATGCCCGGCCCTTCACTATAGTGTTTCTTCCTTTTGTTCCGGGCCTCACTGACTCGAGGGAGCAGTGTGCTGATGGAAGCACTCAAGCGGAGTGTGGGACCTTCTGTTACAGTTACCTATGTGTTGCTCATGTATCATAACAATTTCTGGATGTAACAGAAGAAAAAACGTTTGGGTGGTCATGGTGTTGGGAACAAAAAATCTTGCTTGAAGAACACATAACAACAGCGGAAGTCTTGAAAACTATAAAAGAACTGAAAATAAACAAGAGGCCTGGCCCAGATGGTTTCCAATTCTCAGCCCTATACTACAGAACATTTTCTGAAAGCCTTTCTCCTATTTTAGTGGACGCATTCAATACCCTAATAGATGGCTATTCCTTTAGATGCGAATCATTACTATCAATTATTTACATGATCCCCAAACTCCAATCAGATAACACATCCTACATGAACTTCCGTCCCATCTCCCTCTTAAATCAGGACATTAAAATCTTAGCAAGTTATACCTACCCGCCTCAACAAGATAATTGGCAAAATTATACACAACGACCAAGTTTGATTTATGCCAAAGAGGAAAGCAAGCAATAATGTACGTCGAGCTACCCTTTTGGCATATATAGCCAAAAAAAAAAACGCATTCCTACATGTTTCCTGTCTCTAGACATAAGAAAAGCCTTTGATTCAGTAACCTGGCCACCCTTACACTACACTCTCCAGAAATGGGGATTTGGTCCCCACTTCACTAGTTGGATATCAGCTCTCTATAACAAACCCCAAGCTTATGTAAAATACGCAGACTATAAGTATATATGAATATTTTAATATAGAGAGAGGCAATCTGTAACAAAGACCTGAAGCGTCAAACTGTATGTTGTCTACCAGGCGCTTGGGTTCGGCACATCACGGATCTGGTGGACAGATTACTGGGAGGGGCTGGGGAAGACCCAGCTGTCATGGTGCACGTTGGCACCAATGACAAAGTCAGAGGCAGATGGAGTGTCCTAAAGAACGCTTTTAGGGACTTGGGAGCTAAATTGAGGAAAAGGACCTCCAAGGTAGTATTCTCAGGAATACTACTGGTACATCGAGCCACACCAGAAAGGCAGAGGGAGATTAGGGAAGTAAACAAGTGGCTGAAGAGCTGGTGTAGTAAAGAGGGGTTTGGGTTCCTGGAGGACTGGACGGACTTCTCAGTCAATAACCAGTACTATAGAAGGGATGGACTGCACCTAAATGAGGAGGGTGCAGATCAGCTGGGAATAAGGATGGCCAAAAAGTTAGAGGGGTTTTTAAACTAGGCGACGGGGGGGAGGGTCCAGAGATAGAGATAGCCAGTGTGGAACATATTCAAGAGGGTAGTGTATTGTGACTGTACTGTCTTCCCTGATGTAAAGCGCTGCGCAAACTGTTGGCGCTATATAAATCCTGTATAATAATAATAATAATAATACTAATAGTATTAGGGGCATGAGAGGTAGGGTAACCAAAGCACATAAACCCAAGGTAAGTAGAGTAGCAGGTCCTAGTTGCAATCTCGGAACACCCAAGAGCATAGTATGTGACTGGTCAAAATATATTAATGCAGTAAAGTGTTTGTTCACCAATGCCAGAAGTCTGCCAAGCAAAATAGGTGAGTTGGAAGCTTTGGTGCATCAGGAGAGCTATGATGTAATCGGTATTGCTGAAACTTGGCTTCATTCCTCACATGACTGGGCTATTAATATTCCTGGCTCTGCACTCTTTCGGAAAGACAGGGTAAAAAGGAAAGGTGGAGGGGTCTGTCTCTATGTGAGAAGTGATCTTAAAGCGAGTGTGAAAGAGGACATGGTGGATGGAGAGTGTGATAAGTCTGAAGCATTATGGGTGGATCTGCAAACAGATGTGCAAAGTTCAAAGTTAATCATTGGAGTTTGTTATAGACCACCCAATGTTAATGAGGAGGTGGAGACTCAGCTCCTTGCACAGATGGAAAGGGCTGCTTGGGCTCGGACAGTGATAATAATGAGGGATTTTAACTACCCAGAAATTAACTGGAGTAATGGCACTGCTAGGACAGTTAAAGGACAAAAATGTATAAACCTATTGCAGGACAATTTTTTGGTCCAGCTTATTGAGGCCCCAACTAGGAATGATGCTCTGTTGGACCTGGTAATCTCAAACCATGCAGAGCTTATTACTAATGTGCAGATAAAAGAACACCCGGGTAGCAGTGACCATAACATGATTTCATTTGATGTTAGCTGTAAGCAAAAACCACATACAGGAAAGATAAAAACACGTAATTTCAATAGAGCAAATTTTCCAAGGATGAGGGCTGCTCTCCAGGACTTAGACTGGGAGAGAATATTGGCATCAATGGGCACAGAACAGAAATGGGAATTCCTCAAAAAGACTGTTTGTGAACTCACTGCAAAGTATATTCCCATGGGCATATACTTTGCAGTGAGTTCACAAACAGTCTTAAAAGGCTAAAAATAAAACCTTTATGGCTCACGGTCAAAGTTAAAAAAGCTATAAACTATAAGAAAAGAGCCTTTAAAAAATGTCGGATCTACGGGCGGCTGAGGCTCTGGAGCGTGCCCGGGGTGAACAGGTACCTGGCGGTGTGTTCCGGTGCCGGTTCTGAGGTTTTAATCGGCCGGGAGAAGGATCGTTGCAGGATACTAACAGGGAGCTCTGTTAGACACGTCCGCTCACATGCCGCTTTTGGCCATGCTGCCCTAATACCCATTCTTAACAAATGTGCTACCATTTCGGGATTAGAGATAAACCCCAAGAAATGTATTGCATTAAACATATCGCTTTAAACAATAGAATTAACATCAGCTAAAATATGACTACCCTTCACATGGGCCGTGGAGTCAATCCTGTTTTCAGGGATTCACCTTAAATCCTCTTTATCAGACCTATACTTAGCTAACTACCCTAACATTCTAAAACACATCACGAAGCTAATGGATAACTGGTCCCACCTTCCTATTTCTTGGATGGGGAAAATAAATGTGGTTAAAATGACAATACTACCCAAACTGCTATACCTATTTAGAGTAATACCAAAAATAGTCCCCGCCCACTACTTACATATTATCCAGAAAAGAACATCTAAATTTACATGGGGATCTTCAAAACCGCGTATACCTCTCAAAACACTATACTTACCGTAACTAAAAACATAGGGGAAAAGGGAGTAGCCGCTCCAGGTGGGAACCCAGGTGGTAAATTCTTGCGGGGAGGAGCCAAGACAACCGCCAAGGGACCCCAAAAGACCAGGTTTGGGGCCACTCTGTGCAAAACAAGCTGCACACTGGAGGTAAGTAAAAATATATATATATATCTTTAGTGTTCTTTTAACCCAAGTTTGCTCAGGAAATCTTTACTCAGTTACTTATAGCTATTAGAATCATTTACTGTTTGGATAGCTACATCTCCTTAGGTTGAACACAATATTGTTAATTAAAGGGGTGGTTCACCCTAAAAACTACTTTTTTTTATTACACTGGCCCCCCACATTACAATACGATTAAGGCTATTAGTTTTTTTTTTATGCTGTACATACCTTTGTACAGCATATTCACCCGTGGTTTCCGGGTTGCGAGTCCCGCGGGAGTGGGCGTTCCTAACATGTCTGTGATTGACGTTTTGACCAAAAACGAGCTCCCCCCCCGTCGCGTAAGCCGCGCCACGGTTGGCGAAAGGAGCCGAACGGCGAGTCGGCGCTATACTGCGCATGCGCATCGCCGTTTGGCTCCTTTCTCCAATCGTGACGCGGCTTTACGCGACGGGGGAGCTCGTTTTTGGTCAAAACGTCAATCACAGACATGTTAGGAACGCCCACTCCCGCGGGACTCGCAAGCCGGAAGCCACGGGTGAATATGCTATACAAAGATATGTACAGCATAAAAAAAAAAATAATAGCCTTAATCGTATTGTAATGTGGGGGGCCAGTGTAATAAAAAAAAAGTAGTTTTTAGGGTGAACCACCCCTTTAATTGCTTTAACTTTTCACAATTCCTTATATCCTAATCAACACTATATTTGTAACCACATATGAATATTATATAATAATTCTGCATTGTATAATGTACAGTACTTAATTTATTGTACTTAACTTATTGCATTTAATAAAATATTTTTGATAAGAAATATCTCCTAAACCTCCATGGTTTAGGAGATATTTACAGAAATCACAGGCGCCGATGTCTACAACGCATGCGCCATAGACAACGATGCAGGTGCAATTTAGCAACGGCGATCGTGCGGGGCGCTTAAAAGCGCTCTGCTAGCAGCCGAATACCTCCCCAAACATGACGGTAAAGCGCTGCGCCTGTGCCTGCGCCCCAGTGTGAAAGGGGCCTTATTGTGCTCAACTAAAAAACTGAGGGCCAGATCCACAAAAGGTATACGACGGCGTATCTACTGATACGCCATCGTATCCCTGTTTCTATCTTTGGAACTGATCCACAGAATCAGTTTCCAAAAGATAGGCAGAAGATTCGACATGTGTAAGGGACTTACACTGCCGGATCTTAGGATGCAGTACCGCATCCGCCGCTGGGGGTATTTCGAGTCGAAATGCCGCTTCGGGTATGCAAATTAGCACTTACGGAGATCCACTAAGCTTTTCAGCTTCGTTTTTCTCTGTAAGTTTTAGATTGCAATCGTAAAATTAGGGCTGCTTTTACAAAGTGTAAACTGTTTACACCTTGTAAAAGTAGACCCTTCTTACCCGCGACGCTGTTATTTTTTTTTTTTTATTTTTTTTCCCGCCGTATCTTTTTTTTTTCCCGACGCAACTTTTTTTACCCGGCGCGATTCACAAAACTCGGCGTAACGTAAAACCGCGCTATGCACGTTGGGAAAATGACGTCGGGAGCATGCGCAGTATGTCCGGCGCGGGAGCGCGCCTAATTTAAATGGGACTCGCCCCATGAAAATAGGAACGCCTTGCGCCGGACGGATTTAAGTTACACAGCCGAAAATTTCTAGGTAAGTGCTTTGTGGATCGGGCACTTAGGTAGAAATTTTATGGCAGTGTAACTTAAATGGGAATTTTTACGTTACGCTTACGTTATGCTTATGATGAAGATACAACCATACTTTTATTTTCTTTACAAGTATTAAAGTTTTAAGTACATTTGTATTTTTGGCAGCCTTTATACATTTTTGGTTGTGTACTTTGCACGTACAGTGTTTACCGATCTTACAGATGTGTTTCCGATACAGAAGAGTTCCTCTTACCAGCTGTGGAAGGACTGGCTGTAATTTACTGTATAATATTGTGTTTCAGGAGGTCTGAATGTCCCTTCTATATGCACAGTGTGTACAGATATGAGAGAAAGAAAGCCCAGCCACTTCTCTTCCAGCTGGCTCCTTGCACATAGTCATGGGATATTGATTCATAGGTCACAATACATAACCGCTCCCGAAAATGTAGAGGCCTCGGGAGAATGCATGACTCCAAATAACGTGCATACAGTTTCATCTGTTAGTCAAAACAGCAACTGATTTGTAACTTTGTGTAAACTTTTTTGTTAAATTGTATATCTCTAAATCTATAAGAACTATTAAACTATACGCTTTGCTATTTACCAGTGTTGTCCCATACAGCGTAATTTGCTCGAAAAATAAACAATTTCTAATTTAATGATTATTTTTACAATTGCTGCTAAGAAGATTATAAGTATATTATACTAATCACAGTTGTACTGTATTTTCGAAAAGTTATAATAGCATTCATGGCTATCTAATTCCTCCATGCATGTTGGCTTGGAGTCCAGTAATGAGCACATGGAATCTATAGGTTGGAATTGCATGCAGAAATGATATTGTGAACTGGAAGTATTTTATTGATTGCTTTTTCAATCCGTTCACTTTACAAGACTATAATCACCTCATCCACATAAAAAGTGTAGTTTAAAGGATTTTTTGTTGGCAAACACTCCCCGTCATTTCCAATAATGCATGAAATGCCAAAGTTCCCAGGCAGTGGAGTCAGTGGGGTGGATTCAGGTAGGGGCGCGCAAAACTGCGGCGGCGTAACGTATGACATTTACGTTACGCCGCCGCAAGTTTTACGGGCAAGTGCTTGATTCACAAAGCACTTGCCTGTAAACTTGCGGCGGCGTAGTGTAAAAGGGGCCGGCGTAAGCGCACGTAATTCAAATGATCCCGTAGGGGGGCGTGGATCATTTAAATTAGGCGCGTTCCCGCGCCGAACGTACTGCGCATGCGCCGCCCCTAAAATTTCCCGACGTGCATTGCGCTAAATGACGTCGCAAGGACGTCATTGGTTTAGACGTGAACGTAAATGGCGTCCAGCGCCATTCACGGACGACTTACGCAAACGATGTAAAATTTTCAAATCGCGGCGCGGGAACGACTATCTATGGATACGCCAGCGTAATTGCTCTCTGAATCTACCCCAATGCCTCTAAAGCATTGACATGCCTTCCACTTTTTGGTAATAATGGGAATGACCGTACCATTGCCATGAAGCAGTAAAGCTAGCTATACACATTTTGAAATTCGTCCAGTTCAGCAGAGACTGGACAAATTGCAATCAGTGTGAGGCTAGCACAGTGAAAAAATGATTACTTACGTCTACAGTGAAACCTTTGATTACAAGCATAATCCGTTCCAGGAGAATGCTTGTAATCCAAAGTTTCCCCAGAGAAGTCAATGGAAACAAAGATAATTTGTTCCACATTGACTTCTATTGCATGCAATACCGCATGTGACCAGAGGTGGGAGGCGCTGGTGAGACACGGAAATACTCGGAGACCGTTCGGATGCGCTCAGGAACCAAGTGTTTTCGAGTATTTCTGAGCAGCTCTGAACAGCTCCAAGTGTCACCGGCGCCCCTGCACCTCTGGCCAAATGCAGTACTGCACACAGCAGAGGCTTGAATCTTGCTCGTTTTGCGAGACAACACTCGCAAACCGAGTCAGGATTTAAAAAAAAAATATTGCGAAACGCTCATCAACCACGTTACTCGCAATCCAAGGTTCCACTGTATATACTTTATAATGTTATTTGCATTTGCTTATGATGAAGACACTGGGCCAGATCCACGTAGTGGATCGTAATTTTCGGCAGGCCTAGCGTATCGTATTAACGCTACGTCGCCGCAACTTTGAGAGGCAAGTGCTGTATTCACAAAGTTACATCGGCGTAGCGTAAATCTGCCGGCGTATGGGAGCGGAATTCAAATGTTAAAGATGTGGGCGTGTTTTATGTTAATTTTACTTGACCCAACGTAAATTACGTTTTTTCTGACCGGCGCATGCGCTGTCCGTGGTGGTATCCCATTGCGCATGCTCGAAATTAACCCGCAACAAGCCAATGCTTACGACGTGAACGTCATTCTACGCAAAGCCCTATTCGCGAACGACTTACGCAAACGACGTAAAATTTTCAAAATTCAAAATTCGACGCAGGAACGACGTCAATACTTAACATTGAGTACGCCTCATATAGCAGGGGTAACTTTACGCCGAAAAAAGCCTTACGGAAACAACGTAAAAAAATGCGCCGGCCGGACGTACGTTTGTGGATTCGCGTATCTAGCTAATTTGCATACTCGACGCAGAATTCGACGGAAGCGCCACCTAGCGGCCAGCGTAAATATGCACCTAAGACGTACGCCAGTCGGATCTAGCCCAGCTTCGGGCGTATCTTGTTTTGTGGATACAAAACAAAGATACGCCGGAGCAAAATAGAAGTTACGCGACGTATCAATAGATACGCCGTCGTAACTTCTTCGTGGATCTGCCCCACTGTCATACTTTGTTTTTCTCAATAAGTATTAAAGCTTTAAAGTGATTGTAAAAGATTACCTTGAAACAACTGATTCAGCTGGAAATTAAATGTTCTCAGCTGCATAAGAGCTAGGGGTAGGAGAAGCAGCAGCACACTGAACTTCCCAGTAAAAGGCTGTACAGCAGAGGTGTGTCAGGACAAGTCTGATCATTGGAGTAGAGTACACTGAGTTCCCAGCGCAGCTAGAGACCTGACCATGGTGTGTTTTCCTGTTTAGTGTGGTCAGTTTGTTTTAGGATAGCAGACAAACTGGCAGGAACATCTGGGATTTCACATAAAGGAAGCAATACAAAGGCACCAGGATACTTTCTAATGCAAGTACGTGGTACAGCAGGCACATAT
The DNA here is from genome assembly GCF_905171775.1 of Rana temporaria. Taxonomy (NCBI): domain Eukaryota; kingdom Metazoa; phylum Chordata; class Amphibia; order Anura; family Ranidae; genus Rana; species Rana temporaria. The sequence goes on along the minus strand of NC_053499.1, from coordinate 114,880,914 downwards.
AAGGAATATGAAGTGTTGAGGTAACAAATGCTTTAAGTACATTTGTATTTTTGGCAGTGAATACACATTTTTGGTTGTGTATTTTCCACGTACAGTGTTTACTGGTTCTACAGATGTGTTTTCGATGCAGAACAGTTACTCTCACCAGCTGTGGAAGGACTGGCTGTATTTTTGCTGTATGTATTCAGATGGTCTGCATGTCCCTTCTATATGCACAGTGTGTACAGGAACATGTTTTTTCTTTACTTTTGTCAATCAGAAGCTGAAGTGTGTTCTGGCAGTGGCCAGTCCCACTATCAGAATGCAATGTCCTGGCATGGGGAAGGGGGGTTCTACCATCCACCTCATTTATGTGGATAGACGAATCTGTTCGTTTTTGGTTGAACAAAAAAAAACGAACCATGTATAGTTAGATTTAGTTTAGATTTAGTTATCTTCCTGCAGTGCTGCAGATTGTATCTCCAGTTTAGAACAACTTTCTCTGGAATCATCTGGATCTGTCATCTGTGACAGTGCATGCATCAGTGATACTGTCCCTCTTGTCTACCTGTTGGAGCACACGCTGCGTGGAATAATGGACAGGGCACTTGAGGCAGAACAGAGGGAGGAAGAGGAGGACTTCCTTAACTCTTAAGGCCCCCTTTATCCAGACAGTATTCTTGCGAGCCCGCTGATCACACAGGAAGAAGAAGAGAAGGAGGAGGATAAAGAGGATTGTGTCAGCGTGGAGGTGGAGCCTAGCACTCAGCATCAGCAGCAGTCTTCAAGGGATCATTTTCAGTCTCCAGAAACCCATGGACTTGTACGTAACTAAGAGGAGGTGGCTGCGGATCATGTTGTCCTTAGTGACCCAGAGTACTCCGGACCCAGTGCCTCAGCAAACCTATGCTACATGGCCTCCCTGATCCTGCTAAGCCTGCGAAGGGACCCTCGGATTTGTGGTATCAAGGAGAGGGATCACTACTGGCTGGCAACCTTTCTTGATCCACGCTACAAGGGTAAGGTTGCAGAACTTATCCAGCCTTCGCAGAGGGAGCAGAGGATGAAACATCTTCGGGAGGCCTTGCAGAAAGGTTTGTGCAATGCGTTTCCAGAGCCTGGGAGGTTACCATTTCCTGGTCCTCCTGGCCAACATGTTGTTCTGGCTTTGGTCAGTCACAGAAGGAGTGGTGGAGAAGATGGCCGTCTGACTGATGCATTCTGACAATTATTTAGTCCGCAGCCTCAAGGTCTGATCGGTTCCAGCAACCATCGTCAGCGTCTCATTTACATGGTGCAGGAATACCTAGGGGCAAGATCAGACTTGGAGACCTTTCCAACCGAAAATCCAATGGGTTACTGGGTCTTGAGGATGGATCACTGGCCAGAGCTTTCACGGTATGCAATTGAGCTACTGGCCTGTCCTGCATCCAGCATTCTATCTGAATGCACATTCAGTGCTGCTGGAGGCTTTGTGACCGATCACAGAGTGTGCCTGTGACTCAGTTGATCGGCTCACCTTCATAAAAATGAATCAGTCTTGGATCACCAGCTACCAAGCACCTGATGCTGATGTAACTGAATAATTTTACTATGAATGTGAGATTCCTTGAAGACTGCCTATGCTGATGCTGAGTGACTATCCTGTTATGATGAGTGATTATCCTATTCCTCCTCAATGTTCATGTCAATAGCTTCTAAGAACATTTTTGTTTTTGGGCATTTTTGTTTTTGGGCTAAGGCCCAATTTTTCTGCCCCTGCTTAACAGGGGCATGTAATTATAATGGTTGCTGTAATATTTCGCAGCAGGGCCCAATCTTGTGCACAACTAGAGTATCTGTGAGGGGTTGCAGTGCTGTGGCACCATCACCACTGCCTAAGGCCCAATTTTTCAGCCCCTGTTTAACAGGGGCGTGTAATTAAAATTTTTGATTTTATATTTCTCAGCAGAGCCTGTTCCTGCGCTCAACAAAGGGCATTTTTCTCAATATTTTTCATCCATATTGCCGGGACCCGACATTACAATACAGCCGCAAGCACATTTAAATGACTTGTATTCCTTTAGAAATGTCATTATGTGCAGGGACTGTTCTAAACACAGGAGACACGCTCCACTTTACAGGCATACTATGGACACCCTTCAGGTACAATATTTAAAGGGATATTTCACTTTTATTTTTTTCACTTTAAGCATTATTAAAATCACTGCTCCCAAAAAAAAATCAGTTTTTAAAACTTTTTTTTTGCACTGATACATGTTCCCTGGGGCAGGGCCCGGGTCTCCAAACTTTTTAGGACAATAACTTGCATATTAGACTTTAAAATTTTCACCGTTCGCATGTTCTGTCGTAAACCGAACTGGGGGGTGTTTGGCTCATCCCTACTTAAAACTAAAATGTGACAGCAATGAGGTTGATTTATAGCAGCATTGGGATTATATATAATATTTGCTTTGCAGGTATCTAAAGAATTTGTTTGTGGGATTTTCAAGTCTTACCAAATCTCTTGGGTGCTGACAGAGTTTAATTCTCTACAGGGATATTTTAATTTATTTTCTTTATTCATATAAAGCCATCATAATACACAGGGTTTTACATAATAGATAGATCCATTCACATTAGCCCAGCACCCCAGTATATCTCAGAATTGAATGTTCCCTACCACACAAGTACACAGTACATTCACTTCTTAATTTAGCCAATATGTTTTTGGGTAATGGGCAGAAACTGGGTCACCTGGGGGAGACTCAAACAAATGTAGCGCTACCCTCTTGATGGCAGCTGATAGAATCTATACCCCACTGGCTGCCCTGACTCTGCAAATCCTGTCACCTCTGACACCCAGGGTTCAGTCATTTTTACCAACTGTCACCAATAATAAGAAACTTACACAATACTAGTGAAACAGTTCAAGTTTGTTTACTGTAGTAAAAGGGACACATAAAAGTGTAAAACATAACACTGTAAATTGAAAAGGTATTTTTATCCAAACAATATAGTACTGTTTATAAATACTATTTGCAATAGGTACCCTTTTGGTAGTAAAGAGAAATGCAAAGCATACAAAAGGACACAAATTGTGCCAGGCCCTGTTTCCGTCACAGTAACCTATGTGAATATGTCAGCAGAAAGGTAGGGAACTGACAATGAATTTACTATGTCAGGTTCACTCCCCTCTGTTTCCTCAACCCACAGGTCATTACCATCAGTACAACATGACAAGCATTATGCAAACTATTGTGCCTAAATTGTCTGGCCCCTTTAAATAGAGTTCCAAAGAAAGTTGCTTTGTGCTAAACAACTTTAGTCACTTGAGCTAATGAAGAGAGGATAATAAAGGGTTAAAGTCTTACTCCGGCAAATCTTCAGCTAGCCTTGAAGTGTTAAAAATAGGGTAACCCTGGATAAGGTATAGCAAGTTTGGTTGATCTATGGTGTATCATTGTTTACTTCACACTCTTCCTATATGACTGTAATATTATAGTATGCAGTAAGATTGCTGGTGGTAAATATGTGAACAAGATATAGATGTCTGAATATAGTGTTTGTTAGAGTATGTCAGCTAACTTCCTGTGGCTCCACAAGTATCCAGCTGGGTTGGATAAGGGATGTCTATATGCAGTGTCTTAACAGAATCTAAATGGGCAAATGCCCGTTCACCACACTGGTTATAGAAGCTGATGGCAGCAATGCAGGTGATGATGAAGACCCTTTCAGGAACTCCCTCTGAATTCTGGCTTTAGGAATAGCCTCTGACCCTGTCACACCAAGATGTGGTCTACACAGGTCTGAAGTGCAGGCATTGCTGGAGGATCTGGAACAGTCTCTGGTCCGCTGTAGGTTAAGGTGACCAGATTTTTAAAATGAAATCCGGGGACATATTTTTTTTACTAGTAATGGCGGCAATCAGCAACTCTCTGCCTGTCGCCGCCGCCGCCCACCTCACAGCCTGTTAAGTCTTACGCTCCGAGCCCCGGCTACTACTGGGTGGGGAGCAGGGGAAGATCACTCTGCCAGGGAAGGCCAGAAGATAAGCAGGCAGGCGGCTGCCCGGGACTTGAGCCAAGGCAGATGAACATGCGTGCTGAGCTGGATGGGCATGCACCCGAAACTAAAAAAATATACCTTCCGCTTCGACCAGCACATGATCATCAGAAAGGGGCACAGATAATGGGAATAGACCCCCCCAAGCTAGTAGGAGTGGCGGAGCGGGGTTGTGTAATTCAGATTTATTTTATTAATTTTGAAATTGCCCCAACCCCTATTCAAATCCAATCCGGGACAGTGTCCTCAATCTGGGGACAGTCCCCGGAAACCGGGGATGTCTGGTCACCCTACTGTAGGTGAGAAGCGATGCTGTCTGCAGAGATCCCTCTGGATTCATCTGTGCGACTGTAACGCCGTCAGCGTTACTCCTTTCACATGGAGCGCAGGCTTGTCACTTATGACAGCCGCGCTCCATTCAGACACACGTCCGCGTCACTTCCGGTGCGCGGACGTCTGCGCTCCACGTTGGAACGCGGAAGTGCGTTCCAGCGTGTGGCGCTCAGCTCAGCCACAGCCGGGGCTATTTAAACTCCCGGGAATGGCGGCAGGGTGTTCGGATATTCCTGTTGGACCCTGCCGCCACCTGGGAACCCGGAGCAAGCTACAGAGTCCCTGTAGCACCTCTCTCCACAGCACATCTGCTCAGAGACCCAAGACTTCAGTACTTATTGGTGAAGACTCACCACCACTGCATACTACAGGCAAGATACCACCACCACCTGTGCGGAGTTCCTGGTACAGATTACCTCCTAAACCGCAAGTATATCTAAACCACACTACTGCTGTATAAAAATACCATCAACACCTGTGCGGACTTTCCTGGTACAGACTACCTCCTAAACCGCAAGTATATCTAATACCAGCTTGTTACACTGACAGTGATTGCTAGTATATGTCAGGACTGTATCTTTGACTCTATACTTGTTACTATATACTAGCACCAGATACAGCGGAGTTACTACATATTATTCATACCAATGTGGTGATATCCTACAGTATCAGTAATTCTACTACCTTTATTGTTGAATTTACCTTGACGAGACTTATCCTTGTAGTATCTGGATTGTGTCCATTAAGTAAGCTTAAGAGGAATTAAGCTATTACGTTTATGTTTTACTTCCATTAGAGGATATGATGATATAACCCCAAACTCTTATTGTTCAGTGAGAGTGAACTGGTGGTTGATTTCTGATAAACCTCTACAGCTGCGGTCTAAACTCTAAATAGAGTCTTCTCATTGTCAGGGTCATAAAATAATATCCGAACCCCCAAAAATAAAGGATATATATATATATACATATATCTTTAAAATGGATCCAGCTGACCTTGCAAATCATTTAGTTGCACTCTCTCAAAGGGTTGATAATCTTACCACCAACATGAATGAGTTACGTATGCAGAATGATGCTTTAAGAGATCAAAATTTTGCACAAGCCAGGGAAAGACCTGAACCAAAGGCCTGCTCTCCGGAACCATTTTTTGGAGATAGAAAAAATTACAGACAGTTTATTAGTTCATGCCGATTGATGTTTGAACTACGGCCACGTACTTATCATTCTGATAGGATAAAGATCCTCACATTAATTACTTATCTTAAAGGTGAGCCCAGGGTATGGGCTGACACCTACGTAGAAGAACACGGAGATCTCCTAGGTGATTTTGACACATTTCTTGATGAAATGTCTTTGTTATATGAAGATCCCAACAAACAGTTAACAGCTGAGAATTCAATCAGGAGTCTTAAACAGGGAAGGCGCCCTGTTGAAGATTTTATTTCAGAATTCAAATGTTGGTGCAGAGAAACTCAATGGTCTGATATTTCTCTCAGAAACCAGTTCCGTTTGGGTTTATCTGAGGCCATGAAGGATGAGCTTGCCCGCGTTGACCTACCCAATACTTTGGAAGATCTTATGCACCTCTCAGTGACTATTGATCGTCGCCTTCGCGAAAGAAAGACCGAACGTGCCATTACTTATTCTGTCACTCCCTTCAGGAGGTCTAGATCACCTCCCAAAGATTCTCCAATGGATCTTAGTGTTATTAAAGGACCTTTAACTTCTGCAGAGAAACAGCGCCGCAGAATTAACAATCTTTGCCTATATTGTTCTGCTCCTGACCATATCGTTTCCACCTGTCCTCTTCTCAAGAAGAATTCAGAAGGTAATTTCTCCCACATTAGTAAATTAAATTCACCCGGAACCATATCTAATCATTATATTTTTGTTCCTCTCACCCTACAGTGGGATCAAGGAAAGATTTCCATTGAAGCAATGGTCGACAGCGGGGCATGTGGCAACTTCATTGACTCAAATGTTGTAAAAGCAAATAAAATTCCCAGTGTGTTAAAGCAGATTCCAGTGTCACTCACATTTATTGATGGTTCTAACTCTTCTTTCGGTCCAGTTACATCTCAGACAGTTCCCTTAACAGTTTCTTGTGCCACTGGCCACACAGAGACTCTCAATTTTGATATTATTTCATCTCCAGTTTTCCCTATAGTTTTAGGTCTACCATGGTTGCATCTTCATCAGCCTACTATTCTTTGGTCCACAAGATCCCTTTCCTTACAGTCTACTTACTGTACAGAATTCTGTCATCCTCCATGTATCATCTCCTTTTCAGAAGTTCATCCTACTAATCTACCAAATTACTTACAAGATTTCGCTGATGTGTTCAGTAAGACTAACGCAGATAAACTCCCTCCACATAGGATTTACGATTGTCCTATTGACTTAATTCCTGACAGTCCTATCCCTACCGCTCGGATTTACCCCCTTTCACAACCAGAGCTTATACACTTAAAAGATTACTTGGATGAGAACCTTAAAAAAGGATTTATAAGGCCCTCCACTTCAGCTAGTGCAGCTCTATTTTTTGTAAAAAATAAGGATGGATCACTTCGACCGATAATAGATTATTGATCCCTCAATAATATCACTATAAAGAATAGATATCCATTACCACTCATTCCAGAACTTATTGAACGTTTAAAAACAGCTAAGATCTACACAAAGCTAGACCTTAGAGGTGCCTATAATCTGATAAGGATCCGCTCTGGAGATGAGTGGAAGACTGCTTTTAAGACTCGATACGGGCTTTTCGAGTATTGTGTAATGCCTTTCGGCTTATGTAATGCCCCAGCAACCTTTCAGTGGTTTATTAACGATATTTTTCATGATCTGCTTGACATTTGTGTTGTTATTTACTTGGATGACATATTAATTTACTCTGATACTCTGGAGGAACATCACAAGCATGTGCGTTGGATTCTGGATAGGCTTAGAATTCACTCTCTATATGCGAAACTTGAGAAGTGCGTCTTCAGTCAGTCGACTATCTCCTTTCTTGGTTATCAAATCACTCCTGACGGAGTTCAGATGGACCATACTAAAGTGGATTGCATTTTGTCCTGGCCTTCTCCCCAGTCTAGAAAGGCCCTTCAGAGATTCCTTGGATTTTCTAATTATTATAGAAAATTCATTAAAAATTTCTCATTAATTGTGAGACCACTTACTAGTTTAACCAGTTCTAAGATACCTTTCATTTGGTCCAAGGAAGCACAGAAATCCTTCGAAACACTTAAGCTCAGTTACTCTTCAGCTCCCATTCTCCAACTTCCCAATCCAATGTTTCATTTCACTTTGGAAGTTGATGCCTCACATTTTGCCTTGGGTGCTGTACTTTCCCAACGACCCACATTATCACACCCACTACATCCTGTTGCCTTTTATTCCAGAACTTTATCACCAGCTGAAAAGAACTATCCGATTGGTGAGAAGGAACTGTTAGCAATAAAGGACGCTCTCGCAAACTGGAGACACCTTCTGGAGGGTTCTACACACCCCATCACTATTCTCACTGACCATCGTAATTTACAGCATTTCAAAACTTGTAAAACTCTTTCTGCCCGTCAAGTCAGATGGAGTTTATTTTTTGATCGATTTGATTTTGTCATTTCATACCTCCCGGGTACTCAAAATATTAAAGCAGATTCTTTATCTCGTATGAATGAAGATCAATCCATGGACATTCCACCACTTTCCATTATTCCCTCCCACCGATTCATTGGAACAACTTTGACATTTAATAAGTTGCTCATTCAAACTCTTTCTAAAGACAAATCTCAACTCCCTAAAGGTCTACAACAACAGTCTAATGGACTATTAACTTTCAACGACAAGATCTATGTTCCACCAAGTTTACAACTCATACTATTAAAACAACTCCACGATGCCCCACTTGCAGGTCATCCTGGTATTAGTAAAACCCTTCTTTTACTGAAGAGAAATTATTGGTGGCCTCATCTGACAAAAACTGTTCACGACTATGTGAGTTCTTGCCACACTTGTGCCATCAACAAGCATTCAAGGAAACCACCCTATGGTTTATTAACCTCCATCCCAATACCTAATAGACCTTGGGATGTTATATCCATGGATTTCATAGTAGATCTTCCTAGATCAAATGGAGCTAACACCATCATGGTCACTGTTGATATATTAACCAAGATGGCCCATTTTGTACCTTTGAAAAAGTTACCTACTTCTCAAGAAACAGCAAGGGCTTTTGTATCTAATATTCTTAAATTGCATGGTCTTCCATCCCAAATCATTTCGGATCGTGGGTCACAGTTTATTTCCAAGTTTTGGAGAGCCCTTTGCCAAACATTACAAATAGATCATCGCAGGTCTACTGCTTATCATCCCCAAACAAACGGGCAAACGGAACGTGTCAATCAAACACTTGAACAGTATTTGCGCTGTTATTGCACTCATCTTCAAGATGACTGGGTTGACTTACTTCCACATGCAGAGTTTGCATATAACAATGCTTCCAATTCATCTTCTCAGTTTTCACCCTTTTACGCAAATTATGGGTTTCATCCTAATAGTTTACCTTCTACTTTCTTTCCAAATAATGTTCCGGCTGTTGAGAATTTCTTCTCAACCATAAAAAACACTTTAAATACTCTCCGTTCTAACCTAAAAGCTGCTCAAATTAGACAAAAAAAATATTATGACTCTCATAGAACAATATCACCTCCATACAAGATTGGAGATTTGGTATGGTTATCCACTCGGAATCTGCGACTTAATATTCCCTCAAAGAAACTTGGTCGTCAATACACAGGACCTTTCCCAATTTCTCATGTAATAAACAAAAATGCTGTTAGATTACTTCTACCTCCAGATTGGAAGATTCATCCATCCTTCCATGTTTCACTAATTAAGCCTTATAAATCTAATCCCTTTCCAGATAGAGATCCACAACCTCCTCCTCCAATTCAAGTTTTTGGTGAAACTGAATATCAGGTAGAGAAGATTCTTGATTCTAGGAAAAGAGGATCCTCTATTCAATATTTGATTCGTTGGAAAGGCTATTCTCCCACAGATGATTCCTGGGAATGTTCTTCAAATATTCATGCTCCTCGGCTCATTAAGCAGTTTCATCATAAATATCCTAATAAACCATCTCTCACTGGGCGCCCCAGAGGTGCCCCCTTGAGGAGGGGAGTATGTAACGGCGTCAGCGTTACTCCTTTCACATGGAGCGCAGGCTTGTCACTTATGACAGCCGCGCTCCATTCAGACACACGTCCGCGTCACTTCCGGTGCGCGGACGTCTGCGCTCCACGTTGGAACGCGGAAGTGCGTTCCAGCGTGTGGCGCTCAGCTCAGCCACAGCCCGGGCTATTTAAACTCCCGGGAATGGCGGCAGGGTGTTCGGATATTCCTGTTGGACCCTGCCGCCACCTGGGAACCCGGAGCAAGCTACAGAGTCCCTGTAGCACCTCTCTCCACAGCACATCTGCTCAGAGACCCAAGACTTCAGTACTTATTGGTGAAGACTCACCACCACTGCATACTACAGGCAAGATACCACCACCACCTGTGCGGAGTTCCTGGTACAGATTACCTCCTAAACCGCAAGTATATCTAAACCACACTACTGCTGTATAAAAATACCATCAACACCTGTGCGGACTTTCCTGGTACAGACTACCTCCTAAACCGCAAGTATATCTAATACCAGCTTGTTACACTGACAGTGATTGCTAGTATATGTCAGGACTGTATCTTTGACTCTATACTTGTTACTATATACTAGCACCAGATACAGCGGAGTTACTACATATTATTCATACCAATGTGGTGATATCCTACAGTATCAGTAATTCTACTACCTTTATTGTTGAATTTACCTTGACGAGACTTATCCTTGTAGTATCTGGATTGTGTCCATTAAGTAAGCTTAAGAGGAATTAAGCTATTACATTTATGTTTTACTTCCATTAGAGGATATGATGATATAACCCCAAACTCTTATTGTTCAGTGAGAGTGAACTGGTGGTTGATTTCTGATAAACCTCTACAGCTGCGGTCTAAACTCTAAATAGAGTCTTCTCATTGTCAGGGTCATAACAGCGACTCCCCGCTGTGCAGGCCTCAACATGGCAGCAGCTTACACTGACACAGCACTCCTGCTGTCAGATCCAAGCTGGCATCCCAAGAGAGCAATGTAGGCCTAAACCAGCCCTTTTATATCCTCTCCCAGCATTCTGTTCTCCTCTCCTGTTGCAATCTGATAGTGGTAGTTCAGACCAGTCCTGCTGGAATTGAAGCCCCAGTTTTCTGAACTACACATCCCGTGATGCTTTGCTCTGCTCTGGGTTTTGTCTCAAAAGAAATGACACATGGAGTCCAAACCAACACTATAGGGAGACATCTCCACATTAATAACAGTGTACACTGTCCCTGAATTGCAGGCATAATAGCCAGCTCCTGGCTACATTCTCCCCCCACTTGAATTCTTTGGCCCCCTATGAGACATTAAACTATTCAAACATTATGGAAAGAAGGAGTTAACAGGTCTATAATAATATTAACCACAATCTAAACGCAGCAAATATGTACATACAGTATCTCACAAAAGTTAGTACACACCTCACATTTTTGCAAATATTTTATTATAACTTTTCATGTGACAACATTGAAGAAATTACACTTTGCTACAATGTAAAGTAGTGAGAGTACAGCTTGTATAACAGTGTACATTTGCTGTCCCCTCAAAATAACTCAACACACAGCCATGTCTAAACCGCTAGCAACAAAAGTGAGCACACCCCTTAGTGAAAATGTCCAAATTGGGCCCAAAGTGTCAATATTTTTGGTGGCCACCATTATTTTCCAGCACTGCCTTAACCCTCTTGGGCATAAAGTTCACCAGAGTTTCACAGATTGCCACTGGAATCCTCTTCCACTCCTCCAGGACGACATTATGGAGCTGGTGGATGTTAGAGACCTTGCGCTCCTCCACCTTCCGTTTGAGGATGCCCCATAGATGCTCAATAGGGTTTAGGTCTGAAGACATGCTTAGCCAGTCCATTACCTTCACCCTCAGCATCTTTAGCAAGGCAGTGGTCATCTTGGAGGTGTTTTGGGGGTCGTTATCATGTTGGCATACTGCCCTGTGGCCCAGTCTCTGAAGGGAAGGAGATCATGCTCTGCTTCAGTATGTCACATTATATGTTGGCATTCATGGTTCCCTCTATGAACTGTAGCTCCCCAGTGCTGGGAGCACTTATGCAGCCTCTGGCCATGACACCACCATGCTTGACTGTAGGCAAGACACACATTTGTCTTTGTACTCATCTGGTTGCCGCCACACACGCTTGACACCATCTGAACCAAATACATTTATCTTGGTCTCATCAGACCACAGGACATGGTTCCAGTAATCCATGTCCTTAGTCTGCTTGTCTTCAGCAAACTATTTGCGGGCTTTCTTGTGTATCATCTTCCTTCTGGGACGATAGTCATGCAGACCAATTTGATGCAGTGTGCAGCATATGGTCTGAGCACTGGCTGGCTGACCTCCCACCCCTTCAACCTCTGCAGCAATGCTGGCAGCACTCATATGTATATTACCCAAAAACAACCTCTGGATATGATGCTGAGCATGTGCACTCAACTTCTTTTGTCGACCATGGTGTTCTGGGTGGAACCTGTCCTGTTCAACCACTGTATGGCCTTGGCCACCATGCTGCAGCTCGGTTTCAGGGTCTTGACAACCTTCCTATAGCTTAGGCCATCTTTATGTGGCGCAACAATAATTTTTTTCAGATCCTCAGAGAGTTCTTTGCCATGAGGTGCCTTGTTGAACTTCCAGTGATCAGTATGAGAGAGTGAGAGCGATAATACCAAATTTAACCCTAACGAGTCACATGACACCGGGGAGGGAAAATGGCTAATTGGGCCCAATTTTGAAATTTTCACCTAGGGGTGTACTCACTTTTGCTGTCAGCGGTTTAGACATTAATGGCTGTTTGTTGAGTTATTTTGAGGGACAGCAAATTTACACTGTTATACAAGCTGTACACTCACTACTTTACATTGTAGCAAAGTGTAATTTCTTCAGTGTTGTCACATGAAAAGATAAAATTAAATATTTACAAAAATATGAGGGGTGTACTCACTTTTGTGAGCTACTGTATATAATGTTTAGTCATTGTATAGTCATTTTCTAGAAAAAAAAAAAAATCACAAAATTTTACATGTATTAGAGAAGTGTCAGAATAGGCCTGGTCTTCGAGTCGTTAATCAGCACAGCTCATTGAACAACACTATTAGCTAGATTCAGAAAGAGTTAAGCCGACGTATCAGTAGATACGCCGTCGTAACTCTGAATCTAAGCCGTCGTATATTTAAGTGTATTCTCAAATTGAGATACACTTAAATCTAGGTAAGATACGACGGCCTGCACCGTCTTATCTTAGCTGTCTAGTTCCGCCGGCCGCTAGGGGCGTGAACGCTGATTTACGCCTAGAATGCGTAAATCAGCGAGATACGCCTATTCACGAAAGTACGGCACATTTACGCTACGCCGCCGTAACTTAGGACGCAAGTGCTTTGTGAATACAGCACTTGCCTCTATAACTTACGGCGGCGTAGCGTAAATAAGATACGCTACGCCGGCTGAAACATACGCCGCCCTACGTGAATCCAGCTATATGCTTCATGACAAGACTAAAGCCTAGTACACACTGGCCTAATGTTGGGCAGCATGAGCAGGTTCAATAGAAACCAGGCGGCATTCGGCCCGTGTGTATAGCAGCCAGTCCGATAGAAGCCGCTTAAAGGGTCATGACCAAAAAAGGTCTGCTGGCCTGCCATCCCCCTGTCAGAACACAATATGACAGCAGGGAAGATCACTGTACTAACATCGGATTGTTAGTACAGTGGCTCTGACCTGAGATGTCAGTTTTTTTTCATTCAACCTATTTTGTACAAGGCTTAAAGGAGTTGTAAAGGAAAACATTTTTTTGCCTAAAATTGATGTCTGCAAGGTAGGTAGACAGAATAGTGTAATGATTCTGTTAAAAAACGAGTAAATACCTATAAAATTCCTTTATCTATATCACCTCCGGCGTTCTAGTTTCTGTTCTCTCATTCACTTCCTGGTTTGCGGCGCCCGTTCATGTAAGAACTACATTTCCCAGTATGAATTGCGGCACGCCCAGTAATTCACACCTTCTTGAAGTCTCTAACATGTAGAGAGCGTCCTGCCGCACAGATGCAGTTCCCAGTTACACAATCAACTAGGACACCCTGTTAATTTTAGTGCCAAGAATCTGGGGATTCTTGTGTCCGGAATGACATCTATCTGTGACTGTTGGCATAGCCAGCGATTACTGACAGTGACTGTGGCTGGGCACTGATAGATTGCACCCATCCATAATCATCTTTCCTGCAGGTAACTGCTGGATTGCGGTTAGTCACAGAAAGCTGCGGCCACCGTCAGCCTGTCATTGCATTGTCTGGCCTGAGCAACCACAGCTCTTTACACACTTATGTCATTCCAGACGTAGGAATACACAGATTCTTGGCTGCTGTAATTGGCAGGGCATGCTAATCACTCATATGAATAGACCCTACGGTAAATATCTGGGCTGAAAAAGGTGCAGTAGGCTCTTCTGCTTTGAAGTAAGGGTGATATAGAGAAAAATTCCGCGCTGGAATAATAAACACAAACAAAAAATTGCAAGCCAGCACTAAGGATCAAATTCAAATCAAAAGTCCCAAAGTCATATAGTGTAAAAAATAGTGCAGCGCAAATTAAATCATAAACAATAAAATAATAATTAAATATCAAAGAAAGTCCATAAAGTGCACAAGTGAAAAATTCCAAATGGTGCTCCAATGTAAAGTGACTGAGTGCAGTAAATCAGAAAATCTGTGATCCACAGGTAAAGAATCCTCCACCAATGTAAATAGATAGATGGCCTCTCACCTTAGCCATTCGACCATGGCTAGGTCACAGAGCATATTACACCTCCCAGGTATAAGCAAAACACCTTGAATCCCAATAGGCAGGCAGCTACCAGCAACTCAGCTCAGCCAATTTCCAGATCAGCAGGAGGGTATAAGTGAATGAGAGAGGAAACAGACTAGTGCTCTCTGTATAGTAAACCAAGTATTTATTAAAAAAACAGGTACCAGACTCACAATTAGTGGCACTCAAAGCCGAGTGTGAAGCATAGATGACATGTATCGGAGCTGCAGGCTTCCGAATCCACGATCTGTTCACAAAGCAGCGTGTGAGACGGCGAGCGCGGGTGACGTCACGTGACTCCTCCCCCTTTCGTACGTTACGTCCCAATGGGCGGGACTTCATCAGCATAGGGTGGGGAGATCAACGTGTGCGTCCCGCAGTGTGTTATATAGTGTGCCGTTGCCTCAGCAACCAAGCACAACAAGCATGCCTGGGAATGCTGGCACAACAAGCATGCCTGGGAATGCTGGCACTTCTAGTATTGTAAGTTCTGCAGGCCCACATTTTTCAGGCCTTTATGCACGGGTCTCTAAACTGTGGCACCCTAGATGCAGCAAAAGTAAAATTCTTAGCATGCACTGACAGACCGTGGCTGATGGGAGTAGTAGTTTTGCAACAGCTGGAGGTGGACTGGTCTTGAAACCCTGAGTTAGGTAACAAACCCGTAGTGTTTTGCAACCATTCTGCCTCCAGCTGTTTTTTTTCTGTTGAAAAGCCTGTGGCGTGCAAAACACAACCCAAAAACTCCACCCGGTGGAACGAAAAATTTGCACACACCTAAAGAGTGACATCACAAAAAACTGCGACGGTTGCATACGTCAGTGGTCCTCCGAAAAGGTCCCGTCTCTGACCCCCCGGGGCGTTAGGCTCCTGACAGGGAAACGAGTTACTGTGGTCCATACAGCCGAAGCCATATGGACCCATCTCGGTCCAAGCAGCCGAAGCCACAAGGACCCAACATCCTCGGAGGGACTGCCGAAACAGAACCCTCCTCGTTGAGGCTCCCCCTAAGGGAGACCCCATGAGAGCCGGTGAACCTAACCAGAAGGCCGAGTCTACCAACTCCCAAGACTTTCAGAGACCGGCCCGAGGACCAGCACCCTACTCGCCACACATAAAGTGCAAGCACCAAAACAAAAAGAGTGACAAACAAAACAGAACACGGGGAAAAATAATAAAAGAAAGTGGGGAAAAGGAAGATGGGAGAGTGAGGAAAGTGACCAATGTGAAATAATTCTGCCTCCAGCTGTTGCAAAACTACAACTCCCTGCATGCAACTGGCTGCAATTACCCCCCCCCCCCTCTCCCCCAATGTGAATTTACAGGGTACATTCACATGGGCTGTGGCTTACAGTGTGCTTCTAGCTGAAGCAAATTTGGCGCTGCAGCTCAAACCCTCAGCGGGAAACTACTGTGAACCCCATGCCTCCCCGTTATTACCGGACAGCCATTAACTGTCCAGGCATGCTGGGAGTTAAAGTATAATTGTTGTACAGCTGGTGACGGATGAGCTACATGGTGTATCAGAGCATGCTGATAGTTGTAGTTGTTAAATAACATCAACTCCATTATTTATTCTAAATTAATTAATCAAAAAGTCAAAAGAAACAAACATATTCTTGTTCCTATATAAAGATAGGGATGAAAAAAAATAATCTATTGTACAGGCCCATTATCAGTGTCCCAAAAAAATTATAGCGGTCAGATGAATAGCAACGCATATCTCCCCTATACGTGTATCCTGTGTTGTTAATCATATATACATAATTATGCAAATCATAATGGCTGCTATATTTATGCAAAAAAGGTGGCGACCGAAATGGCATGATATAAAATATGTCATGTTACCCCTGTCATTGATTAATAAGGCGAGAATGCTTCCAATTGTTGAATACCATACATTTACGTCATATATCCATAAGGCTGTCAACAAAAGTATTACAATATACTTTGTTCTTCATCTTGCAGAAGTTCCTGGAAACAGGATACGATGAGCTGCGGAGGCAACAAGAAAAACAGGCAGTTGTAAGCTCCCTAATTGAGGAACTACGCGCCCAAAACGGCGAAGCACCCACTCGCATGACGATCCTCAAAAAGTGGTCCGACCTGAAGAGGCGCCAGATGAACCGGGTCAGGCGTATCCGGAATAAATATCATCCTGGTAAGTTATTGGTCACAGTTATGTTTTTTTTCCCCTAAAGTGTATTTTGTGCGTGTACTCGAGAGAGGAGCCGGACTGCAGGAGTTGGGAGTAGGCAGGCCTCCCCCAGAGGTAATCTGCCACCTTTCTCCATGCCCCGGGTGGCAATGGCGGGTGTGAGGGGGTCCTCCCACACAGACCGTCCTACCTGCTCCGCTTCGAAGCCCAACGGGGCAGAGGGACTCCCTATAAGGGAGTGAGAGGATTTGCCCGCTCAACCAGCCCCGTTAGTCCTTCGCCTCTCTTTTTAGAGACCGCATGGTCATAGTGCGTGCATGTTAACCCAATTGCGAGTGCGTGTGGTGGTTTTTGTGAGAGGGAGGTGGGCATACTAAGCGCAGGCTTACCTCGCATAGCACACCCACCGGGGGCCGGGCTGAGACCACCAAACTCAATTCACATGTAGCCGAGAGCGGGATCCGAACCCCTAGCTGCAGAGGTGAATGGCTTGTCAGCGCAGTGGCAATCGCGTTGAGCCAGCCCGGGTCCCTTGGGGACAGTTATGTAAGGTCATATGTAAATAATGTAAGGTCAGATGTTGTTAACCAAGACGCCATGTTGTTGTAACATATATCACCACCAGCCAAGGTATTCATAGTACTGTTGGAAAAAAACATGAGACAGCAGACAGGAACACAGAAGTTATGTGGGAACATACTTTTCCCATTGCTTTGCATGGGACTTTAAACAAAAAGCCCGACCCTCACCAATGGGGTTAGCTAAGGGATAAATTAACGATCCTATACTTTAAGTGGACGTATAGATAACATGTGACCAAGTGTTATCGAAATATCTACAGCTGTTATGAAGTAACATGTATTTCCCATAGAGTTGAATGGGACTTTAAAGAAAAACCCTGACCAAGGCAAATGGGGGTGGGTAAGGGTTAAACCACCAATCCTATATTTGTGGCTGACATATAAGTAACCTGTGTGCCAAGTTTCATGTAAATATCTTTAGCCGTTTGGACGTGATGGTGGAACATACATACATACATGCACACACACGTTGAGTTTTATATATATAGATTCCCACTAAATTCCTGTGTTAGGCGTGGGGTTGTTATAGTAATCCCGTGTACTCCATCAAGCCCTTTTTTTAACATGAGATCGTCTGAACAAAACAAAGGAGACAAAAACAGCTCATTTTACCATGGTGGCAGCCCAGCTCACGCTCAGTCCCCTGTAGTGCCCACAAGACCCTTTAATATAACATTGTCCCATTGGTTAACTGTCTATATAAATTAATTTGTATTCATATACAATACAGCAGAGTACACAGAATTTGCATACGTCATTAGAAAACATTTTTATAATATATGAACATTGTGTTATTATAGGAGCTCCGCTACCAACTGTGCGCCCCAAGCGCACAAGGCGACAGGCCGCAGAGGAGGAGCAGGAGGAGGATGTGGAAGAGGAGGAGAGGGATGAGGAGGAGCAGCCAGGGCCATCCACATCACCACCCCCAGCTCCTGAGGAGGAGCTGCACCCCCCCCCGAAACTTCTGGTGGAGTAGTGGGTGACGAGGAAGAGGAGCAGGATGAGACGGTTAATTTTACCATCAATCAGGAGGGTAAATATGTGCACAGAGATTAATAAAATTTCAACAATAAAATGTAGCTCTAAAAATGGACAGCATTTAAAGCAGGGCTGTGGAGTCGGTAGATAAATTTTCCGACTCCGACTCCGACTCCTCAGTTTTATGTACTTCAGACTCCGACTCCCCGACTCCCCGACTCCGACTCCTCTGTATTAATATGCGAATGTATTTTATAGATTCCTTGAGGGAAAGAAACGCAACCTACCACAGGACTACTGGCTGGGAAGCCAACAGTCTACTGTATTGCACAGTTTAAGCAAAAGACAAACACAATGAAAACAATCAAGTGACTGGATAGTAGCAGCAGGCTTAAACATCAGGAACATGATCTTTAACAGTTCAAAAATACAGACCACATTATTTGGCTGTTTTAGAACAAAAACAAAGCTTATCTATAATGAACCAAAAAAAAAATCTGAAAAACCTAGAAATGGTTTATATTAATCTTGAAATGTAGTTCTAGGCTTATCAAATGCAAATAAATGCAATGTAGCGTTCTAAGGAAGAGAATTGCCTCTGCCAGATCCTCTTTCATAGAGTCTCTTAAGTCCGACTTTATTATTTTTATGGCTGAAAATAATCTTTCGTAACGGTCTTTGAAATCCAAATGTTTTTTTCTTATATCCTAACAGTTATAAAAAAGCTCAAGGGGAAACAAGCTGCCGTGAAAAACATGACGCAGAGAGTACTGGCAAATGAGCAGCAGATTCTTTTTTTGACGCGCCAAAATCAGCAGCTGGTGCAACAAATGGCGAAAACCATGGATGAGGTGGCAGAGCTTCAGAAGTTCATGTCTTAATTTTTTTTTGTTTGTTTTAATAAAAAATGTTGTATTTTGCAAAGGTTTCATTTCTTATTGAAATTGTTAGTTTTTTAAACACATCTAACTTCACATCTAACACATCAACATCAACATCAACACATCTAGCTTAATAATAACCGAAAACATTTTATACTATTACTAGCTGAATACCCGGCGTTGCCCGGTCTTCCTATCTTAACCTTTTGGGGAGGAAAATCATAGTAATATAAATATACCCATCTTTTATATAAGGGTGTTGGTAAGGGTTAATTTAACTGTTATATATTTTTATTTGGCATATAAGTAATATGTATAGCAGGTATTATTGAAATATCTCTAGGCGTACAGAAGTTATGTGGGAACATACATTTCCCATTGATTTGCATGGGACTTTAAAGAAAAACCCCGACCCTCACAAATGGGGGTAGTTAAGGGATAAATTAACTATCAGTGGTATCAGTGAACAGCAGTGGTAATAGGAGTATATAGAGTGGGAATTAACTTTTTACATAGGTGTCTTGACTGAGCAGCAGCAGCAGTAGTAGTAGTAGTAGATACAGAGTCATATCACTTGGGCAGGAGGTGCCATGATGAACAGCAGTGGTAATAGGAGTATATAGAGTGTGAAATAACTGCTGACATAGGTGTCTTGACTGAGCAGCAGCAGTAGTAGTATAAGCAGTAGTAGTTGATACAGAGTCATATCACTTGGGCAGTAGGTGCCATGATGAACAGCAGTGGTAATAGGAGTATATAGAGTGTGAAATAACTGCTGACATAGGTGTCTTGACTGAGCAGCAGCAGTAGTAGTATTAGCAGTAGTAGTTGATACAGAGTCATATCACTTGGGCAGGAGGTGCCATGATGAACAGCAGTGGTAATAGGAGTATATAGAGTGGGAAATTACTTTTGACATAGTTGTCTTGACTGAGCAGCAGCAGCAGCAGCAGTAGTAGTATTAGCAGTAGTAGTTGATACAGAGTCATATCACTTGGGCAGGAGGTGCCATGATGAACAGCAGTGGTAATAGGAGTATATAGAGTGGGAAATTACTTTTGACATAGTTGTCTTGACTGAGCAGCAGCAGCAGCAGCAGTAGTAGTAGTATTAGCAGTAGTAGTTGATACAGAGTCATATCACTTGGGCAGGAGGTGCCATGATGAACAGCAGTGGTAATAGGAGTATATAGAGTGGGAAATTACTTTTGACATAGTTGTCTTGACTGAGCAGCAGCAGCAGCAGCAGCAGCAGTAGTAGTATTAGCAGTAGTAGTTGATACAGAGTCATATCACTTGGGCAGGAGGTGCCATGATGAACAGCAGTGGTAATAGGAGTATATAGAGTGTGAAATAACTGCTGACATAGGTGTCTTGACTGAGCAGCAGCAGCAGAAGCAGCAGTAGTAGTATTAGCAGTAGTAGTTGATACAGAGTCATATCACTTGGGCAGTAGGTGCCATGATGAACAGCAGTGGTAATAGGAGTATATAGAGTGTGAAATAACTGCTGACATAGGTGTCTTGACTGAGCAGCAGCAGTAGTAGTATTAGCAGTAGTAGTTGATACAGAGTCATATCACTTGGGCAGGAGGTGCCATGATGAACAGCAGTGGTAATAGGAGTATATAGAGTGGGAAATAACTGCTGACATAGGTGTCTTGACTGATCCAGAGGAGTCATGGGATAAAGTCATGTGGTCAGATGAGACCATAATATAACTTTTTGGTCATAATTTCACTAACCGTGTTCGGAGGAAGAATAATGATGAGTACCATGCCAAGAACGCCATCCCTACTGTGAAGCATGGGGGTGGTAGCATCATGCTTTGGTGGTGTTTTTCTGCACATGGGACAGGGTGACTGCACTGTATTAAGGAGAGGATGACCGGGGCCATTTATTGCTAGATTTTGGGCAACAACCTCCTTCCCTGATTTAGAGCTTTGAAGATGGGTCGAGGCTGGTTCTTCCAACATGACAATGACCCAAAGCACACAGCCAGGATAACCAAGGATTGGCTCTGTAAGGAGCATATCAAGGTTCTGGCGTGGCCTAGCCAGTCTCCAGACCTAAACCCAATAGAGAATCTTTGGAGGGAGCTCAAACTCCGTGTTTCTCAGCGAGAGCCCAGAAACCTGACTGATGTAGAGAAGATCTGTGTGGAGGAGTGGGCCAAAATCCCTCCTCCAGTGTGTGCAAAGCTGGTGTAAAACTACAAGAAAGGTTTGACCGCTGTAATTGCAAAGAAAGCCTACTGTACCAAATATTAACATTGATTTTCTCAGGTGTTAAAATAGTTATATTCAGCACTGTAAATACATCAGGTCCGGGGCTCCATCAGGGAATGCATGACAAGGGACCCTTCAGCGCCCTGAACCGACGACGGGTGCCAGAAAGTCACCGCCGATCCAGGACTCATTCATCTTTATGAATGTGAGTCTGTCCACGGAGTCTGTGGACAGACGGGTCCTCTTGTCCGTGACCACCCCACCTGCCGCGCTGAATGTCCGCTCAGATAGTACGCTGGAGGGGGGGGCAAGACAATAACTCCAGCGCATACTGAGCGAGCTCGCGGCAGGTGTCCAATCTGGCAACCCAGTACTCCATGGGGTCGTCGGTGCTCATACTGTCAGAAGCACCGACGGACGCCATGTAGTCTGCCACCATGTGGGCCAGCCGCTGGTGGTGACTGCTGCTGCTGCTGGTGCTGGTACTGGGTCGCTCGGTTTGGAAGAACATCCTCATCTCATCCATTAGGTCCCCTGCTCGGCTGCTGCTGGGTGCAGCCACCTGCTGGGTGAGATGAGGGGGGACAACTGGAGGCCGGGGAGTTGCCTGCTCCAACCGGCTGACAATGCCTGCCTGCAGTTCCTCCATCCGGTGCTGCCTCCGGCTGGCTGGGATGAACTGCTCCAGTTTCCCCTTGCACCTGGGATCCAAAAGGGTGGCCATCCAGAAATCATCCCTCGCCTTGATGGTCTTAACCCGGGGGTCCCTCCTGAGGCATCTCAGCATGTGGGCAGCCATTGGGAAGAGCACAGCCCGCTGTGACTCCTCACTGCTGCCCAGGTCAATGAGGTCCGACTCTTCATCCCTGAGGCGCTGCTGGTCACGCTCAGAGATGCCCAACCCCCAGACTATCGGTGCCCCCAACACCGGCTCTCCCTCCTGACCAGGCCCTGACTCCGGGATGACACCAGCAACCACCTCCTCCTCCTCATCATCATCATCCTCCTCCTCCTCCTCCTCGTCCTGGCCCTGGTCTCGGTGGAGCATTGCTGACTCCTCCTGCTCCACCAAGGCACTCTCCCCAGCTTCGAGCAGGCGATCTATTGTCCTCTCCAGCATGAACACTATTGGCAGCACGTTATTTAGGCCGACATGCTCACTGCTGACCATCTTGGTCGCCTGCTTGAAGGAGGACAACACTTGGCAGACCTGCTGTATCTGCCCCCACTCCGCACAGGCGATGAAAGGGAGTTGTGGTGAAGCCCTCTCAGTGCGTAGGTCCATCAGGTACTCCCTCACCGCCCTTCGCTGCTCCCACAACCTCTTCAGCATGTGGAGGGTGGAGTTCCACCGCGTCACACTGTCCACAATCAGCCTGTGAAGGGGCAGACTGTAGTTCCGCTGCAACTCGGACAGGGACGCGGTAGCGGTTGGGGAGCGCCTGAAGTGGCTGGCAATCCTACGCGCCTTTGCCACAATGTCACTCAACCCGGGATAAGTGCGCAGGAACTTCTGCACCACCAGGTTGAGGACATGTGCCAGACAGGGCACGTGGGTCAGACTGCCAGCACTGAGGGCGGCGAGTAGGTTGCTGCCGTTATCACAGACAACCATACCTGCCTGGAGCCTTCGGGGTGTCAGCCACTTCTGGACCTGAGCCTGAAGTGCTTTCAGCACTTCTTGTCCAGTGTGTCTCCGGTCCCCTAAACTAACAAGCTGGAGCACGGCCTGACAGCGCACGTGCCCCACACTTGAGTAGCTACGGGGGCGCTTGCTGGGAGGCTCAGCAGCTGCGGAGACAGTGGCTTGAGGGAGACCAGCAGTTCTCCCCTGGACACCCCGGGGCGGCACCACAAGATCGGTTGCCGCCGATCCCTCACCGACGCCTCGGAGGGAAACCCAATGGGCCGTGAAGCTGATGTAGCGCCCCTGCCCATGCCTGCTGGTCCAGCCATCCATTGTCAGATGAACCCTGTCGCTGACAGCGTGATCCAGCGACAGGGTTACATTCTGCACAATGTGCTGGTGTAGGGCAGGGACACCAGTCCTGGCAAAGAAATGGCGGCTGGGGACACGCCATTGGGGTTGGGCCTGCTCCAACATCTGCCTGAAGGGGTTGCTGTCAACTATGTTGAAGGGCAGCAGATGTTGGGCAATAACCCTTGCCAGGAGCCCATTGAGGGAACGCACACGTCGGTCTCCAGGGGGGAAGGGAGTGGTGCGGTCAAAGGCGTCTGAAATTGACGCCTGGCGCCGGACGGCAGTGCGGGACACAGACGCGGAGGGTGCTGTGGAAGTAGAGGTCTGGCTGCCGGTACCAGTACCTCTACTAGAGGGAGCGGGGGGGCATGACCTGCTGGAAAGAGATGAAGATGTGGCAGGGGCTGCTGTACCCTGCTCACTTGTGGTGGTGGCGCTGCTACCACCACCACGCTTCATCTCGTCAAACACCGCCCAGTGGTTTATCCTCAGGTGCTGGTTCAGGGCTGTGGTACCCACCCGAGCCAAACACTTCCCTCTCTTCACCCTCACTTTACAGATCCGGCAGATGGCCACGGTAGGGTTGTCTGCCACCAGGGTAAAGTAGTTCCAGACAGGTGACTTCAGCACCGCCCTCCTGTCAGATGGGGTGACGCTTACTTGCACCTGCTGGGACTCGGTGCGCACAGGTGGAGCTGCCTGCTGCTGCTGCTGCTGCTGCTGCTCCTCCTGACACCTCCTGCTGCCATCACCAGTGGAGACCCTGACGATGGTCTCCCTGGTGGTGACCTGGCGCACCGTTTCAACAGGGTGCCTACCTTCCCCGTCGTCACTGACGCAGTGAGCCGACGCGTCAGATGGCAACCATGATGGGTCACCCTCTTCGCCCCCAGAGATGTCAGACCAAGGGCTGAGATGTGTTGGTCTGAGGGAACCAACTGACATGGAGCCTCTAGCCTGGCTCCGCTGTCCCCTCACCCACGCCTGGGTCTGACTAGGTGCTGCTGTTTCCTGCACCAAAACAGCAGCACCAGTTTGAAGGGATGTCTCTGGGATACTGCCAGCAGGTATCCCATCCTCCTCATCCGACCCTTCAAAAAGGTCCTGACCATCAGGACAGAGCTGGAGGTCTGCCTGATGCATGGCCTCCCCCAAGAGATCCCTCTCACTGTCGCTGTCGAACAGTAAGATGCTGGACTCTTGGGGGCTGGGGGGGGGGTACTACAGGCACCGGTGTAATGGTGGTACTACTGTGAGTCGGGACCGACGACTCAGTGGCACTGCTGTGCCCCATGTAGTCCACCACTACTTCAGCCTGAGATGGCAATATCGGGCGGCTGCCCGATGGGAAGAACTCCCGGATCAGGCGGACTCTCCTTGCACCCGATCCTCTACCACTAGTAGGGGCACGAGAGGTACCCCGTGCTGGCAGCGACCCAGCACTGGGAGTAACTCCCCTACCCCTGCTGCCACGGCCACGGATGCCGCTCATGATTGCTGATGTGTGTGGGGGGGGGGTAAACTTTATTGGGGGGGGAAAATGTGAGGAAAATGTGTTTTTATGTGTTTTTTTTACAAGACAGGCACGCAGACAAAGACGTACACAGACAGCTACTAAACTATAAGAAAAGTAGTACACCAAAGACAAGGACTACAAAATTTAAAAAAAAAAAAGCACTAAACAAACACTAACTTTTTTTTTTTTTTTTTTTTTGTAACACAAAACACAGACACTAAACACACACTAAGCTAAGCTAGATGAAATAAATGTACACTAACAGTGTGTACACTTACTACACAAAATTTAACTAAACTGAACAACACAAAACTTAGCTTTTAGAAAAGCTCTTGAGGAAAAACTAAGCAAAATGTTCACTGAAATCACTAGCAAATATCACTGAACAGCGAAGCTGCAAGATCAAACAGTAACACAAGATGAACAAAACTTAGCTTTGAAAAAAGCTCTTTTAGAAAGCTCAGCAAAATGTGCACTGAAATCACTAGCAAATATCACTGAACAGCGAAGATGCAAGATCAAACAGTAACACAAGATGAACAAAAACAGCACAAAACAGCACAAAACGTAGCTTTGAAAAAAGCTCTTGGGTCTATTGCTTTGAAAAAAGCAGTTGATATACTGGAAAAGATGCACTGGAATCACTAAATAGCAATGCAGCACTATGCTGATGATGATATAAATCAATCAGGAACAGACACAGGAACACAGAAACAGCCTCCACACTCTCTAGCCAGCTTCTGAATCTGCAATGAAATGGTGCTGGGAGTGACCTTATATAATGTCCATGTAGGCAGATTCCTATTGGTTGCTAACCTCTGACGAGTGTGGAAGGAGAACTCTGATTGGCTCTGATGCAAAAGGGCGGAGAAAATAATCGCGCAATATTCCTATTGCCGAATATTCGCATTGCGAATATTCGGCAATATAAAATGATCGCTTCAGCTACTCGGCCCAAGGTCTCTAATCATACCAGCAATGCTTTTAGACGTCTATGGAGATCACTAGGATGTGATCTGTTTTAAAAATGAAACTGTAAAAATCGCTCTGATGCGGAAGATAGGGGCGAAGAAAATAATCGCGCGATATTGCGATTGCCGAATAATCGCATTGCGATTTTTCGGCAAAATTCAATGAACGCTTCAGCTACTCGGCCCAGGGTCTCTAATCATACCAGCAATGCTTTTAGACATCGATGGAGATATCTAGGATGTGATATGTTCTAAAAAAAAAATTGTAAAAAATCGAATATTCGGAATTGCGAATATTCACCGCGAAATTCGAAATATAGCGCGATTTCTCGAATATGCTATATTCGAGTCGAATATTCGCAATGCGAATATTCGTGAGCAACACTAGTGATCAAATCTTTAATAGGGTATTCTGTCCCAGTGACATGAGAAACAAAAGACTTGCGCTCTTTGATATTAAATTTAGCATGTTTGCAAGTTGCACATCTGCCGCACGCATAAAAGCCTGACAAAAAGTTAAAAAGTTTTGGCCGAGGGATAACTGGCGGATCTATCACTCCTGGGGCCAGGCGATCCCTAAGACAGGGGGCCTTCTTATACACAAATTTGGGACGCTCAGGGAGAACAGGGCCAAGGACCATATCTCCTTTTAGCACAGGCCAATGTTTGGCCACTATTTTCTCAAACTTTTTGTGTTGTATGTTGTAATCTAATAGCATTTTATAATTAGCTGCTTCTGAATTAACATCAGGGGGTCTATCTTTTATGATCAAACTCCTGTCAGTATTCCTGACTTTTTCTATTTCCTCCTTGATCACAGGCATAGAGTAGCCTTTAGCCACAAATCTAGCAGCTAATTCCTGAGATTGTACTATGAAGTCAGATTCTAGTGTGCAATTCCTACGCAGCCTTACAAACTGGCCTCGAGGAATATTGCACAGCCACAATCGATGGTGGCAGCTAGTTAGTGGGATATACCCATTTCTGTCTACAGTTTTGAAATGATTTCTGGTGACTAATCTGGGCCCAGATTTGAATATTTCAAGATCCAGGAAGGTCACCTGTTCACAAGAGACCGTCCACGTTAAGACAATCCCCTGATCATTGGAGTTGAGTCTGCTCATAAACAACTCCAATGAGGACAGGTCCCCCTCCCAAATCATCACCAAATCATCAATATACCTGCGGTAGCAAAGTAATTGTGGTGGCGTGTCCTGGAAGACCACGTCTCGCTCCCAGCGGGCCATGAACAAGTTGGCCACACTGGGAGCGAAACGGGCCCCCATCGCAACACCGCACCGCTGGAGAAAAAACTCCTTGTTAAACCAAAAGTAATTACTCTCCAAGCAAAATCTCAAACCATCCAAAAGAAAACATACATGCTCTGGCTTCAAATCAGTAGCCTCCAGGGCCCATGCAACTGATGCCAAAGCAGCATCATGACCAATTATGGTATACAGAGATCCCACATCTGCGGTCACCAGTATAGTATTATCTGTACATGGAATAGAATTCAAAATTTGAATAATTTGCTTGGTATCCCGCAAATAGGCGGGAACTTTACACACTAGTGGTTGCAAGAAAACGTCCAAGTACTGCCCCAACCGGGATGTAACGGAATCAATTCCATTTACTATTGGACGTCCCGGGGGTCTTTCCGCATCTTTGTGTAATTTGGGCAAAAAATATATTATCGGGGTCCGACAATGGTAAGGATCTAAATATGCAGCCTCCTTTTTGTTAAGGACACCTGATTCCTTGCCCTCTTCTATTTACAAATGGAGTTTATTTTTAAGCTTAACCATAGGGTCACCCCGCAGAAGGAGGTAGGTACTGTGGTCACCCAGCAGCCTACACATCTCCTCATAATAGTAGGCCTTGCTGAGGACCACAAGGCCCCCCCCCTTATCTGCCGGGCGAATCACAATATCATTGCGTTTCTCCAGAGAGACAATGCCTCGCTGGATACACTGTGAATCCCTCACTTTTTTTTTTTTTTTTTTTTTTTTAAATGTTTATTTATTCTTAGCAAGGAACTGGTCCACATGAACCATAACATTAACATTACAGCAATTGCACCTTCAGTAGTGAAGGGAGAGAGGAAATGAAACATAAAAACAATCAAATAATACAGACTTGCATACTTAAGAGGGTGATACATCGGGGACGCCATCTGTCACCAAATGAGGTGCTGGCAACCCCGTGTGAGTCTCTACCATGTCCCATCTCCCTTTCCTCAGTAACCCGAGCCCCATATCTCTTCTATCGAGGGTCTGGGGTCAATGAGGAGCAATTTGTGTGTAAGGAACTGCGGGCACAGCTCCCCCCTTTTTCCGTTTTCTAAGTGCTAGTCAGTAGAGAGAGGAGCAAGAAATAGTCCTCTCCAGGAGGTCAATCTGGCATTTTGTCTCCCAGACTAGGTAGTGATAGTCTCCTCCGTTCGCCCCCGTCTAGGTGTTACCTCTGAGGGCCTGGCCCTCCGCCGAGTACTTAAATGAGTTCCACAGCCTCCATGTCTGAGAGTATCGCTCGGACCTGTCTTGTTTTGTCAGAATTAAGTCTTCCATTGTATTAATGTCGTCCACCTTCCGCAGCCACATGGCTACCGTCGGTGGGTTTGGAGACCGCCAACAAAGCGGTATGCACGCCTTTGCTGCGTCCAGGAGGTGTCGTACCACTGACTTCTTGTATATCCGCGCCGGAGTGTCATTTGCGTGAAGGAGAAAATACGCCGGGTCGTTTGGTACTGCGCGATCTGAGAACATTTGCGTTATGCGCCTGATTTCCTCCCAATATGTCTGTAGGCGTGGACAAGACCAGAATATGTGGAGTATAGTGCCCCTGTCCGCCTGACACCTCCAACAGAGGTCCGGCTGTGACGGAAACAGTCGGTGTAATATGTCCGGGGTTCTGTACCACCTTGTCAGCACCTTAAAGTTAGTCTCCTGAATCTTTGCGCATATCGATGACCTGTGTGTGAATCTGATTATGTGACGTGTCCGAGCGGGCGTAAAGTGACAGCTTAGATCTCTTTCCCATTTACCTAGGCTCGGTATCTGGTGGTCTTCCGGCGGTGTGATCAGGATAGTATGCATCAGTGACAAGGCATGTGGTAGCGGCTCCGTCTCTATACATATCTCTTCCAGAGACGTAAGGGTGTGTCCCGCTCTAGGGGGTGGGGCAAGTGTTCGCAGGAAATGGCTCAACTGACCGGATCTCAGAAAGTCTAGCCTATATTGGCCCGATGGGTCCATCAGTTCGGCCGCCGTTCTCCATCTACCCGCGTCGCCAAAATGTGAGGCCTGGAACATTCCCGAGTCTCGTAATGCACGGAACTTGGCATCTGTGAGGCCCGGCGTGAAAGAAGGGTTGCCCATAATCGGTCGCAAGGGTGAGGCAGCAGACGTCAGGCGATATCTCTGAAACAGCCTCATGCAGACCGCAATGGTGTTGCCTATCAGCGGGTGGTTGTTCACGTCTCTTGGTTTCATGGTTTGGCACCAGGGGGCGGTCCGTAACAGTACGTCGCATTGCGCCTGTTCCATCAGTGGCCATAGCTTCGTCTGTCCGTGGCGGCACCAGTCCACCAAACGGTTCAACTGCGCTGCATAGTAGTACATCCTCACGCTGGGCGCCGCAAGGCCCCCACTATTTTTAGGTAAGGAGAGTGTCGATCTACTGAGCCTAGGGTGTTTGCCCGCCCACATGAATGTCCCGAACATAGATTGGACTCTCCCGAAATAAGCCGCCGGGACACGTACGGGGAGGGCCTGTAGGAGGTATGTGAATTTGGGTAGCACCGTCATCTTGAGGATACTGCATCTCCCAAACCACGAGTGCAGTCCCGTGGTCCATTGATCCAGCAGCTTCTGGACCGTTTGAAGCAACGGTGGGAAGTTGAGCTTGAATATATCTGAGATTTTGGGCGGGATACGGGTCCCGAGATACGTCAGGGCCGCACTCGTCCACTTCAGATTAAAATTTTGTTTAAGGTTCTGCAATCGTGTCTGGGGGATCCCCACACCCATCGCCTCGGACTTGGTCATGTTAATTTTCAGGTTTGAGATCTTACCGTATGTGTCAAATTCCCTCATAAGATTCGGCAGTGAGGTTGATGGGTTCGTCAGGGTGAACATCATGTCGTCCGCATAGGCCGACACTTTATGTTGTCGGTTTCCTATGGTTACTCCCGTAATGTCGGGGTTCAGTCTGATCTGTCGTAGAAAGGGTTCAAGAGTCAAGGCGAAGAGCAGGGGCGACAGCGGGCATCCCTGCCTGGTCCCGTTAGAGATTGGGAATGGGTCCGACATCACACCATTTGCCCTCACCCTGGCCGACGGTCCCGTGTAGGCTGCCGTAATCCAGCTCAGCATCTGCCGTCCCAGTCCTATGTGTCTGAGAGTTGCAAACATGAATTGCCAGTTTACCCGGTCGAACGCCTTTTCGGCGTCCGTCCCTACAAAGACTGCTGGCGTCTTGGTGGTGTTGGTGGCATGCAGAAGGTTTAGGACTTTGGTCGTGTTATCCCTAGCCTCCCTAGTCGGGACAAAGCCCACCTGGTCAGGGTGTATCAGGTCCGGGAGGTGTTTTTGGATACGTGTGGCAACAATTTTGGTGAAAAGCTTAATGTCCGAGTTCAGTAGCGATATTGGGCGGTAGCTACCGCATTGCCCCGGGTCCTTCCCCTCCTTATGTATCACCGCTATCTGAGCCTGTAGGGTGGAGGAGTGAAAATTCCCTCCTGCACCCAGTGTGTTAAACAGGTGTAACAGTCGGTCCCCCAAAGATGGGAATAGGGTCCTGTAATAAGGTGCAGTGAGGCCGTCCGGGCCCGGGGCCTTCCCAGGTTTGGCGGACTTCAGGGCTGCCTGGAGTTCTGTCATAGTAATTGGCTCGTCCAGCAGCTCCACCACCTCAGGTTTAAGCGTCGGCATGCGGGAGTCAGAGATGTAGGTCGAGGACCCGACTGTGTCTAGTATTGGGGAGTTAGGAGGGAGATTGTACAGGTCTTGGTAGAAGTCTTTAAATTCATTGGAGATTTGTTGAGGGACGGATATTTTACTGCCTGCTCTCGTGGTAATGTGCGGTATGTACGAAGCCAATTTCTGTGCATGTAGTGCGCGGGCCAGCATTTTCCCGCACTTGTTTCCCGACTCATATACTGTTCGCCTACAAATTTGCATCGCCGCTTTGGCCTTATGATGCAATAGGTCGGTAATATGCCTGCGGGTGGTATTCAAGTCTGAGGTAACCTGCGCTGTCTGATTCTGTTTGTGTTGGGCCTCAAGGGTCTGTAGCTTCAAAAGCAACGAGTTAAGCTGTTCGGTCCTCTCTCTCTTTAGCCTTGATCCATGCTTAATGAGGATTCCTCTCACTACTGCCTTGTGGGCTTCCCACACCACCCCTGGGTCACTGTCCGCGGTGGCGTTTGTGTTAAAATAGTGTCCCAACTCTCTCACTACTTCTGTCATAGTGTCCTTGTCCTGTAGTAGTCCCTCGTTAAGTCTCCATGGTTGTCTCCGGTTAGTCAGGACGTCTGTTAGGCCGTAAACCAACACTAGCGGTGCGTGGTCTGACCAAGTGATCGAGCCGATCGAGGCCTTTTTGACCGCCGCCAGGTGGCGATGAGGGATCAGAAACAGGTCGATCCTTGAATAGGAATGGTGGGGTGTCGAGAAGAAGGTGTAATCTCTCTCGCCTGGGTGCAGTAGGCGCCACGCGTCGACCAGTTGGTGTGTATGTAGCGTCGCATGTACCCGTTTACGAAGGTCTCCCGAGATGGTGGACCGGCCAGTGGAGGTGTCCTCCTGGGGGATCAGGGGTATATTCAAGTCTCCCCCTACTATCAGTTGGCCTTCCCTAAAGCGCATCAGCTGGGTCAGCTGTCTCGCAAGAAATCTGTCCTGTCGGTCGTTAGGGGCATAGAAATTTGCAATGGTCACCTGCGTCTGTCCTATGCGGCCTTTCAGAAACAGCGAGCGGCCCTCCTGGTCCATTCGCACCTCCCCAAGCACCCACGGAACCCTGGCCGAGATGAGGACGGACACTCCCCTGGACTTTGCCTCTGTGTACTGAGAGTGGTAGACCATGGGATAGAACCTATTCTTCAACACAGGGAGTTTGTTGGCTCTAAAATGCGTCTCCTGGAGCAGGACCACGTCCGCCCTCAACCGGCGCATGTCATGTAGGAGCATTCTCCTTTTTTCCGGGATATTCAGTCCCTTGGCGTTTAGCGTCACTACTGTTAGCGTATCCATCCCCGTGACTGGAGGGGTGGGTGGGGGGGGGGGGTATTGGGGGGTTAGGTGCTTACAGGTAAGCTTAGTTGGAGAGCAGGAAGGGAAAGCAGAATAGGATCTGCAGTAAAGGAATAGAATAGGATAGAGGTTAAGATTAGGAGGCCAGCACCAGGGTGTGCGGCAGAGAGGAGAAAATCTAAGTTTAGCCTAAGCGGCTATGGCACTCGCCAGTCGTAGACTGGGATGCGAGTGTGGGCCTAAGTGGGTAGGTGGTTAGACAGGCCCAGCAAGGCGAGCCCCCGGGACCCGTCCCCCCCTCCCCCCGGCCAAACATAATGCTGTAAACAATGCGAGGCAATGCAATCTATTCAACATGTCATTCAACGAGAACATAACAGGAGGGGTCTAGCTATGCACAACTGCGTTCAGCTTAGAATAATTCGAACATTCATTCAACTAGGCCCCTGTGACAGTAACCCCCTGACCCCGGAGGTTTCAGCCCCCACACATATCGAGATCTACGCCCTGGGCCACAATAAAACATAGTATCGCCCCCTAGCCCGTTTTCCCCCCTTTGTCGTGCTATGCACATCAAGTCACTGCTCCTGAGGTGGCACAACATTGAATGGTTAAGTATTCCGCCCCTCTGCATGTATTTAAAGTCCCTCTGCTTTGGTGTCTTCCCCCCGGTGTGTTATCGACCGGGTCTCCCGGGCACTGTCAAAAGTGGGGTTGTGACCGGGGGTTGCTGGCAGTTCCGGTAGCAACTGAAAGTTTCGGTGGTCTCCATGGTGGCGTGGGGCGTTCGGTACCGTCAGGCTTCTCTGCCCATGGTTCCGTGCTGTGCCCTCCTGATTGTGTCGGGGCAGTTTTGGTAGCCACCCCCCACCCTTCCCTCCCCACGGGGTCTCCCCTTCCACTTCACCACAGCTCGGCAGGGTGAGCCCTCCAAAGCAGTCAGGTTCCATTCGGGGTGTTGGGCTAAGTCAAGCTCACTGAGGGTGTGTCTCTCGTGCTTCCAGCGGAGAGGTGTGCTCCATCGGTGTCCCCCCTCCCCCCACTAGCGGGCAGCGTTTCCGTGCCCTAGGTCAAAGAGATCGCGTTGCCGTGAGGAGTATAGCAGGGCGGCCTAGTTCAGTTTCCATCCCCCTCCCCTCACCCCCCAGGGGCGAATAAACGGCAACAGGCCATAACCGGGGAAAGATCCTGTCCATGTTAACTCCACTGCCTCTACTCTCGGCGCGCGTGGTGCAGACGTAATAGGGGGGGACCTTCAGGGTCATAAGTGGGTCTGCCGGGTCCTCTATATGGGATCACCTCCTCAATATGGGCTTGGGCAGCCTGGCAGTGTCATAGAGTCAGGGAGGAAAGAGCAAAAGACGGGCAGGTGTCTGTGGCCCAAGGCCTACTCACGGTTCAGTCTCGTAGGCCTCCCCCCGGGGGGGCTCTCCGTCTTCCTCTTCCCTGTCGTTGCTGGCGCGGCGGATACGGGGCCCCGGCGTTGGAGGGGCCCGATCTTCCGATCGGTCTGGGCAGAATCTGGAGCCAATCCGGCACAGGTATTCGATCCGCTCCCAGGAACTGGAAGAGGCCTGGGAGGTCCGCTGGTGTCTGCAGGGTGTAGGCCCGGCCATCCTTGCGGAAGGTAACTGACAGCGGATATCCCCAGCGGTATGTGTAGTCATGCTCCTTCGCGAGTTCCAGAACGGGCTTCAGCATCGCCCTGCGTCGCAGCGTCGCCCCGGACAGGTCAGGTAGTATTCTGATCTGGGCTCCTTCCACTTCAATGTCGCCGTGTTCCCAGGCCATGCGGAGGATCCGTTCCCTCTGTGCGTATCTCAGCAGTCTGCATACCACATCGCGGGGTCTGTCGTGGTCCGGATTTCTGGGGCCCAAGGTCCTGTGCGCTCGTTCTATCTCCACTTCCTCCGCTGGCTCCTCCAAGATCTCCCGAAACAGGCCTTGCAATTTCCCAGCTAGGGCCTCCGCTCCCACCGTCTCCGGCACACCGCGGATCCGCAGATTATTGCGGCAGCTTCTGTCCTCTACATCCTCCAGGTGGAGCTGCAGGGCTATCGCCGTGTCCCGGTGCTGGTCTCTCGCCTGTTCGAGGCCCGACACTCTCCGCTCCAGTTCCGCCAGCGATGTCTCGCCTGTTGATACCCTGTCGGTGAGGGTGGAGACCTCTGCACGGACCTCCTGGAAGTCGCGCCGGTGTGTCTCTTCTAGCCGCAGTATCAGGGACTCTATGTCTGATCGCGTGGGTAGGGCCTGCAGAAGGGCACGTATGTCCTGTTCGGCCATCGGGACTCCCGGCGATGAGGCCCGGGACGCCATGTGCTGGTCGGAGGCCTCCGGTGAGGCCGATGGTTCGGTCGGCAACACCGGTTCCCCAGGCTGGAAAGTCCAGAGCTCTGGGTCCAGATCTTCAGGCGGAGTGTCGGTCGGTGCGCCACGTGGTGCCGCCGCCTCTGCCCCAGTCTGTTTCTGCGGTCTGGGCTGAAAAAAGGTATGTAAATCTCCCACTGCAGCTCCGGATCGGGTCACGCGGGTATTGGGTTTGGTTCCGCTTTTCTTGGCAGATTGCATGCCGAGTGTTAGGGTGGTTTTGGCCGGTAAAAGAGGGTTCCGGGCCGGGAGCTCAGCAATCTAGCAGCCTCACTCAGCCATGTCCAGGCCACGCCCCCAATCCCTCACTTTTTTAATCCGAAGATTATCCAGGTCTTTGCATACCAGATTGCGAAAAACTTCCAAATGTTTGGTATCAGTGTATTGGGGGTTAAAAACAGACTTATTCCTTAGTTTAGAATGATTAGAAATAACACTAGGAAGGGTTCTCTCAATCGGGTTAGAAAGGAAATATTTCTTTAAATTTAAATTCCTTACATATTTCTGGACAATCACATAAGTCTCAAACTTATTTAAATTGCGTATAGGCGCAAATTTCAGACCTTTGTCTAGTACCCGCATCTCATCCCCAGTGAGAGTGACCCCACTGAGGTTGAAGATCCCGGCACCGATTACGCCCTTGGTCTTTTGGATTCGTCTCCCCCCTCTGACTCCTCTTGATTTTTTCTTTTGGACCTGGGTTGTCCCACAAACGGGGGGGCCTGGGCGAGGGTTCCCTCCATTCGCCGGTCCAAACCGGTGGAAAGGGCGGAGGTCCCCTCCAGGGGGTCCTCCCCTGTCCTAAAAAATGTTGTTGATTGGTGGGGGGTGGGGGTCCCTCCCAATAATTCTGTAAGGGAGCGTAGTAGTTGTACGTAGGTAAAGGAGGCGGTGCCCCTGGCAGGCGGTTGCTGCCCCCTCTTTTTTGACCTCTCCCTTTCTTGGACTCAGTTCTCCAAGGTGGAGTTTCTTGGGATGAAGAGGCATAAGCAGTGGGGTGGCCTCCCCTACCTCTACCATTCTTATTCTTACCCCTTCCCCTCACATGACCAGTCACTCTCCCCGTTGGTGTAGCCAATCCAGTAGGGGTTCTGTCACGAGTAGTGTTAACAGCCCAAAAACCTTGAGCCTCCTGTGCTGCTGGGGTAGGTGGTGGCTCTATGGTATCCATAGGCAGAGGCTGCACCTGTGTCGAGGACGAAGAGTTCAAAGCCTGCCATTTGTAGACATTGGGTACTCCAAAGTCTTCCACGTCTCTTAGAAATTTTTTCCGTTTTTTCTCTTGGGTTTCCTTGTCCCATTTGACAAGTTTAAGTTTAAGTTCCCCAGAGAGACGTAAAAACTCTGGAGTATCCTTATGTTGCTCAATGGCATCAGAGATGATTTTAATTTGACCATCTAGCCATAGTTTTTTCCGCTGCTTGCGGGACAAAAGGAGTCCAATTAACTCAAAGCCTTTGGCTGTGAAAAATTTAAACCACTCTATGTTAAACTCATCATCCACCAGACCATCATTAGGCGGTAAGTCCCCAATGTCTACAAATGGCAGGCTTTGAACTCTTCGTCCTCGACACAGGTGCATCCTCTGCCTATGGATACCATAGAGCCACCACCTACCCCAGCAGCACAGGAGGCTCAAGGTTTTTGGGCTGTTAACACTACTCGTGACAGAACCCCTACTGGATTGGCTACACCAACGGGGAGAGTGACTGGTCATGTGAGGGGAAGGGGTAAGAATAAGAATGGTAGAGGTAGGGGAGGCCACCCCACTGCTTATGCCTCTTCATCCCAAGAAACTCCACCTTGGAGAACTGAGTCCAAGAAAGGGAGAGGTCAAAAAAGAGGGGGCAGCAACCGCCCGCCAGGGGCACGCCTCCTTTACCTACGTACAACTACTACGCTCCCTTACAGAATTATTGGGAGGGACCCCCACCCCCCACCAATCAACAAAATTTTTTAGGACAGGGGAGGACCCCCTGGAGGGGACCTCCTGTTAGGATTAAGTTCATCTCCTGGTGGCACTATCCTGCTCTGGGCTGTCTGCTGCAGTTCCAGTGTCCACCAGCAGGTGTCTCCCAGAAGCCAGCAGGATCAGCCACACCTGGCTCCAGCTGCCAGGTGGATATTTAAGGCTGCTCCTCCCTTCCCCCAGTGCGTCACGATTCTGGTCCTTTCCTGTCTGCCTGCTACCAGCTTGTGCCTGATAACCTGCCCTTGTCCTGATCCATCCTGCACCCTTGTTCTTTGCTCTTGTCCCCAGCCGTGTCCCTTTCCTTGCATCCCTGTTGCCTTTTCCCTTATGTTGTATATAGATAGCTGTTAGGTTTATTAGTTATTCTTGTTCTTGTTTGCTGGAGTGGCTTATGTTTTCACTGGTTGCTGTGTATGTTTATTGGTGTATGTTCACTGTAAATAAATATCACTTTAATGATAAATGCTTGTTTGGTCTCAGTTCCTCTGTGTAGCTACGTGTCTGGTGGTCTTAGACGCTGAACCTGACATAATCGTGACGCCCACTAACGACCAGATCTGCTACACTTGGGGACTGAGAGCCGGTTACTTGAGTTTTTTGCCTTTGTCAGAATGCTTAGAGTGAAGGTTATTTGCAGTGTGCAGCTTGCAGGGGGGGATAAGGATTTGTGTCA
Organism: Rana temporaria; assembly: GCF_905171775.1. Taxonomy (NCBI): domain Eukaryota; kingdom Metazoa; phylum Chordata; class Amphibia; order Anura; family Ranidae; genus Rana; species Rana temporaria. The sequence continues at coordinate 114,843,989 of NC_053499.1, read as the reverse complement.
CTCACTGTGGCAGGATCTAACTGAGGAGGAGCTTCTTGGAAGCATTCTGACTGCACATGCCTTAGCCGTGGAGGGTAGATTTTCATTTGATCAAGTGCAACCTTTCATTCAGGTCTGTTCTGAGCTACTATTTCAGGTTACCTCTCAGGGCCATGATGTTTTCACTCCTCCATTTACTTTGTACCAGGCTGGATTTTTGGGATGGTTGCTGAAAAATTGTGCAGGTTCGTTTCTCCAGCAGTATGCAGCCTTTTCACAACAGGTGGTGTTGGAATGTATTGCTTCTGTGCACTGTTTAATTGAGCAATGTGAGCAAGGGAGAGACAGACTGACTTTAAAGGAGTTCTCTGACCTAAAAGTTTTAACCCCCGCTGTGCCCGGGCTGTAAAAAAATAGAAAATAAACTGTCACTTACCTGCCTACGATCCCCCGTTGTTCCGATATCGCCGTCCCGTTCTCCGGTCCCGGTCTCTTCCGCTTCCTGTGTGTCGGTGACTCATAGTGCGCTCAGCCTATCAGTGGCCGCGACGGGACATTGCTGCGGCCGCTGATAGGCTGAGCGCACTATGAGTCACCGACACACAGGAAGCGGAAGGGGCCCGGGACCGGAGAACGGGACGGCGATATCGGAACAACGGGGGATCGTAGGCAGGTAAGTGACAGTTTATTTTCTATTTTTTTACAGCCCGGGCACAGCGGGGGTTAAAACTTTTAGGTCAGAGAACTCCTTTAATTCGACCTCTGCTACAAGCTTGGTCAGAGATCATATCCCCAGTGCTAGATGAGTCATATAAGTACCCTGCCACCAGAGGGCACACTTCCCCTGTATGCAATCAATTGAAAGCTACCCCTGCAGTGCCGTTACCCATGGCAACATCTCAGGCCTTTTCCAGTATTTCTGATTCTATTCCCTCTATTTCCCCTAGTACTGTTACTACCTTCCCACCATCAGCAGTACAGTCTGGTCAGCACAAGGCAACTACATGCAGTAATCCAATATCTAAGCCTAAGAAAAAGAAACAAAGTTCATCTCCTGCTCTTATATCTGTGCCACTATCCATGTTGCCTGTTGATCCTGTTCCCATCGATCCGATGCCTGATGCGATCCAGTCCCACCCCATGCAGCCACCTGCTGATGCGATCCAGTCCTCCTCCATGCAGCTGCCTGCCGATGCGATCCAGTCCTCCATGCAGCCGCCTGCCGATGCAATCCAGTCCTTCTCCATGTTGCCGCCTGCTGATGCGATCCAGTCCTCCTCCATGCAGCTGCCTGCCGATGCGATCCAGTCCTCCATGCAGCCGCCTGCCGATGCAATCCAGTCCTCCTCCATGTTGCCGCCTGCTGATGCGATCCAGTCCTCCTCCATGTTGCCGCTTGCTGATGCGATCCAGTCCTCCATGTTGCTGCCTGCTGATGCGATCCAGTCCTCCTCCATGCAGCTGCCTGCCGATGCGATCCAGTCCTCCATGCAGCCGCCTGCCGATGCAATCCAGTCCTCCTCCATGTTGCCGCCTGCTGATGCGATCCAGTCCTCCTCCATGTTGCCGCTTGCTGATGCGATCCAGTCCTCCATGTTGCTGCCTGCTGATGCGATCCAGTCCTCCTCCATGCAGCTGCCTGCCGATGCGATCCAGTCCTCCATGCAGCCGCCTGCCGATGCAATCCAGTCCTCCTCCATGTTGCCGCTTGCTGATGCGATCCAGTCCTCCTCCATGTTGCCTGGTGATGCGATCCAGTCCTCCTCCATGTTGCTGCCTGCTGATGCGATCCAGTCCTCCTCGATGTTGCCGCCTACTGATGTGATCCATGCCTCCTTCATATTGCCGCCTGATGATGCGATCCATGCCTCCTCCATATTGCCGCCTGATGATGCGATCCATGCCTCCTCCATGTTGCCACCTGATGATGCGATCCATGCCTCCTCCATGTTGCCACCTGATGATGCGATCCATTCCTCCTCCATGTTGCCACCTGATGATGCGATCCATTCCTCCTCCATGTTGCCACCTGATGATGCGATCCATGCCTTCTCCATGCTGCCGTCTGTTGCAAAGCCTGCTGCGGGTGATCTGCCATCTGTTGCCAAGCTTGCCACAGCGGGTTCCCGGGCTGCCACTGACCATCTTGACTATGCTGGTTCCTGGGCTGCTACCCAGTCTGATGTGCCCGCTGCCCAGCCTGTTGATCTGGTATCTGCCGCCCCTCTGGACTATGCTGATTCTGGGGCTGCCGCCCCTCTGGACTATGCTGATTCTGGGGCTGCCGCCCCTCTGGACTATGCTGATTCCGGGGCTGCCGCCCCTCTGGACTTTCCTGATTCCGGGGCTGCCGCCCCTCTGGACTTTCCTGATTCCGGGGCTGCCGCCCCTCTGGACTTTGCTGATTCCAGGGCTGCCGCCCCTCTGGACTTTGCTGATTCCTGGGCTGCCGCCCCTCTGGACTTTGCTGATTCCTGGGCTGCCGCCCCTCTGGACTTTGCTGATTCCTGGGCTGCCACCCCTCTGGACTATGCTGATTCCTGGGCTGCCGCCCCTCTGGACTATGCTGATTCCTGGGCTGCCGCCCCTCTGGACTATGCTGATTCCTGGGCTGCCGCCCCTCTGGACTATGCTGATTCCTGGGCTGCCGCCCCTCTGGACTATGCCAAATCTCTGCTTGCTGTTAAGCTGGCCTCTGATTGGGTTAAACTCCCACCTACTGATGTGTCTGAGGCTTCTAAAAATCCAGTGTTGTGTGGCCTAAAGGGGTTGTCTGGGTGGGTCAAGATCCCTACATTTGCTTATCCCGAGTTCTTATTCCAGCCAAAGGATCCTGTTGTGCCAAGGCCAGATGGTCCAGATCTCCCCTTTAAACTTGAGAGTCAAGTTTAGAGATCCCATGGGAAAGGACAGTGTTCCATTTGAGCTTTGTCCTGACCCAGATGTCATCTCTGCGATCCCTGTTGCATTTGGGGACCCTGGTGGGGTAACCTATGTGCTAGGAAGACCCAAGGGACAGGTACAGTACAGAGTGGCCTCTAGTAACAGAGGGAGAGAAGGTCCAGTTGTGAAGGAATGCCCTGGCATCAGGGTACCTGCACGGACCAGGGACTTTGGAATTGGGCGGTCGGGTGTCCTTTGGTGTCCCAGCATTGGGACACAGGCTGCTTTTAAGAATATACCTTTGCTGTTGTGCCTCATTAGGGATCTGACCAGCAGAGAACCCAGACAGTTTTGGGACCTCGGCGGCGGGGTTCTCACCAGGCCTTCAGACATGGACAGTGGAGTGCTCAGTCAGCTTGCAGATCCTGGTGGTGGGGCCCTATGGAGCGTCCAGAGGCCGCTCCTTAAGGTGGGGAATCTGTTAGGATTAAGTTCATCTCCTGGTGGCACTATCCTGCTCTGGGCTGTCTGCTGCAGTTCCAGTGTCCACCAGCAGGTGTCTCCCAGAAGCCAGCAGGATCAGCCACACCTGGCTCCAGCTGCCAGGTGGATATTTAAGGCTGCTCCTCCCTTCCCCCAGTGTGTCACGATTCTGGTCCTTTCCTGTCTGCCTGCTACCAGCTTGTGCCTGATAACCTGCCCTTGTCCTGATCCATCCTGCACCCTTGTTCTTTGCTCTTGTCCCCAGCCGTGTCCCTTTCCTTGCATCCCTGTTGCCTTTTCCCTTATGTTGTATATAGATAGCTGTTAGGTTTATTAGTTATTCTTGTTCTTGTTTGCTGGAGTGGCTTATGTTTTCACTGGTTGCTGTGTATGTTTATTGGTGTATGTTCACTGTAAATAAATATCACTTTAATGATAAATGCTTGTTTGGTCTCAGTTCCTCTGTTTAGCTACGTGTCTGGTGGTCTTAGACGCTGAACCTGACACCTCCGCCCTTTCCTCCGGTTTGGACCGGCGAATTGAGGGAACCCTCCCTCCCCCCCTACCCTCCTCCTTTGGCCCAGGCCCCCCCGTTTGTGGGACAACCCAGGTCCAAAAGAAAAAATCAAGAGGAGTCAGAGGGGGGAGACGAATCCAAAAGACCAAGGGCGTAATCGGTGCCGGGATCTTCAACCTCAGTGGGGTCACTCTCACTGGGGATGAGATGCGGGTACTAGACAAAGGTCTGAAATTTGCGCCTATACGCAATTTAAATAAGTTTGAGACTTATGTGAATGTCCAGAAATATGTACGGAATTTAAATTTAAAGAAATATTTCCTTTCTAACCCGATTGAGAGAACCCTTCCTAGTGTTATTTCTAATCATTCTAAACTAAGGAATAAGTCTGTTTTTAACCCCCAATACACTGATACCAAACATTTGGAAGTTTTTCGCAATCTGGTATGCAAAGACCTGGATAATCTTCGGATTAAAAAAGTGAGGGATTCACAGTGTATCCAGCGAGGCATTGTCTCTCTGGAGAAACGCAATGATATTGTGATTCGCCCGGCAGATAAGGGGGGGGGCCTCGTGGTCCTCAGCAAGGCCTACTATTATGAGGAGATGTGTAGGCTGCTGGGTGACCACAGTACCTACCTCCTTCTGCGGGGTGACCCTATGGTTAAGCTTAAAAATAAACTCCATTTGTTAATAGAAGAGGGCAAGGAATCAGGTGTCCTTAACAAAAAGGAGGCTGCATATTTAGATCCTTACCATTGTCGGACCCCGATAATATATTTTTTGCCCAAATTACACAAAGATGCGGAAAGACCCCCGGGACGTCCAATAGTAAATGGAATTGATTCCGTTACATCCCGGTTGGGGCAGTACTTGGACGTTTTCTTGCAACCACTAGTGTGTAAAGTTCCCGCCTATTTGCGGGATACCAAGCAAATTATTCAAATTTTGAATTCTATTCCATGTACAGATAATACTATACTGGTGACCGCAGATGTGGGATCTCTGTATACCATAATTGGTCATGATGCTGCTTTGGCATCAGTTGCATGGGCCCTGGAGGCTACTGATTTGAAGCCAGAGCATGTATGTTTTCTTTTGGATGGTTTGAGATTTTGCTTGGAGAGCAATTACTTTTGGTTTAACAAGGAGTTTTTTCTCCAGCGGTGCGGTGTTGCGATGGGGGCCCGTTTCGCTCCCAGTGTGGCCAACTTGTTCATGGCCCGCTGGGAGCGAGACGTGGTCTTCCAGGACACGCCACCACAATTACTTTGCTACCGCAGGTATATTGATGATTTGGTGATGATTTGGGAGGGGGACCTGTCCTCATTGGAGTTGTTTATGAGCAGACTCAACTCCAATGATCAGGGGATTGTCTTAACGTGGACGGTCTCTTGTGAACAGGTGACCTTCCTGGATCTTGAAATATTCAAATCTGGGCCCAGATTAGTCACCAGAAATCATTTCAAAACTGTAGACAGAAATGGGTATATCCCACTAACTAGCTGCCACCATCGATTGTGGCTGTGCAATATTCCTCGAGGCCAGTTTGTAAGGCTGCGTAGGAATTGCACACTAGAATCTGACTTCATAGTACAATCTCAGGAATTAGCTGCTAGATTTGTGGCTAAAGGCTACTCTATGCCTGTGATCAAGGAGGAAATAGAAAAAGTCAGGAATACTGACAGGAGTTTGATCATAAAAGATAGACCCCCTGATGTTAATTCAGAAGTAGCTAATTATAAAATGCTATTAGATTACAACATACAACACAAAAAGTTTGAGAAAATAGTGGCCAAACATTGGCCTGTGCTAAAAGGAGATTTGGTCCTTGGCCCTGTTCTCCCTGAGCGTCCCAAATTTGTGTATAAGAAGGCCCCCTGTCTTAGGGACCGCCTGGCCCCAGGAGTGATAGATCCGCCAGTTATCCCTCGGCCAAAACTTTTTAACTTTTTGTCAGGCTTTTATGCGTGCGGCAGATGTGCAACTTGCAAACATGCTAAATTTAATATCAAAAAGCGCAAGTCTTTTGTTTCTCATGTCACTGGGACAGAATACCCTATTAAAGATTTGATCACATGCTCGACTGTGGGTGTGGTGTATATGCTCGAATGCCAGTGCGGATTGCAATATGTTGGGCGCACCTTACGTGAGTTACACGTGAGAGTGGGAGAACATGTTAGCAATATACGGCGGGGTATTCGAAACCACAGTGTATCAAAGCACTTTAGAGAATGCCACAATAGGGACCCTAAAGGTCTCAAATTTTGGGCCATCGAAAAAGTTGCTAAGCATTGGAGAGGGGGACACTATATCCGGCAACTTAGCCGTCGAGAATCATTCTGGATATACGAAACTAAAGTTTCCTCCTCGGCCGGCCTTAACGTTGAGTTTGATCTCAATTGTTTTATTTCCAATCGCTAGTAATTTTTTAGTAATTTTTTGTACTCTGATTATTTGTTTTGTGTATTGGGGAATTTTATATGAATTATATATGAAATCTTTATATATGGAAAAAAAATTGTTTTTTTGTACATGATTTTATATAGATTACATATGAATTTTATATGAATTTTAATTTTTATTTATATATTGTATATTATATACTGTTTTAATATGTTGGTATTGACGGATTGTGATATTATCAATTATTGGTAATTTGTTCCGTACTGCTTGATATGGCAAAATTTGCTATGTTAGGCAGTAAATGAATGTCAATGGTGTCATTCATAATATTTAATTGTTAGTGAGAAGGCGACCGTGGCTGATGTCACTTAATTCTAATTATATTTATTAATTTGATTTAATGATTTTTTTAATGAATACTGTATCTGCCCTTTTTATTTACTTTATGTTGAACATAGAGGTTTTTTCGGTCTGCTTGGCAATTTGCTAAGTATGACTGGCCGTCTTCTATTATATAGACACAAGATGGCGCTGTTGGCAGGTCTTTATTTGTTGTGCTTGGTTGCTGAGGCAACGGCACACTATATAACACACTGCGGGACGCACACGTTGATCTCCCCACCCTATGCTGATGAAGTCCCGCCCATTGGGACGTAACGTACGAAAGGGGGAGGAGTCACGTGACGTCACCCGCGCTCGCCGTCTCACACGCTGCTTTGTGAACAGATCGTGGATTCGGAAGCCTGCAGCTCCGATACATGTCATCTATGCTTCACACTCGGCTTTGAGTGCCACTAATTGTGAGTCTGTTACCTGTTTTTTTAATAAATACTTGGTTAACTATACAGAGATCACTAGTCTGTTTCCTCTCTCATTCACATATACCCTCCTGCTGATCTGGAAATTGGCTGAGCTGAGTTGCTGGTAGCTGCCTGCCTATTGGGATTCAAGGTGTTTTGCTTATACCTGGGAGGTGTAATATGCTCTGTGACCTAGCCATGGTCGAATGGCTAAGATGAGAGGCCATCTATCTATTTACATTGGTGGAGGATTCTTTACCTGTGGATCACAGATTTTCTGATTTACTGCACTCAGTCACTTTACATTGGAGCACCATTTGGAATTTTTCACTTGTGCACTTTATGGACTTTCTTTGATATTTAATTATTATTTCATTGTTTATGATTTCATTTGCGCTGCACTATTTTTTACACTATTTGAAGTAAGGGTGACTGATTCTCACAGAAGAATCTCTTCCAGGAATTCTTGAAATCATTTCTCATTAGGCCATTGGAGGACTGAAAATACTCTCTATGGTAACAAAACCCATGTATATAAGTAACAAAAACAAAATAAATCATGTAAACGATTTTCAACGCCTCTAGAGACCACACTAGTTCATGTGATATATGTTTGGTTACCATATGTTGGGTACTTGGCACAAGTTAGATTATGAGTTCTAGGCTTTTTATTGCGCCTCTTCTTTGTAGGCTCAGCCAAGAGCATGTAGGTCTCTGTAAAATACAGTCCAGTAAAAATAATTAGACCCAATCTATGTACAGTATAATAAAAAATAATAGAAACATGACCTGAATATGGGTGATGTGAAATAAGGTAAAGAGAATCCATGATAATAAATAGATCTGAAATGGAAAAAGTGTTTTTATTGCATTCCAAAGCACTTCTACCAGCTTCTTTACAGTATATATATATATATATATATATATATATATATATATTAGAAATAAAAAAAACACTGCGCTAGACAGAAAATATGTGATGCTGCCAGTACCAAAAATGTAGATACACATTTACAAAGATATAAAAGAAAAATGAGGTACGGCGCAAACATATATATATGAGAGTTTGGTGTTGCTACCAAAGGGATAAATGAATGAATCAAAAATAAATGAATCAAAAATTATAGTGACACTAAAGTACTTAAACCTAATACGTTAATAAAATGAATGACCATCCGTGATTAGTGAAACAAACATATATAACTGATCACACAAGTATAAAGAACCGATGTGTATTCAGATTCAGAAACTGAAAAAATGTTATATAAAACATAAAAAATAAATGTGTCCATAAACAATCCCAAATGTGATAGAAGTGAAGAAATTAATCCAGAAATCTTCTAGCAGTTTGGATATGTGAGACATTCAGAGTGATAATATCATCCACCAAGTGAGCACCCAGGTGAGGGAGATGTAGTCTCCTTACCAGATAATGAGACCGCACAGAAACGGTCAAACCAGGCACAGGGTTTTTTATTTTTTTGTTTAAAGTCTCCCAATAGACTATGCACTGAAGTAGGATCCTCTGTATACAATTAACCATGGACTGATACCTCAGGTGAAGACACAAAAAGAAAATCCATAGTGCAGATTGCAATGCAAATGTTTAATGAAAAGGAAGGTAATGCACTTACAGGATGTAATCTTTCAATGCGCCCAAAACAAAGAAATATGTCCGGCGGGGATTCAGAGTCTCGGCGTCTCCTTTCATTCGTTCCGTTCTCCTATGTCAATCAATTCCGGGAAGCGTGATGACGTCGGGACGCAGGCCACACCTACGCGTTTTGTCATATGTTGACGTCGTCTGGGATTGGCTAAAAAAAAAAAAAAAACCCTGTGCCTGGTTTGACCGTTTCTGTGCGGTCTCATTATCTGGTAAGGAGACTACATCTCCCTCACCTGGGTGCTCACTTGGTGGATGATATTATCACTCTGAATGTCTCACATATCCAAACTGCTAGAAGAGTTCTGGATTCATTTCTTCACTTCTATCACATTTGTCAGTATTTTGTTATTTCTTTTCATGTGACAACACTGAAGAAATTACACGATGCTACAAGTAGTGAGTGTACACAGCTTGTATAACAGTGTAAATTTGCTGTCCCTCAAAATAACTCAACACACAGCCATTAATGTCTAAACCGCTGGCAACAAGAGTGAGTGCACCCCTAAGTGAAAATGTCCAAATTGGGCCCAAAGTGTCAATATTTTGTGTGACCACAGTTATTTTCGAGCACGATCTTAACCCTCTTGGGCATGGAGTTCACCAGAGCTTCACAGGTTGCCACTGGAGTCCTCTTCCACTCCTCTATGGCAACATCACAGAGCTGGTGGATGTTAGAGACCTGGCTCTTCTCCACCTTCCATTTGAGCAGTGGCGGCTGGTGCTCTAAATTTTTGGGGGGTTGCAAATAAACTGAAAAAAAACCACCATCAATTGCAGCCTCACTGTGCCCATCAAACACAGCTACTGTGCCCATCAATTGTCGCCACTGTGCCCATCAAATGCAGCCAGTTTGCCCCCTCAAATGCAGCCAGTTTGCCCCCACAAATGCAGCCACTTTGCCCCCTCAAATGAAGCCAGTATCCCCATCAAATGCAGCCAGTTTGTCCCCTAAATACAGCCAGTTTGCCCCCTCAAATGAAGCCAGTTTCCCCATCAAATACAGCCAGTTTGCCCCCTCAAATACAGCCAGTTTGCCCCCTCAAATACCACCAGTTTGTCCTATCAAATGCAGCCAGTTTGCCTGTCACTAACCGGTGACCGGTAACCAGACCCGGTGCATCTGATTGTCTGAGGGGCGGGGAAGTGTTAGGGAAGAGATTCCCTAACACAGCACTGTTTAAACAGGGAACGCACAGCCGTGCGCCCTCGGTTTAACCATTTGAAAGCCGATTTGAGCCCACAGGATCTAATCAGGAAGCCTATTAAAGCCTCTGGCTCTAATCAGGCACTTCCAAATCACACTCACCACTGTTATTCAGATGGCGCTCAACAGGGGGCCAGACACCTGAATAGTGGGCGGCAGCAGCGACAATACATAGATTCATGCAATGCATGAATCTATGTATTGTTGATTGACGGGTGCAGGAGAGAGGGGGGCGGCACTCCTGCGCCCACTATGGACGCAACCGCCACTGCTCAATAGGGTTTAGGTCTGAAGATGTGCTTGGCCAGTCTATCACCTTTACCCTCAGCTTCTTTAGCAAGGCAGTGGTCATCTTGGAGGTGTGTTTGGGGTCGTTATCTTGTTGGCATACTGCCCTGCGGCCCAGTCTCCGAAGGGAGGGAGATCATTTTCTGCTTCAGTATGTCACAGTACATGTTGGCATTCATGGTTCCCTCAATGAACTGTAGCTTCCCAATGCCAGCAGCACTCATGTAGCCCCAGACCATGACACTCCCACCACCATGCATGACTGTAGGTAAGACAAACTTGTCTTTGTACTCCTCACCTGGTTCCCACCACACACACTTGACACCATCTGAACCAAATACATTTATCTTGGTCTCATCAAAGCACAGGACATGGTTCATTTTTCAGGACCACAGACCTGAACAAAGAAACTGCGTGGGACCTGGATGGAAGATTTAAGTAAGTCAACTAAATCCTGCTTCAGAAGGTCAGGGGGAAAATAGACTAATTGACTAGGTTTGAGGTGAGTGGGAGGAAGGTTTATTAACCGCTTGCCGAACACTGCACGCACGCATATGTACGTTGACAGAATGGCACGGGCAGGCAGATTGCCATACAGGTATGTCCCTTTAAATTTGCCACCCAGCGGGGGCGTGCGTGCGCACCTGCCGAATGCCTCATGAGGGTATTTGCGGGTCCCAGGAACTCGATGTAACCGGGCGGCCCGCGATTGCGGTTGGCAAAGGCAGAACAGTGGAATGCCTTTGTAAACAAGGCATTCCCCTATTCTGCCTAGTGACACTGTCACTGATGGCCGTTCCCCGTGAACCATGCCCCCTAACAGTAAGAATCACTCCCTAGGGAACACTTGACCCCTACAGCGCCACCTAGTGGTTAACCCCTTCACTGCCAGTGTCATTTTTACAGTAATCAGTGCATTTTTATAGCACTGTTCACTGTAAAAATGACAATGGTCCCAAAAATGTGTCAAAAGTGTCCGATGTGAACGCCATAATGTCGCAGTCATGATAAAAATCGTTGATCGCCGCCATTACTAGTAAAAAAATAATAATAAAACGGTCCCCTATTTTGTAGACGCTATAACTTTTACACAAATCGATTAATAAACGCTTATTGCGTTTTTTTATTTTTTACCAAAAATATGTAGACGAACACCTACCGGCCTAAACTGAAAAAAATATATGTTTTTTTATATATTTTTTGAGGATTTTTTTTATAGCAAAAAGTAAAAAATATTGTTTTTTTTTAATTGCCGCTCTATTTTTATAAAAACCGCAGAGGTGATCAAACACCACCAAAAGAAATCTCTATTTGTACGGAAAAAACGACGTATTTTGTTTGGGAGCTATGTCGCACGACCGCGCAATTGTCAGTTAAAATAACGCAGTGCCAAATCGCAAAAAGTGGCCTGGTCTTTGACCGGCTTAATGGTCGGGGGCTTAAGTGGTTAAAAACTTTAGACAAAGTTTAAGTTTAAAAAAGCCACAATGGGGTTTTAGCTACATATTCAAAGCAAAAATCTAGGGCAATTAGAGTAATATTTTTGTCCTCTGCTATGCTCACCTTCTTCCGGCACTGTCCCCCCAGACTCACTGATCCATCGATGCTTGTCTTCTGCGTTAAATGATGCCGATCATGCATAAATCCAACACTAGTCCCCTTCCTACAGGCTTTGGGACACATATTTGAAGGAAGGAGATCCCTGTGTGTTGATTGCCCCTGACCAAGTCATAATGTGATAAAGTGCATGAGATGAAGCCAATGCACAATGACATCATCATGTACAGACGGGACAGGCGCAGCATTCAAAAGCATTTGGCTGCAAGTAGTGTGCGATCCGCTGCAAGTCTTTGCAATAGGATCTGTAGTGCTGGGTTACAGTAAGGTGGGGTACTGTGAGCGGGCTGATTGATTTATTTGGTTAAAATCTTTCTCAATAAATGGTGCTTTACTATTGCATGCTCTAGTTTTTGCCTAATTTGCTTATGAGGATTTATAGTGCATCCGGAAAGTATTCACAGCGCTTCACTTTTTGTTATGTTACAGTCTTATTCCAAAATGGATTATATTCATTATTTTCTTAAAAATTCAACAAACAATACCCCATAATGACAACATGAAAGAAGTTTGTTTAAAATCTTTGCAAATTTATTGAAAATAAAAATAACATGTACATCATTTTTTACAGCCTTTGCTCAATACTTTGTTGAACACCTTTTGCACCAATTACAGCCCCCAGTCTTTTTGAGTATGATGCTACAAGCTGGTTACACCTGTTTTTGGGGAGTTTCTCCCATTCTTCTTTGCAGGACCTCTCAAGCTCCATCAGGTTGGATGAGGAGCTTCGGTGCACAGCCATTTTCAGATATCTCCAGAGATGTTCAATCGGGGTTCAAGTCTGGGCTCTGGCTGGGCCAATCAGGGACATTCACAGAGTTGTCCCTTAGCCACTCCTTTGTTAGCTTGGCTGTGTGCTTAGGGTCATTGTCCTATTGGAAGATGAACCTTCTCCCCAGTCTGAGGTCCAGATCGCTCTGGAGCAGGTTTTTTTCAAGGATGTCTCTGTACATTGCTACATTCATATTTCCCTCGATTCTGACTAGTCTACCAGTTCCTGACACAGGTGGGTTGTCATGTGCCTTTTAATGACATAAAAGGTGAAGAGTGCTTCCGCGCCACCAAATATAAGATAAGGATAAACAATCAAATAAATGCTGCTTAATCTGAATAAGTAAATAAATAATTATATACCTCTAGTGGATGTGATAAAAAATGATCAGCGCATAAATTAAGTAAATCAACAATACATAAATAAATATTCCAAAGTGAAAGTTCACTCAGTGGTAAAATACCAAAAATATTGTGCAGAGTGGTAAAATACCCAAAAATATTGTGCAAAGTGCAGCAATACTGTGCAATATATGCATAGGACGAATAGTAAACAAAATAGTCCCAAAGTGGATGATGAAGTGTCCTTGTGTAAACAGATATCCAAACAAATATTTCTTCACAGTCTTCTTATGTAGCTCTTCTATAAGTTGTGCTCACAGAGCGCTTACCTTATGGCAGGTGTATAACAGCTTGTGCGGATATAAATAATCCAGGGATGGTTCCTCTGCGTTGGTCTCCAGCTGTTGTCTGTCACTGTGGGTGTAGATGGTTTTACAGGATCTCTCCTCGATTTTAGCCCAAGTGTAAAGCAGAGAGACATCCCATAGTGAACCAAAGGCTGGGGTCCTAGCGCCCAAAAAATTCCTGGTGTAAATAAATAATGCAGTTTAACTCTCAGACACGGAGTATGCTGTGTAAAGTGAACATGACAAAATTATAAATGTGAGGTGTATGTGACAGTCAGTTCCACAAGTACCCAATAGAGGCACTAAATACCATCACAGAATGCCCAGTGTATGTGACAAAAGTAATCAAACCAAAATGTGCACTGAGTAAAAACCAATACAAAAAATGAAAATAAAAGTAAACACTAATACAATTATTGTATGGTGACAGATAGCCGCCTATCAGCATAAGCTGGATCAGGATCGGCTGTGCACAGGTAAACAACTCAAAAGTTGTGAATTATAAACATCAATTAGTCCAAAAGTAGTATATTCAAAGAAAAATAGTTCATTAATCCACATAGGTTGATCAAATGCAGAAAAAATCTAAAAAATCAAAAATTATATAATAAACGGTAGTGTTCGTGAACAGGTGATTCCAATCAAGGTGAAGTGGTCACAATAAGCAGTTGGTGAAAGTTCACACAGTGAATCCGGTGCTCCCCCTCCTGGGTTCCCACTCACCAGAGGCACTCACCCCTGCAGGGGTAAAGTGCATATATGTATATAATCTCCAACGGCAGGGCTTTCTCCTTCCTGGGTCCCCTGGGTGGAAATTCCTGGGTCCTCTGGGTGGAAATTCCAATCCCGGTGATTCAGGTCTCCCAGACCTTCCGAGTTCCTCCAGGGGAAAAAAATGAGCTCATATAGAGTAGTAGGTTCAAAAAATAAGTGATATTTTATTCGCACTGCCACTCATGGCATGCACAGATTAAACAAGTTGGTACAAAAATAAATAATAAAACTGGAACAAAGTCCCCAATAAAATACTTTAAAAACAAAGAAAGCAAAGAAAAAACAGGTATGCAACTAGCTAACACTAGCAGTAGCTTCCCAGCACAGCACTCGAGTTCTCAAAAAAATGTCAGCGCCAGCCTAGGAACGGCGTGCGTTCCACATACAAACAGCTGGTTAACCCGGAAGTGCGTGTGGGCGTGCGTGTATCCGCTTTACGCACGTTTCGTAAGTATAACATCTTCTGAAGCGGGTACACGCCTGCCGCAGCTCGTGGCTTAAATAACATGCGTCATCGTGGAGGAACCCTCCCACATTAAAGTGATAGCCAATCATAGAAGTTTGCAAGGGTTTCCCCGTCCAATCGCGGCTAATATGAAGATGGTCTGAAGGCATCCCCCTACCTCCACGTAAACGCTAGATTGTAAATACAGTAGTCATATGGGTGATAGTACATCATCGAATAATCCACTCTGCAAAGATGCATATTAGCTGGATGTGTAAGTGCCCGCATATGATGTCATAAATAAAAGGGACAGGTGATATATGCATTGTGCAAGTGTGTAGCCGACTGCTACAGTAGCCATCACGTTAGGTTAAAATGGTAATGATAGCATCCTATAAAGGAACCGAGGGGTAAGTAGTACATCATGGAGACAAAAACATTTGTGTAGGTAAATAACAGAGTATACCCATATGCATAAATGTATATGGAGTGAGTAAAAAACCCCAGCAGTCATTGTTAGCGAACATGAGTGGGGAGCTGGCAGTATGGTATAATAGGGGTCAAATCTGAGGTGGGGGTTGGGACATCAGCGTGTCTGGGCTAGATGAACCCGCATAAGCTCCCCTCCCTCTCCTCCAAAATATGTATAGGGCCAAGGGAAATCTGAACTCAAAGGTTTCTTTAAATGCCAAAGGTGCCTGGCCTGTAGGGTGAGTAGGAAACAACCCAGAAAGAAAACAAGCTTCAAATCTAGAAATGACTTTAAGGAATATAAAATCAAGGAACTCATCACCTGTGACACTACGCACGTGACTTATGTTATCGAGTGTCCGTGCCACCTACAATATGTGGGTAGAACCACACGACCCCTGAAAGTAAGAATCCGTGAGCACAGAATTAAAGCAGGTTTTCCTAAACATCACCTCTCACGACACTTCAAAGAATTCCATCAACAAGACCCTACGGGATTGATCTTTTATGGTATAGATACAGTTAAGGACAACTGGAGGGGAGGGAAAAAGACTACTGCCATCTCCCAGAATGAGACTGGATGGATCTACCGTTTAGGTTCCTTGGCGCCCTTTGGGCTGAATAAGGATATCGACTTGAACTGTTTTTTGGCTAACCCTTAGTCTAGGGGCCTCTATCTGTGCTCCGCCAGCAGGCCTAGCTAGGTACCTTTGCATTCCCCATTGGTTATTACGGGTAATATAATCAGGGGATCCCTTAGCAATCCACCCTTCTTATGACTGTCCACTTACCTGCTTATCCCTTTGGCTATTGTATCTACCATCTGTCCCATTAGGTACATACTCATGGACCAGATTAGGTTCTAGCGGCATTCCCGTATTACTGACTTTTTGTGGACCTTCCATTTCTTTCACATTACATCTCCTTTTCATTGGTGGCTCACTGGTTGGTGGCAATTATGTGATCAGTTACCTGCCTCCTTTTCTATCACATAGGGACCAGGTGCCACCATCCAGTGATTGACCCATGTTAGCCACTTGCATCTACTAGCCAGCGTAAATGCTCTTAGGCATTAATGTTTATTCCTTAGTTCTAGCTAACTTATTCCTACATACCTATTTGCTTGTTGTTGTAACATAATGTGATTACACAATTCAGATTCCCCTTGGCCCTATACATATTTTGGAGGAGAGGGAGGGGAGCTTATGCGGGTTCATCTAGCCCAGACACGCTGATGTCCCAACCCCCACCTCAGATTTGACCCCTATTATACCATACTGCCAGCTCCCCACTCATGTTCGCTAACAATGACTGCTGGGGTTTTTTACTCACTCCATATACATTTATGCATATGGGTATACTCTGTTATTTACCTTACACAAATGTTTTTGTCTCCATGATGTACTACTTACCCCTCGGTTCCTTTATAGGATGCTATCATTACCATTTTAACCTAACGTGATGGCTACTGTAGCAGTCGGCTACACACTTGCACAATGCATATATCACCTGTCCCTTTTATTTATGACATCATATGCGGGCACTTACACATCCAGCTAATATGCATTTTTGCAGAGTGGATTATTCGATGATGTACTATCACCCATATGACTACTGTATTTACAATCTAGCGTTTACGTGGAGGTAGGGGGATGCCTTCAGACCATCTTCATATTAGCCGCGATTGGACGGGGAAACCCTTGCAAACTTCTATGATTGGCTATCACTTTAATGTGGGAGGGTTCCTCCACGATGACGCATGTTATTTAAGCCGCGTGCTGCGGCAGGCGTGTACCCGCTTCAGAAGACGTTATACTTACGAAACGTGCGTAAAGCGGATACACGCACGCCCACACGCACTTCCGGGTTAACCAGCTGTTTGTATGTGGAACGCACGCAGTTCCTAGGCTGGCGCTGACATTTTTTTGAGAACTCGAGTGCTGTGCTGGGAAGCTACTGCTAGTGTTAGCTAGTTGCATACCTGTTTTTTCTTTGCTTTCTTTGTTTTTAAAGTATTTTATTGGGGACTTTGTTCCAGTTTTATTATTTATTTTTGTACCAACTTGTTTAATCTGTGCATGCCATGAGTGGCAGTGCGAATAAAATATCATTTATTTTTTGAACCTACTACTCTATATGAGCTCATTTTTTTCCCCTGGAGGAACTCGGAAGGTCTGGGAGACCTGAATCACCGGGATTGGAATTTCCACCCAGAGGACCCAGGAATTTCCACCCAGAGGACCCAGGAAGGAGAAAGCCCTGCCGTTGGAGATTATATACATATATGCACTTTACCCCTGCAGGGGTGAGTGCCTCTGGTGAGTGGGGACCCAGGAGGGGGAGCACCGGATTCACTGCGTGAACTTTCACCAACTGCTTATTGTGACCACTTCACCTTGATTGGAATCACCTGTTCACGAACACTACCGTTTATTATATAATTTTAGATTTTTTTGATTTTTTCTGCATTTGATCAACCTATGTGGATTAATGAACTATTTTTCTTTGAATATACTACTTTTGGACTAATTGATGTTTATAATTCACAACTTTTGAGTTGTTTACCTGTGCACAGCCGATCCTGATCCAGCTTATGCTGATAGGCGGCTATCTGTCACCATACAATAATTGTATTAGTGTTTACTTTTATTTTCATTTTTTGTATTGGTTTTTACTCGGTGCACATTTTGGTTTGATTACTTTTGTCACATACACTGGGCATTCTGTGATGGTATTTAGTGCCTCTATTGGGTACTTGTGGAACTGACTGTCACATACACCTCACATTTATAATTTTGTCATGTTCACTTTACACAGCATACTCCGTGTCTGAGAGTTAAACTGCATTATTTATTTACACCAGGATTTTTTTGGGCGCTAGTGTTGCTTGGACCCCAGCCTTTGGTTCACACACTAGCTCTCCTTATCATTTATTGATACAATTAGCCCCAGCTGAGACAGCGCCACGACCCCCACACCATTCTTTTATTCTTACTGTAAGGTGACCAGATTTTTAAAATGAAATCCAGGGACATATTTTTTTTTACTAGTAATGACGGCAATCAGGGACTCTCTGCCAGTTGCCACCGCCACCCGCCTCACAGCCTGTCAAGTCTTAAGCCTCGTACACACGATCAAATTTTCCGCAGACAAAGCCGTGGATTTTGTCCAAAGAGCGTTGGCTGTGAACTTGTTCTGAGTACAGACGGCAAAACTTTGTTAGCCAAAAAATAGCTCTTTAGCGCCACCCTTTGGGAAACTTCTGCTAATGTTGTGCTATGGTGAGCATTGCTTCTGAGCATGTGTGTTTGTACTTTGGATTTTTTTCCGACGCACGATCGGATAATCCAACAACACACATTTGTTGTCGGAAAATTTGAAAGCATCCTATCCCACATTTGTTGTCGGAAAATCCGACAACAATTGTCCAATGGAACGTACAAACGGTCTGATTTTCCGACAAAACCCTGCCATCACACAATTGTCAGAAAATCTGATCATGTGTACGAGGCTTAACTCTCCGGGCCCCCGGCTACTACTGGGTGGGGAGCGGAGGAAGATCACTCTGCCAGGGAAAGCAATGAGATAAGCAGGCAGGGGGCTAGTGGAGCTGAATGGACACACACACCCGAAACTGAAAAAATATTTCCTCCGCTCCGACTAGCACATGATCATCACAAAGGGGCACAGATAATGAAAAAAAATACACCCCCTTAAGCTAGTAGGAGCGGGGGGGTGTAGATCAGATTTTTTTCATTCTGCACTGACTGTCTTTGAAATTGCCCCAGTCCCTGTTCAAACTCAATCCGGGACAAAACCGGGGACAGACTTGGTCCGGGGACAGTGTCCTCAATCCAGGGACTGTCCCTGGAAACCAGGGATGTCTGGTCACCCTATTTTACTGAGTGACTTCCGTCTAGCCACTCTACCATACAGGCCTGATTGGTGGAGTGCTGCAGAGATAGTTGTTCTTCTGTAAGGTTCTCCTCTCTCCACATAGAAATGGTGGAGCTCTGTCAGAGTGATCATCGGATTCTTGGTCACCTCCCTGACTAAGGCCCTTCTCCCTGATCGCTCCGTTTGGCCGGGTGGCCCACTCTAGGAAGAGTCCTGATGCTTCCAAACTTCTTCCATTTACAGATGATGGAGGCCACTGTTCTCATTGGGATCTTCAATGCTGCAGAATTTTTTTGTACCCTTCCCCAGATCTGTGTCTTGATAGTGATACAATCCTGTCTCAGAGGTCTGCAGACAATTCATTTGACTTCATGGCTTGGTTTGTGCTCTGACATGCACTGTTAACTGTGGGACCTTATATAGACAGACGTGTGTATTTCCAAATCATGTCCAATCAACTGAATTTACCACAGGTGGACTCCAATCAAGTTGTAGAAACACCTCAAGGATGATCAGTGGAAACAGGATGCACCTGAGCTCAATTTTGAGTGGAATGGCAAAGGCTGTGAATACGTGACTTATGTACGTGTGATTTTTTTCATTTTTTATAAATTTGCAAAGATTTCAAACAAACTTCTTATGTTGTCATTATGGGGTATTGTTTGTAGTATTTTGAGGAAAATAATGAATTTGAAATAAGGCTGTAACATAAGAAAATGAGGGAATGGTGAAGCGCTGTGAATACTTTCTGGATGCACTGTATAAACCCTGATGCCGCGTACACACAGTCTTTTTCAATGGCATAGTTCACACAAGTGCTTGCAGTTCCAGTGCGTTCCAGTTCCAGAAAAAAAAGTAGAACATGCTGCATTTTACCTGCATTGGACTGTACTGGAACGCTGTAAAATGCATCAAGAACGCACTAGAACATTACAAGATATGTTTACATTCCTTGTAATAGGAATAAAAGTGATCAAAAAAAATGTAAAAAAAGTGTAAGAATAAAAAAAATTAAGTCAAATAAAATAAAATTGAAAACGCCCCTGTCCCCCTGTCCCCAGTAGCTTGCGATCAGAAACGAACAGACACGTAAGTTCTGCTCACATATGTGCCCATCATCTTCTGGGAGAAGCGTGAGCCAGAACAGGTTCAGCCGCCACGGCCTCTGTGGCTTCTCAATAGGGACACTAAGGGTGGTCCAATATGGACTGTGGTCAGACAGTAGCCTGGGGCAAAACGCAGTCTGCAGGACCCACGGCGCCAGGGTGTGAGACACACGGATGAAGTCTATGCGGGACATGGAGTTGTGAGCAGGGGAGAAACAGGAGTAGGCTCGCGCATGTGGGAAGTTGTGTCGCCACGTGTCTATAAGGTGGAAGGTGGAGATGAGTTTAGAGAATTTAGTCGCGTCAGCACTACTGCCCGATGTCTGTGTCGTTTGGAGTCTGTCAAGGGCCGGACATAGTGTAGTGTTGAAATCACCTAACCATATTGCCTGTACTGAGGGGTTACGAGACATAAAGGTAAAGCCTTCCTGGACCACTGTTGTGCTAAATGGAGGAGGTATGTAGAAAGCCATGATAAGGAACGGCTCACCGTATAACTTAGCATGGAGAAATACATATCGACCTTCGGGGTCAGTGCGGAGCTCACAGAGTTCAAAATGCACCGATTTGGCGATCAATACGGAAACACCCCTGGTATGAGACGTGTGAGTGGAGTGATATGCCCACCCAACCCAAGGACGGCGGAGGGCCATTTGAAGTCTGCCCTCGACGTGCGTCTCAACCAGCACCACCACGTCTGCACGTTGTTTTTTGAGGAATGCAAGGGCAGCCGAGCGTTTTCTGCTCACATATGTAAACGCTGTTCAAACCACACATGTGAGGTATCGCCATGTGCGTTAGAGCGAGAGCAATGATTCTAGCACTAGACCTTCTCTGTAACTCTAAACTGGTAACCTGATAAAAAAATAAAAATGGGCTAACTTTACTGTTTTGTTATTTTTTAATTCATTGTTGTTTGTTTATTTTCCAAAGAAAAGGTGTTTGAAAAATGATTGCGCAAATACCGTGCAAGATAAAAAGTTGCAATGACCGCCACTTTATTCCCTATGGTGTCTGCTAAAAAATATATATAATGTTTGGGGGTTCTGAGTAATTTTCTAGCAAAAGAAATATGATTTTTACATGAAGGAGAGAAGTGCCAGAATAGGCGCGGTATGGAAGTGCTTAAAAAAACATACAAAAACGTGTCAAAAACGTGCATGCAAAAAAGCACCTGGAATGCATCTGGATTGTGTTTCTATGGTGTGAACTGGCCCTAGGGGCCTGTGGGAAAGAGATGCGTGTTGGATTTATTCATAAGCGCCAGTTTATTCAGTTACCTGGTTAATCTTATCTAGTTAGTGGAGGAACAGAGTGCTGTTGGAAGAAACTAACACCTCTTTGTTCTGTATAATTGAGGACTGATGGTTTCATTTCCTAACCTATGAACTTTATGTATTTGTATGGGACACATAGCGGTCTAAAAAATTTGCTTATGCGTACATATCAACAGTTTGCACAAGCTCCACCAATATTCACAGTCATTTTCTGAATAGGTATATTGCCTAGGATCATCGCTGCCATCTAGTGGCAATAATGGGATATTTTTTCCAGGGAACTACCTCAAGAAAAAAAAACACATTTAGCCTGATTCACAAAGACTTACGCCGACGTACAGGGCCGGACTGGGAATGAAAACCAGCCCTGGAAATAATTTCATACCAGCCCCACAGCATTAATATACCAGCCCAAAAAAAAAGAGAGAAATCCATGGCCAGAGAGGGGCCGGGCTGCAATGGTGAGAGAGAGGGGGTGCAACGGCGAGAGAGAGAGGGTGCAACGGCGAGAGAGAGAGGGTGCAACGGCGAGAGAGAGGGTGCAACGGCGAGAGAGAGAGGGTGCAACGGCGAGAGAGAGAGGGTGCAA
Organism: Rana temporaria; assembly: GCF_905171775.1. Lineage (NCBI taxonomy): Eukaryota > Metazoa > Chordata > Amphibia > Anura > Ranidae > Rana > Rana temporaria. Next base: position 114,822,127 of record NC_053499.1, on the reverse strand, counting down.
CGGCGAGAGAGAGAGAGAGAGGGTGCAACGGTGAGAGAGAGGGTGCAACGGTGAGAGAGAGAGGGTGCAACGGTGAGAGAGAGAGAGAGGGTGCAACGGTGAGAGAGAGGGTGCAACGGTGAGAGAGAGAGGGTGCGACGGTGAGAGAGAGAGGGTGCAACGGTGAGAGAGAGAGAGAGAGGGTGCAACGGCGAGAGCAGAGGCGTTTCTACTGAAACTGCGCCCCTGTCAAAACATTTGAAACCCATCTTTCAGATAACCATAACAAAAAAAAATACCCAAAATTGCAGTAATATCAGCACCCATAATTGCGGCCTTATCATCACCCATAAATATGACCTTACCAGCACCCATTAATGCGGTAATATCAGCACCCATAAATGCGGTAATATCAGCACCCATAAATGTGGCAATATCAGCACCCATAAATGTGGCAATATCAGCACCCATAAATGTGGCAATATCAGCACCCATAAATGCCGCAATATCAGCACCCATAAATGTGGCAATATCAGCACCCATAAATGCGGCAATATCAGCACCCATAAATGCGGCAATATCAGCACCCATAAATGCGGTAATATCAGCACCCATAAATGTGGCAATATCAGCACCCATAAATGCGGTAATATCAGCACCACAGGCAATATCAGCACCCATAAATGCGGTAATATCAGCACCACAGGCAATATCAGCACCCATAAATGCGGTAATATCAGCACCACAGGCAATATCAGCACCCATAAATGCGGTAATATCAGCACCACAGGCAATATCAGCACCCATAAATGCGGTAATATCAGCACCCATAAATGTGGCAATATCAGCACCCATAAATGCGGTAATATCAGCACCACAGGCAATATCAGCACCCATAAATGCGGTAATATCAGCACCACAGGCAATATCAGCACCCATAAATGCGGTAATATCAGCACCACAGGTAATATCAGCACCCATAAATGCGGTAATATCAGCACCACAGGTAATATCAGCACCCATAAATGCGGTAATATCAGCACCACAGGCAATATCAGCACCCATAAATGCGGTAATATCAGCACCACAGGTAATATCAGCACCCATAAATGCGGTAATATCAGCACCACAGGTAATATCAGCACCCATAAATGCGGTAATATCAGCACCACAGGCAATATCAGCACCCATAAATGCGGTAATATCAGCACCACAGGCAATATCAGCACCCATAAATGCGGTAATATCAGCACCACAGGCAATATCAGCACCCATAAATGCGGTAATATCAGCACCACAGGCAATATCAGCACCCATAAATGCGGTAATATCAGCACCACAGGTAATATCAGCACCCATAAATGCGGTAATATCAGCACCACAGGCAATATCAGCACCCATAAATGCGGTAATATCAGCACCACAGGCAATATCAGCACCCATAAATGCGGTAATATCAGCACCACAGGTAATATCAGCACCCATAAATGCGGTAATATCAGCACCCATAAATGCAGAGGAAGCAAAAATGTATATAGAAGAACTGGGATGGCCGCACTCCAAAAACAAAAATGGGTTCCTTTTTAATAAAAACTGGTCACAACATGGATATGTCACAGCAAAAAAATCAGGAAAAGGGCTAACGCGTTTCACACTCTCATACAGTGCTTATTCATAGCTAAATGCAGAGGAATCGTGCGGTGTATCATGGGCACACGGTGTATCATGGGCACAGCACTGGGCAGAAAGGCAGAGAGGAATGGAACATCAGACAGTGACTGCACGCAGTGGTACACAGACAGGTCACACTCACTGGCAGTGGCACTGTGATGGTCAGGGACACGCAGCAGTGCAGGGGGTGTTTCCTTGTAATGGATACAATCCTCTGCCAATGGTGCGCCAGTGCCTCTGACACTGTACAGGGGGAGAGAGGGAGTAGGATCACCAGCGGCTCTGTCTGCTTAGCACACACGCACAATCGCACATGATGATGACTTTAAGGCCTCTGTCACACTGGGGCGGTGGGGGCATCGGCAGTAAAGCGGCGCTATTTTTAGCGGCACTATTCAGCCGATAGCAGGGTGCTTTTAATGGCCGCAAAGCGCCGCTTTGATTTCAATGGGCAGGGGCACTTTAGGAGCCGCTCCTTCAGCGCCTCAAAGATGCTGCTTGCAGGAAATTTTTTAATGTCCTGCCAGCGCACCGCTCCAGTGTGAAAGCACTTGGGCTTTCACACTGGAGTGAATGTATCCACTCTTTCAGGGCGCTCTGCAGACGCTATTTTTTGCATTATAGCGCCTGCAAAGCGCCTCAGTGTGAAAGGGGTCTTAGACTACTTTCACACTGAGGTACTTCGCAAACGCTACAAAATAGCGCCTGCAAAATGCCCTGAAAGAGCCTCTTTTCTCACTCCAATGCGAAAGCTTTCACACTGGAGCGGTGCGCTGGCAGGTATGCGCAAAAAAGTCCAGCTAGCCGCATCTTTGAGGCCCTGTAGGAACAGTGTATACACTGCTTCTAAAGCGCCCCTGCCCATTGAAATGGGCAGCGGCGCTGAACCGCCAGCAAAGCACTGCTGCGGGCGTTTTTTTTGTTATCCTTTTGGACCGCTAGCATTGTGCTGGCAGGACGCTCAAAAAAGTCTTTGAGGCGCCCTGCTAGCGGCCGAATAGCGCCGCAAAAACGACAGTAAAGCGCTGCTAAAATAGCGACACTTTACTGCCGACGGCGCAACGCCCCAGTGTGAAAGTAGCCTAAGTCACATGCCCCTCCCCCCGTCCTCTCTGAGATTATTATGCAGATTTCAATTTTATTGCAAGGGCAGCAAAGGTAGGTGACAGAGAGAGAAGGGGGGGTTCAGATATGGGACACTGGGATGGGAGCACAGGGGGACACTGGGATGGGGGAGGGGAGTACGGGGGGGGGGGACACTGGGATGAGGGAGGGGAGGGGAGTACGGGGGGGGGGACACTGGGATGGGAGCACAGGGGGGACACTGGGATAGGGGAGCGGAGTACGGGGGGGACACTGGGATAGGGGAGGGGAGTACGGGGGGACACTGGGATGGGGGAGGGGAGTACAGGGGGGGACACTGGGATAGGGGAGGGGAGTGCAGGGGGGGACACTGGGATAGGGGAGGGAAGTACAGGGTGGGGGGACACTGGGATGGGAGCACAGGGGGGACACTGGGATGAGGGAGGGGAGTACAGGGGGGACACTGGGATGGGGGAGGGGAGTACAGGGGGGACACTGGGATGGGGGAGGGGAGTACAGGGGGGACACTGGGGTGGGAGTACAGGGGGGACACTGGGATGAGGGAGGGGAGTACAGGGTGGGGGGACACTGGGATGGGAGCACAGGGGGGACACTGGGATGAGGGAGGGGAGTACAGGGGGGACACTGGGATGAGGGAGGGGAGTACAGGGGGGACACTGGGATAGGGGAGTACAGGGGGGACACTGGGATGAGGGAGGGGAGTACAGGGTGTGGGGACACTGGGATGGGAGCACAGGGGGGACACTGGGATGAGGGAGGGGAGTACAGGGGGGACACTGGGATGAGGGAGGGGAGTACAGGGGGGACACTGGGATAGGGGAGTAAAGGGGGGACACTGGGATGGGGGAGGGGAGTACAGGGGGGACACTGGGATGGGGGAGGGGAGTACAGGGGGGACACTGGGGTGGGAGTACAGGGGGGACACTGGGATGAGGGAGGGGAGTACAGGGTGGGGGGACACTGGGATGGGAGCACAGGGGGGACACTGGGATGAGGGAGGGGAGTACAGGGGGGACACTGGGATGAGGGAGGGGAGTACAGGGGGGACACTGGGATAGGGGAGTACAGGGGGGACACTGGGATGAGGGAGGAGATCACAGGGGGGACACTGGGATGAGGGAGGGGAGTACAGGGGGGACACTGGGATAGGGGAGTACAGGGGGGACACTGGGATGAGGGAGGAGATCACAGGGGGGACACTGGGATGAGGGAGGGGAGTACAGGGGGGGGGGCACTGGGTGGGATCAGGTGATGGAGAACTTTTTATACAGAAACATTACTCCCCTCCCCCATCCGATCACCCCTCCCTCCTGTACATTGTATTACACCCCCCCCCCTTGTCCTATCCTGTCCGTCCCCTCTAATATTAGAAAATAGAGCATGTCTATTTCTTCACCTTGTGCTCCAGCCTCCAAGGCAGGGTGGTGACGCCGTTCAGCTCTCCTCTGCGGCTCTCTCCCCAGCCCTCACTCGTGACCCTGCAGACATTGTGGGCTGTCCTGGCGCCGCGCGGGACGATGGAACATGTCCCGACGTTTGTTTCTCCTGCTCGGCTCCTCCCCTTGGACACATGATCAGTGATGCTGCTCACTGATTAGCTAGGTAAGGGAAGTGCGGCGGCGAGTATGTCGGCCGCAACCCGGCGCCGGCCCACGGCTGCTTTTAACCACTGCAGCCAGTGTCACTCTGAAGCTATGCAAAAGCAGCCCCAGGGAACTCAATGCAGCCGACACCTACACAATTGAAAAGAGCGGCGGCCGCGGCGGCAGCGATGGCGGCCGCAGCTACGGCCCGCCGCTGATTGTGTTTGATTGATGATTGACAGGCATACAAATACAGCAGGCAAAAGCAAGCGGCCTACCGGGAATTTTCCCGCTATCCCGGTAGGCCAGTCCGGCCCTGCCGACGTATCTACTGATACGCCGCGTAAGTCCACGGATGCGCCGTCGTATCTATGCGCTTGATTCTGCAAATGAGATACGCCTGAATTTCGGCTCCATCGAACCGACGCAAATCTCCTACACGGTCGTATCTTGAGCGCATATTTACGCTGGCCGCAAGGGGCGCTTCGATTGATTGTATGTAAATGACCTAGATACGCCGATTCACAAACGTACTTACGCCCGTCGCAGTAATCTACGCCGTTTACGTAAGGCGTACGTCCGGCGTAAAGGTAAACCACATCAAAGCAGGTGTAAGACATGTTAGGGTATAGACGTCGGAACAGCCGTCGTATTTTACGTAGTTTACGTAAGTCGTACGTGAATGGGGCTGAGCGTAGGTTACGTTCACGTCGAACGCATTGAGCCGTCGTATCTTAGGGAGTATATGCGACGTAATTCTGTGAATGCGCCGTTCGTTAGGCCCTTCATTTACATGGGGTCACGCTTCATTTTAATACAGCATGCCCACTACCTTCCTACTTTGAATTAGGCGGGCTTACGCCGGTCCGTTTACGCTACGCCGCCGTAACTTAGGGAGAAAGTGCTTTGTGAATACTGTTCTTGCCTCTCTATGTTATGTCGGCGTAGCGTATATGAGATGCGCTACGCCCGCTCAAAGATACGCCGCTCTACGTGAATCCGGGCCATTATTGTCATTAGATGACACTGCCATTCCTAAGAAATAAATCTATTAGGAAAACTACAGTGAAGATTTGTGAAGCATGTGCGAATGATTGACATATTTGCACAGCAACGTTTTTATACATGGTCCCTATGATGCTTTTTTTACATAATATTTGAACTGAGCTCTGTGTTTTGGGTTATAATCAGGGTTGCCACCTTTTCTTCAAGTCAAACCTGAACACTTTAGCGGTGCACAGCAATTTCTTTTCATAGTAAAAACTATACATATATTTTGCTATTAAATAACATTTCTAATCATATGAAGTTAACCACTTACGACACGAACCATTACGCAGGTAAAGGACCTGGCCAGATTTTGCGATTCGGCACTGCGTCGCTTTAACTGACAATTGCGCGGTCGTGCGATGTGGCTCCCAAACAAAATTGGCGTCCTTTTTTTCCCACAAATAGAGCTTTCTTTTGGTGGTATTTGATCACCTCTGCGGTTTTTATTTTTTGCGCTATAAACAAAAATAGAGCGACAATTTTGAAAAAAAAATCAATATTTTTTACTTTTTGCTATAATAAATACCCCCAAAAAAGATATAAAAAAAACATATTTTTCTCAGTTTAGGCCGATACGTATTCCTGTACATATTTTTGGTAAAAAAAATCGCAATAAGCCCTTATCGTTTGGTTTGCGCAAAATGTATAGTGTTTACAAAATAGGGGATAGTTTTATTGCATTTTTATTAATATTTTTTTTTTTTACTACTAATGGCGACGATCAGCAATTTTTTTCATGACTGCGGCATTATGGCGGATACATCGGATAATTTTGACACATTTTTGGGACCATTGTCATTTTCACAGCAAAGAATTCTATAAAAATGCATTGTTTACTGTAAAAATGAAAATTGCAGTTTGGGAGTTAACCACTAGGGTCGCTGAAGGGGTTAAGTGTGACCTCATATGTGTTTCTAACTGTAGGGGGTGGGGCTGGACATGTGACATCATTGATCGCCTTTCCCTATATGAGGGAACAGACGATCAATGACAGCGCCACAGTGAAGAACGGGGAAGCTGTGTTTACACACAGCTCTCCCCGTTCTTCAGCTCCGACAGCTGGGCACTTAAAGAGGACGTACAGGTACGTGCTTGTGCCCAGCCGTGCCATTCTGCCGACGTATATGTGCAGGAGGCAGTCCTTAAGTGGTTAATAACAAGAGTTCCCCTTTACATCAGAGTCCACAGAGTTCCCCTTTTAAATCTGAATTTGCAGCGTTCCCTTTCACTGTGAAGACTCTGATATAAGGGAGAACTCTGGGGCCTCTACATAAGGGATGCTCTAGGAACCCTGATCTAAGGGGGGAACACTGGGAACTCTGATGTATGGAGAAGACTCTGATGTAAGGGGAAACATTGTGGCCTCTTAGTGTACTCAATTGTGGCCTTAGTGTACTCAATCAGAGGCAGGAGAGAGAAGGGGAGACTTCAGTCACATACAGGGATGGATGGTGAGCTCACTCTTCTCTTTTATTCTGTAGTAATGTGGCTTGACTATGATGTCACACGGCAGGCCATCAGACCGCGGGGCCATTAAAGCTTGGTGAATGCGGTCAATTTCCATCTGATGGGTGGTAATATCAGGGATGAGGTCCTGCATCAACTCTCTCATAGCCCCTTCCAGGTCAATGTAAGATTCAGGAAGGCCATGTATGCGCAGATTATATCTACATTAGCGGTTTTCTAAATCCTCAATTCTATAGTAGGCCTCCTCCAGCCTGTCTTGTAAGTCAGTGATCATGCTGGAGTTCTGATTGACCTTCCTGACAGTATTATCAACTTTTGTCTCTATGTGCTTAAAGCGATCCCCCAGTTCATGAATGTCCTTCTTTGGGTCTGTTGTGATTTGTGAGCAGGCCTTTGAAATTTCCTGCTGCAGCATGGTGGAGAAGCGCGCTGACAGGATTGCATCAGGGGAGTATTGGGCTATCTGAGGTGCTGCCAAGTCTTGGCTAGGCTGGCTAAACAGGGCCTCTGCCAGCTCGACCATATTGCCATCCATAGAGGATATAGAGGATTCAGCCGAATCCTGCATGTCCTTAAAGCGGTTGTGCCATGGTAAAAAAATATTAAAAGCCAGCAGCTACAAATACTGCAGCTGCTGACTTTTAATATTAGGACACTTACCTGTCCTGGAGTCCAGCGCCGATCGCAGCAGAGGACGAGCGATCGCTCGTCTCTCTGCTGCTCCCCCCGCCATCCACGCTGAGGGAACCAGGAAGTGAAGCGCTGCGGCTTCACTGCCCGGTTCCCTACGGCGCATGCGCGTGTCGCGCCGCGCCTGCCGATTGGCTCCCGCTGTGTGCTGGGAGCCGAGTGTTCCCAGCACACAACGGGGGGCGACAGGATGTGACGGAATGCCCGTCTTTTGCCCGTGAATGCCGGGCCGGAAGTGGGTGCAAATACCTGTCTTTAGACAGGTATCTGCACCCCCCTCCCCCTGAAAGGTGTCAAATGTGACACCGGAGGGGGGAGGGTTCCGATCAGCGGGACTCCACTTTAGGGTGGAGAACCGCTTTAAATGTATCTGGGGATGGGGGATGTGAAGGAGACTCACCCCCCCTGTCAGCTTCTAAGTCCCCTGAGGACTGCGAGGAGAACGGGTCCCTGCGTTGGTCAGGATGGTTCTGCTTTTCCCCCTTGTGTGTGGAGTTGTCCGCCCGGGAGGCTGTGCTTCCTCGTGTGTCCGGCCGCCCCAGCGCAATCTTGGATTCTGACTTGGTCCCCGGAGAGGAACTCGCTTCCCAGTGCTGCCTGCGCTGCTTATTGTGTCAAGCAAGGGAAGAGGCACCTCTGGGTGCAATACTTTAACACGAATTTATTAAAAGCATAGATTAAAAACCACTCACATTTTGGTGGTGATATGCAGGCATGTAAAAAAATTCCCAAGGGGGAGAGGTGGATGTCATCCGGTTCGTCGTGGTGTCCCTGGTCCTTTCTGTGGCGCTGTGGAGTGAGGAGAGATCAGGATCTTCTCACCGCTGGTTGTGAGGGGCGGCTGCGATGGATGGATCTCAGGCACTCGAGGCGCAGATGGACCGGCGGGCGAGGGATGATGATGTCACCGGGGCATGCGACGCGTTTCTGTGGTCAGGTGGACTACAGGTCCCAGCATGAACCCCCCCATAGCTGAAGATGTGAGACCCCCTGCCCCCAAAATAGTGAAAAATGAAGAACTACAGGTCCCACCACGAACCCTTCGGAGCTGAAGATGTCACCCCCCCCCCCCCAACTAGTAAAGAACTACAGGTTTTAGGATGAACCAGTGAAAACTATGGGGGGGGTCACATTTTTTTTATAAAAAGTTATCTTTTTTTAGGAGGGGGGGGGGGGGTGTCCCTGAATGGCATTTTGGAAATGTGGTCACCTTACTGGGCAAGCTCGAACCACAGGTCTAACCTCAACACTGTGGTCAAGTGGTTTTCCATTGTTAAGTGGTGGTTATCCATTTGTCTGTGATCCCATGTAATCACTGGTTATATGGGTTATGTGCTGCTTATGACTGCTGCTAGGTTTGGGCAATGTATTGTGAAGTAAGACCTGAAAGCCCTGCTTAGGCAGCCACCACCACTAATAGTCTTCTTTTCACCATCATGAGTATTCAAGGGACATTGGCCATGAAAGTGGATCCTGTCAGTCTCTGGAAAAGGCGTTACGAGGTCAAGAGTGCCGCTCACAATCAGTGCTCATCAGTGCTGTCTATCAGTGCTGCATATCAGTGCATCTTCATCAGAGCTTCCTTATCAGTGCATTCTTATCAGTGCCGCCTCATACTCTGCCCTGCTGACCCCATCCTATATCCCGCTGAGCCCATCCTTTGTCCCATAGACCACATAGAAGACCACACTTAGAAGAGTCATGTCTCTGGGTCTGATGAAGAAACTGCAGGTGTTCGCTGTGAACAGCTGCAGCTTCCTCATCAGACCCTGAGACAAGAACGGGATACCACAGCTGGGTTGGGACAAATTTAGATGTGGGCACCCAATTTTAGTCTTGCCTAGGGCAGAACACAACTAAAATACACACTGTGCTCGGCCCTTCTAAGCATGGTCCCATGCTGACCCTCTTCACCAATTGATGTGCCATAAGCTGTCTCTTAAACCCCTTGTCAGACTACATCCCCATTGACTGATGCTGCAGATTTATCAGTGGATAGAAAGCCTTGGGCTCTTGATCAGTATCATTCTTGTGCGGATCCCACTGAGCTGACGGCTGGTGACATTTCATGTGTTTTCTCATGCATATGGTACCCGAATGACTGGTAGATTTACCACACTTGATATGCTGCAAGTAGAGGCTGCAAAGCACTATGGTTTTGTCTGCAGCACATGTATGAAAAAAGGCCCAGACTGCTAAACCCTGCGTTGCAGATCTAGAAATTCCAGTAGTCTGCACCCATGTAGCAGTATTTTCTATATTCATGGATTTGAATTGTAGCATATTGCTGGAGAACTTTCTGTTTTGCCCCATTCAATTAATACAAATTGACATGCAGTTTCAATGGTTGAACAGATATGTGAGTTATTTATAAATGCCCCTTATATTGCTGGTTTATACAAATCTGGGACAATAAACCACGTCATGACCAGAACAGGTTTTGCATTTACAATAAACTGTGTCCATAATATTATATTATGAAGAATGCTATCCACCAGTGACGTCTGCCTTATTGTGAGCAGCCTCTGAAGTACCCCATTAAATGTGTCAAAGTAACCACAGGAGAATGCAGACTTCAGGTTGAGGACAATTGTATTTATTCAATCAGTAACTTTAGTTTTTTTTTTTTTTTCTTTACTTTTACTGAAAAAGACCACTACCATAATCTAGAGAAGATGAAAACTGTTTTGAGGATTTTTAACACAGTTGTGCCTTTGAGAAAATAGAAAGAAAATATTTTCCAGAACATTTTTAATTATTTCATAAATTTTACTGCATTTTACTACAAATTTCATTAATATTGCTGCATAGAGAACATGACATGACATATGGGTTATATAGGATGAAGAAACTTTCAGTGACCAGCAGCAATGTGAGAGTTGATGGAGATTTTCAGGAATGAGTTTATCCAGAGCACCCTGGAAATATGTTTTCTTGTTTTTTGAGGCGCACCCATATAGAAATAGCTCTGAGATTCCCAGCAGTCTAGTTGCTTTTCCCACATAAGTTATAAAGTGTGGACGGCATAGAAAGGAATTTTTTTAAGCAACTCCTACAAGTGATGCAAACGCTAAAATATAAATCAATATTTTTTTGTAGTAACTATTAAATTCCCATTAAATCCTTCAATGTGAATTTTTCATATATGAAGCAATACAATAAAATGTTTGGTGTTAGACATTGCTCTTTGGCTTGGTTGAAAGCAGAGCTATTACCCAACGACTCACATTAACCCCTCACGACCCTGGAGGAGCTCTGCACTGAGACTTGGGTGATTCCACATACACTCTCCTTGACATATGCCATGCTGATCGAGCCATCAGGAGACTATCAAATCCCATGACTTGCCAAATGGGAAAGGGAGCTAAACTCCACCAACAACAAAAAACAACACATAATTAAATTTACTCACAAATCCTCCCTGTGCTCCAGGATTCAGGGAACAAATTTCAAGATCCTCACATGCTGGTACAAGACACCCGCACTACTACATACATTTTCCCCAACATCTTCAGACCTCTGCTAGCGGTGCCAAAAAGAAAAGGGCACCCTCCTGCACATATTTTGATCTTGCCCCTGGGTCCAGAACTTCTGGGGAGAAGTCCGCTGTATAACCCAAAAATTTACGGAACGTACGATACTGGATGATACGGCTTATTTTCTCCAGCTTGCAAAAGATACACCGGCACGAGTGTACAAAAAATTCGAGGTCCATCATCTCCCGGACACAGCCAAAGCCTGCATCCCACTTAACAGGAGGTCCCCACACCCACCGACCATTGCCTTATGGCTCCAAAAAGTGGACGACATTAGCCAGATGGAGGACCTGAACCTCACTAGCCAAAACAGACAAGAGGAGTACTCCAAAACGTGGCAACTATGGAATATATTAAAATATTCAGCCGAAGGACAAAACCTCAGAGGGAACGACTTGACAACCTGATCCTGACCTGTTCCACTCTACTACAGATATAAGTCCTAACTCTTGAATACCGTATATACTCGAGTATAAGCCGTCCCGAGTATAGGCCGAGGTACCTAATTTTACCACAAAAAAATGGGAAAACGTATTGACTCGAGTATAAGCTGAGGGTGAGAATGCAGCAGCTACTGTAAGTGGAAAAGAGGGTCAACAGTGCCCATTTGCATGACTCACTGTGCCTATTAAAGTGACAAGTGCTTTTGCGCTAATAAGGACCCTCAATAAGTAATAACCTAAACAAAATAAATACAGTGCAGCAAAACCTAATAGTGTCTACAATACACAAATACAGAAATCAATAAAAAATGGGATTCTGCGCAACGTATCACACAAACATGGTAAGTGTAAACAAGAAACAAAACTCAAAGTGATGAGTGAATAATAATAGGAGAGCTTGCAAGCTCAATGAATGAGTGAATCCGACAATAAAGTGCAATAAAGTCCCATAAAGATAGATGAATGAATCATCAATAAATCACCAATGCCAATTTAGAATAGTAAAGTGATAATGTGCAAAATAGTCCTATAATAAATGAATAAATAAATAAATAGGTGCTGCCAAATGGAACTGCTGGTATTAATGAATTTCCACTCAGTCAGATAAGGATAGTTGACAGATGAATAAACGTATCCCTCACTGGGCTCACAGGACTCTTACCTCCAGGCCGATAGTAAAGGGCATCTAGTATAAACCTCACTGGCAGTCCTCTATAGATAGTCTCAGCCAATCCTCCTTAAAAACAGGTAAACCGTCTCCTCAGCTGATCCAGATAATGCTCAGACCCGGATGGAAAAAGGGAGAGAACTTGCTGACTTCTGATAGGCCAGGGACCTGCAGTACCCCTTCTTGAAGGCCTAGTTACTTAGCAGAAATATATGATAGATGGACTACTGATCCCAGTTATCCACGACTTGCAAATCCTGTGCCCTCAGGCACAGAACCCCACAGTCTATCCTCGGGCCTTGCACACACCTCCCCTGTCATGCCTCTTCCAGATATCCACTGTGCCTCACTCACAAACTTCTCCTTCCCTGAGTCCTTCATGAAGAATTTACCTGGACCGTGCGTACCGACTGCTTCTCCAGTTCCTGTTCCAGGACACCTCTCCAAGAGCGTGTAAGGAGAGGCTCACTCCCAGGTTCCGAGCTCCTCCGCCGAGGCCTGCACCCCGGCTCCCCCAGATGGGGTTGAGCCTCCAGCTGAAGTCTAACACTCCATTCTTCACTTCACCCAGCCGACAACTCCCTTCCAGTGGGCTGGACGAAGGTTTATGTAGGAGGCATGCCCCCTGCCAATCCTAGTTGGGGATTGGTTAGGGCTCCTCACATGAACTCCCTGTCACTTAAATTCCCAGTCTTGCCCCTCTTCCGCTGTCACCGGTGTCCATCCACATAGCCTTTTGCTACAACTGGAGCACTTACGGATAAAGAGCCTCTACAGAGGCCCTGTACCCTGAAGTAGCCTGTGTCACATCCCCCTGCTTTCCACTTCTGCCTCCTCCTCTCTGCTGGGAGTTTACTGAGTCACCCTCCCAACAGTTTCTGCACAGAGCAGGAGCTGTGCTCAAAAAGCTCCAGGACACAGCCCAGATCCATGGGATACCTGGATTGTGTTTAATGTTTTTTACTGCATGCACAATCTAACTGCTGAAAGATAATTTGAGATTTTCCTAGCTTGTGACGGAAAATATTGATTATATGATGACAGGAGGCGAGTATCTTGTGCATTAATATTCCTTTATTAATGCTCACAGCAGAATACATTTCTAATAACTTTAATGTAAAAAACTTTTCTAAAACAGAGTACCCCCTCAGTAGTCCATACAATCCTCTAACCACGCCCCTAATAGTGACCCCATAAAAGGGGCTGTCTGTGAGTGTTCCTCCTCTTTCTTGATGCGATAATCTTCATATAAAAACGGTACCAGAAAGAAGGATCGGAGCGTGTCCTTGGAGCGAAGACCGGCCGGTCGACCTCTGAATGGCTTCCAACGGGAAGTGCATCACCAACCATGACCCAACAAGGGTTCCAGGAACAATGAATCCAAAACGAGGATTTTCAAGCGAGCTGCATTCCAACGAGAAGGCAGAGTTCAATTATTCTCCCAACCGGATTACCCGTCTGTAAGTTCCAGATCGGCCTTCAGTAACCTGCGAAAAGTGAAAACAATCGTAACAGGGAGGGTCGGGAGGGAAGATACTCGCCTCCTGTCATCATATAATCAATATTTTCCGTCACAAGCTAGGAAAATCTCAAATTATATATCAGACAGGAGGCTCATATCTTGTGCAAGTTCAAAGCTCAAATTTACATATACAGATATGATTAAAACACAAGTCATAAATCTAAGGGAGGACCGATAGGGAGATATGGTCCTGAGGTCTGAAATAGAATTGACGGAACGTGGTCTCGGAAGACCAATCCGCCGCTCTCAAGAGATCAGAGAGAGAGCCTCCTGAAGTGACTACTTTAGTAGCCATGGCGCCCCTGGTGGAGTGAGCTCCGAACAGGGTGACGTCGATCCCCGCCATTTCCATGGCGGTTCTCACCCATCGTGCCAGGGAGGCAGACGAGACAGGAAGGTGGGGATTGACATAGGATATAAGGAGTTGAGAAGAACCTGCAGGGCGTAAATTAGCCGTGAGGGATTCGTATGTCTGAAGACACCGAACAACACAGAGGAGGGGGTGAGCAGGAAAAGAAGGATAGAAGACTGAGTGAATACCAGTCTTGGTCCTGCGCACAATGGAAAATTCAACGCCGTGTGGCGAAAATTGCCTTCTGGAGATGTCAAGAGCTCTAACATCTGACACCCCCTTAATGGAAATTAGACAAAGAAGGACCGTCAATTTCATAGATAAAAGTCTCAGGGATAGGTCTGAATTGTCCCCCCAACTGGCGAACATATCAAGTACCTTGGAAACATCCCAGGTCACTTGGTATCTAGGCCTAGGAGGACGTTGAAATTTTATGCCTCGTAACAGCCGGCATACCAAAGGATGTCTGCCAACCGGTAAAGAATGCACGGGGCAATGATAGGCTGAAATAGCTGAGCGATAGATATTAATAGAACTGTATGCCTTGCCGGATTCGAAAGACTCTGCCAGGTAATTAGCTACTAGCGAAACAGGGGCCTGTATGGGATCAACCTGTCGTTGATCACACCAACGAACCCAGAGTCCCCAGGCTGATCGATATGCCGATCTAGTCCCGGGGGCCCAGGCCAGGGAGAGGAGATTCCGAGCCGAGACTGAAAGGCCTCTATCTGTGGTCGGGATCCCGAGACTAGCCACGCTAGAAGTGGCAGGGTGTTCTCCAGAACCATGGAGTGAGGATCCCCGGTCGGATTGGTGAGGAGGTGAGGGGAGAAGGGAATCAGTCTGGGACAGTCTATAGTCATTCCCCGAAGCAGAGGAAACCATGGTTGGGTCGGCCACCATGGAGTAATTAAGACCACTGTCGCTCCCAGGTTGGTTATCCGTAGGAGAAGTCTGGGGATTATTTGAAAGGGGGGGAACGCATAGTGCGTCCCCTCTGGCCAAGGTTGGCGGAGAGCGTCCACCGCATGTGCCTCCGGATCTGGCCTCCAGCTGAAGAAACGAGGTAGCTGACGATTGAGGCGTGAGGCAAAGAGATCGAAAGATAGCGGACCCCAAAGTTGTTGCAAGTGAAGAAAAATTGATCGATCCAACTTCCAATCGCTGGAATCCCGGAGATATCGAGAATTCCAGTCGGCTACCGAATTGGATACCCCCGGGATGTATTCCGCTATAGGGGTGATGTCGTGAGATAGGCAGAAGTGCCAGAAGTCTCTCGCGATGTATGCCAGCGTCTTGGATTTGGTGCCTCCCAGTCGATTGACATATTGCACCGCTGCCACATTGTCCATGCGAAATAGAATACAGCATGTGGACGTGTGAGGCATAAAACTCTTGACGGCGAACAGAGCTGCCAAAAGTTCCAGTGCATTGATATGTAGGGAGGTTTCCGTAGCGGACCACGTCCCTCCTGTGGAGGACGTCCCGCACCGGGCACCCCAGCCCCTGCGACTGGCGTCTGATTCTATCACGACGTCCGGGGAGGGGTTGAAGATGGTCTTGCCGTTCCATTCCACGGCATGATGAAGCCACCATCTCAGTTCCTCGGTAGTCTCTTGACATAGGGGAATCTCGTCTGAATACCTGAGGCCTTGTCTCAGGTGCATAATTTTGAGCCGTTGAAGGGCTCTGTAATGTAATGGGGCCGGGAAGATGGCCTGGATGGAGGCCGCGAGCAGGCCCACCAACCGTGCTAGAGTGCGGAGGGATAGAAAACCTCTGTTCAGTGCTGCCCGAATCTCTATTTGCGGATGAGCGCAAGTTTTGTTTTGGGTAGACTGAGGGTTGACTGGACGGTGTCTACCGTAAAGCCCAGGAACTCTATTTGTTGGGCTGGGGTTAGACTGGACTTTTCGTAGTTGATTACGAAGCCCAGTTCTTGGAGTAGGGAAATTGTCCAAGACATGTGTAGGAGGGCCTGATTTCGGGAATAGGCCATGATGAGGATGTCGTCGAGATAGATAATCAGACGAACTCCTCTGCTCCTCAAAGCTGCCACCACTGGTTTCATAAGTTTGGTAAAACACCATGGGGCAAACGACAGGCCGAACGGAAGGCAAGTGAACTGCCACATTCTGCCTTTCCACGGGAAGCGAAGTAAATGTTGTGAGTCGGGATGTATGGGAACCGTAAGATATGCATCTTTCAGGTCCACTTTCACCAGCCAATCGCTGGGGTGGAGAAGGTCTCGGAGGAAGTGGATGCCTTCCATCTTGAAATGTCGGTATTCGACATATTGGTTCAAGCCCCTCAGGTTTATCACCAGGCGGAAGCCTCCCCCTTTCTTGCTTACTAGAAACAGGTTGCTTATGAAACCTGGGGAAGAGGGATCTACTTCTATAATTGCCTGTTTTGTGACCAGATCTTGAATCTCTTTGTCTATGAGGCGTTCTTTTTGCTTTGCAAACCGAATGGGTGGGGGAATCATATTGAGGATCGGTGGGAATTGCAGTTCTATGACAAACCCCGTGACGGAGTGTATGATCCATGCGTCTGCCGTAATCGCAGACCAATTTTGGGAAAAATACTTCAGACGTCCCCCCACGGGAGTGTAATCGAGTGTGGTGTAAGGTATGCTCACCGGTAGGAGGTCGGGATCGTGGATAGCCGCGTCCACCACGTCCGCGCCAGGGTCTGCCTCGAGGAGGAAAGAACGGTGCGGGTTGTGCCATCGGGGTGGCATAGGACGGAGCCTGGTACTGATATTGGGCAGGGGATCTGCCCTGTGGCCTGAAGAAGGTAGAGCGACCGGCAGAACGGCCTCTATTTCTGCCGGCCCTGTTAAAAACCTTGTTGGTTCCCGTTTTTCTTAGGGAATTCTGGGCCTTATCCAGACTGGAGAACAGTCCAACAAATTTATTAATATCCTTGATGACCATGTCATCAAAGAGTATGCCTTCGGCTGCCGGGCCAGGCTCGGACTCCGCCAGGTGGGATAACTGGGGGTCTAAACGCATCAGGATCGACCTGCGTCTTTCTACTGAGCATGCTGTGTTTGCGGTGCCAGCCAGGCACAGGGCTCTCTGTGCCCAACCTCTAAGCTGTGGAAGGTCAACTGGTTGCTCAGAAGCCGCAGCCTGCTCTGAGAGGTTGAGTATTTTGGTTAACGGGCCCATCAGGTCCAGGACGCGGTCCTGTATGGCTCGGAAGGACCGTTCAATGCCCTTCTTTTGAAATTTTCCTGTTTTTAACAGGTATTTTGTTAAAACCGGATCAACCTCCGGGGTGGCTACCACTTTTTTGGGAATGGAGGGTCTGGGGCATTCAGCCTTCAATTTATTGCGGCTACCCTTGTCTAAGGACTTCCTTGCCCATAGTTCCACGTATTGTGAAACGTGCGGTAAAGGAGTCCACTCTCCAGAACGCGGGTGTGTTATGGCGTCTGGGTGGAAGAAGGGTTCCCCGAGGGCGTCCAGGAGGACTTCGTCCTGCGTGGCAGGAGTGGCTGCTGTATTAAGAGCCGTAGCCCCAGCATCTTGAATATCTGAATCGGAGTCAGATCCGTCCGATCCCTCTAAAGGGTCGGCAGAGTCCTCCTCAGAGGAATCCACGTAAGAGTCAGGTTTTGCTCTTCTGGTGGCATTAGGTCCCTTTTTCTGGGTCTCCCTGAGGTTCAGGGGTCGAGATGTATCTGAGTGATGCTGGGGTTGGTAGACCGTGGTGGGTGCTACCTGTAGCAGATTAGTTACTTCCCCTGCTGGGGAGTCATGGACCGCAAGGGTGTGCTTCCTTTTTTGTAAGGATTTTCCCTTCTTAGTGGGCGGTTCACCGCACTGAAGCGGGATAGGTGTCACATCCGTTGGTTGTAGTGCCCAGGGGGATGGGGTAGTGGCGGCTAGGGCAGCCTGAATAGACATCTGTATGATGTCCTGGAGTTGGGAGGCACTCAGGGTGTGTGAGGTGCCTGTGGATTGTACTTCTCCACTGGGGTTCAGTGGATTGGTATCAGACATTCTGACAAGTGACCCTTAAGGCAGTACACTAGAGCAATGAATGTTAAATTAGATGCTCAGACTGGTAGGTATGTATATTTTTTTGATTTTCTGTTAATTATGGGTATTTCAATGAAGGTATTTAAATAAGGTGACTGATGCTAGTCAGCGCTAAGGTATTAAGGTGACTGAGGCTAGTCAGCGCTGGGAATTATCTATTTTCAGGGAAGTCCACTGTACTTAGCTGAATGTAAGCAGGCTCCTGTCCTATCCTCTCCTCCGTAGGCTCCGAGTGGCTACAGAGAAGAGGGGAGCCTCAGAACTGCAGCGGCCCGGGAACGAAATCTCGCGAGATTTTGTCCGGTGCGCGCTGATTGGTTGAACGGCGCACGAGGGCGGAGTCGCCCCCTAAGAGCGTGCGAGTGTCGTGAGGGAGAAGAGGACACTAATGACGCTGTGCCAGGTATGTCAGCTGTGCAGGATGTCGGGAGGAGAAGCGCTCCCGACACCTTGCTGACTGGGTGCCGCGCTGTGCAATGCAAATAGACTCCATTGAACAGCGAATGTTCAGTAAAACAGTTAAAGATACAGGCACAGTAAAAAATCCTGGTACACAGGAAAGACTGAAAAATATGTATAATTTATACCAATATCAGAAGAGATTATATATAATAATAATAAGGGAAACACATATATATATATATGCAAACCATTAACATAGGAAAAAACAGGAGAAAATCTCTCTAGTAATCCTATAAAAACAAGAAACACACTAGAAATGAGTACTTATCTGATCTGTGAGCAGAAAGAAAGAGGAGGAACACTCACAGACAGCCCCTTTTATGGGGTCACTATTAGGGGCGTGGTTAGAGGATTGTATGGACTACTGAGGGGGTACTCTGTTTTAGAAAAGTTTTTTTACATTAAAGTTATTAGAAATGTATTCTGCTGTGAGCATTAATAAAGGAAGATTAATGCACAAGATATGAGCCTCCTGTCTGATATATAATTTCCAGTTGCACACCAGAGATGGCTCTGGGGCTGGTATTAAAGTGGTTGTAAACTCAGTACAACCACTTTTACCTACAGGTAAAGCTATATTAAGGCTTACCTGTAGGTGCTGGAAATATCTCCTAAATCTACACAGTTTACAATATTTACAATGAACGAGTGTGCCGATCTAATCGGCACAGGTGCACTTTAGAAAGGGCACAATCATGCCATTTCTAAAGGAATTATGCTGGCGGCTCCCGCGCACAAGCGTGGAAGTGACATCACGCCACTCCGGCCAGTCACAGAGCCGGAGTTCGTGGCCCCGCAAGAAAGACGGGTGAAGATGGGCGCTTTGTATAAGAGGGGACAGCGGTAACATTGCAGGCTTCGGTTTCAGGTAAGTGACACATAATGGGCTACTATGCAACGCATAGTAGCTCATTATGCTTTACCTTTGCTGGGAAATAAAGAGGAAGTACAACACATCAGGGTTACTTCCTCTTTAAGGCTCGATTCACACCTATGCATGTTGCTTTTGAGCATTTTTGCAGTGTTTTTTGCGGTGTTTGCTGCGTTTTTCGACATGCGCTTTTACCGTGATTTGCGTTTTGCGTTTTTTATAAAAAAAACTTTTTTTAGCCGGCCATTTTAATTTTATTTTTCATTTCCTTTAACAACCAGATATAAACAGGTTAAAAAAAACGCAAACCGCAAATCGCGGTAAAAACGCAGTACCTGCATTTTGGATGCGGGTCCATTGAATTCTATTGCATGCAAAACACTGCTTTTTGTGGGAAAAAAAGTCCTTGACCCTTTCCAAAAATGCAGAGGCACAAAAAAGCATTGATGTGAACATGTTCCATAGGAAACCATGTTAAAAAATGTCCTTGCATTGCTGCAAAATGCATCAAAAAACGCATTAGTGTGAATGGAGCCAAAAGAAGCAACATTGACCAGCTGGGAAAATCCAGCCTCATCATCTGGCTTTTCCTCTGGGGATGACTGGTGTGTGGTTGCAGTGAGCCAACAAATATCATGATCATTTCTGCATAATTTTGAAACTGTTGATATTATTTAAAAACTTATGATTATCTATAGGTTTAAATCTAGCCATAGCTAGAGCATGTGCAGTGCATGTGAAGAGCATGTGCAGCGCAGGTATTGTTCCATGTTCAATGAGAAAAACAATTGTTTATGAGCTGGTGTAGCAAGGCGATACGTGTGCTGTATGCCCTGGGTACAGTCAGCTGCGATGTGCTCTAAAGCCTCGCACACACGATCAGTCCATCCGATGAGAACGGTCTGATGGACCGTTTTCATCGGTTAACCGATGAAACTGACTGATGGTCCGTCGCGCCTACACACCATCGGTTAAAAAAAACGATCGTGTCAGAACGCGGTGACATAAAACATAACGGTGTGCTGAAAAAATTGAAGTTCAATGCTTCCATGCATGTGTCGACTTGATTCTGAGCATGCGTGGATTTTTAACCGATGGTTGTGCCTACTAACGATCGGTTTTGACCTATCGGTTAGCATCCATCGGTTAAATTTAAAGCAAGTTGGCTTTTTTTTAACCGATGGTTAAATAACCTATAGGGCCCACACACGATCGGTTTTGACCGATGAAAACGGTCCATCAGACCGTTGTCCTCTGTTTAACCTATCGTGTGTACGAGGCCTAAGGCCGCGTACACACGACCGGTCCATCCGATGAGAATGGTCCGACGGACCGTTTTCATCAGTTCCCTGCTGAAGCAGCCTGATGGCCTGATGTGCGTACACACCATAAGTTCAAAAAACGGTCGGGTCAGAACACGGTGACGTAAAACACACGACGTGCTGAAAAAAACGAAGTTCAATGCTTCCAAGCATGCGTCAAATTGATTCTGAGCATGCGCGGGTTTTGAGCCGATGCTTTTGTGTACTAACCATCGGTTTGGACCTATCGGTCAGCGGTTCATCGGTTCGATTTTAAAGCAAGTTCTCTAATTTTTATCCGAAGGACAAAAGACCGATGGGCCGTACACACGGTCGGTTTGGACCGATGAAACTGAACTTCAGTCCGTTTTCATCGGTTTGGACTGATCGTGTGTACGCGGCCTGAGGCTTCTTGTACATGGGATGCTGTTTAACCTCTCTTGAATGATTTAACTTGACAGCTAGAAACCGGTGTTTAAAAAATGGCCCTTTAGCCACGTTTACATGCCGCGTTTAGCCGTGTTTGTGTCTCGACGCGTTTAAAAAAAAGTTTTTATTTATTTTTGGTTAAAATTAAAAACGCCTGTAAACGAAATGCTGCTTAACGCGACTTACCGCGGTTAGCGGCATTTAGCGACGTTAAGCCATGACCGTTTTTCGGGATGTAAAAAATGTCATTTTTAATGGTCTAGAAAAAACTACTTTTTTCTCAACCCGATTATTGTTAAACCGGCCTTGCCTACACACGATCGCAAAAAAAAATGCTCTAGCAAAGCGCGGTGACGTACAACATGTACAACGGCACTATAAAGCGGATTGCGCCACCCTTGGGGCTGCTTTTGCTGATTTTGTGTTAGTAAAAGACTATTTGCGCTTTTCAGTCTGTTATAGCGTGATGAATGTGCTATCTCCATTGCGAACGTTAGTTTTACCAGAACCAGCGCTCCCAACTCATAACTTCTGAGCACGCACGTTGTTTTCACATCGTTAAAGCCCACACACGACCATTTTTTACGATGATAAAAACGACGTGAAAAATTAGAGCATGTTCTAAATTTTTAATGCCCATTTTTTACGTAGTAAAAAATGTTCTGAAGCCCACAGAGTAAACACAGAGATCCATGTCCTGTCAGCGGTGAGGAGACTGATGTGTGTTCCCAGTACAGAGGAACACATATCGATCTCCTCCCCTTGTGAGTCCCCTCCCCCTACAGTTAGAACACACTTTAGGGAACATATTTAACTCCTTCAGCACCCCCTAGTGTTAACCCCTTCCCTGCCAGTTACATTTACACAGTAATCAGTGCAGTTTTATAGCACTAATCGCTGTGTAAATGTGAATGGTCCCAAAAATGTGTCAAAAGTGTCCGATATGTCCGCCGCAATGTCACGGTCACAATAAAAATCGCAGATCGCCGCCATTTCTAGTAAAAAAATTAAATGAAAATGCCATAATTCTATTCCCTATTTTGTAGACGCTAGAACTTTGCGCAAACCGATTAAATACGCTTATTGCGATTTTTTTCCCCAAAAATATGTAGAAGAATACGTATTGGTCTAAACTAAGGGAAAAAAAACGTTTTTTTTTTAAATTATGATATTTATTAAATCAAAAAGTAAAAGATTATTGTGTTTTTTTCAAAATTGTCGCTATTCTTGTGTTTATAGCGCAAAAAATAAAAACCGCAGAGGTGATCAAATACCACCAAAAGAAAGCTCTATTTGTGGGGAAAAAAGGGCGTCAATTTTGTTTGGGAGCGACGTCGCACGACCGCACAATTGTCATTCAAAGTGCGACAGTGCTGAAAACTAGAAATTGGTCTTGGCAGGAAGGGGGTGAAAATGTCCTGTTTGGAAGTAGTTAAAAAAAAAAACTTAATTTTTTTACAACCCAAAAAAAGTGTGTACGCGGCATTAGAGTTTCAGCACAGCCAGGTAACAGGGGGAAGGTGCTCAAGGTCAGCAACATCCTGAACATTACTGCTATGCGTCCCTGCGCATTACAGCTATGCGTCAATCGCTACAAAGCCATAGGACTTTTTGCCTGTATTTCCAGGAAAGCACCCAGATGGCAGTAATGTGCTTGTTCTGTGCAGACCCAGGTGTAAAATCCATTTACAGCAGAAAAAAGTTCCTCGAGCCTCCTTAGCTCTGACATACCACAATGTCAATAGGAAGCCTGTGGGGCTTTCCTCCCACTCTTCAGACAGGCATTGTTTGTGAGTGAGTTGCCCACCATTGTATGTTTGTTGTCTGCCTATTGTCATATTACCCCACTACAGGCAGTCTCTGGGTTACAAGATAGGGTCTGTAGGTTTGTTCTTAAGTTGAATCTATTTGTAAGTCGGAACATGTACATTTTTTAAGTGTAGCTTCAGCCAAAAAAAGTTTTTTGGATAGCATAGGGAAGGGTTAACACCCCTGTAACATTTGTTTTGCTGTCTGTGCCCCTGTTCAGATGATTTCACCTCACTTTTTGTCCCTATGACAATTGGATTTTGAAAATGTTGGGTTGTTGTGGAAACAAGGATTGTTAATAAAGCTTCAGTGGAGACACCTTTTTCCCATGATAACTCTTACAGGAGTGAATTTCCTTTCTAAGGCCTCTTACACACGACTGAACATGTCCGCTAAAACTGATCCGCGGACCGTTTTCATCGGACATGTTCGCTCGTCTGTACAAGACCTTATGGGTAGATTTCCTCTCACTTCCTCTTGTCTACCTCTGTTTGTAAGTAGGATGTTTGTAACCCAGGGACCGTCTGTACTTTGACTTTGATTGCCTATTTGCTGAATGCACAATGTAACAGTTGACCGTCTGTTATCTGAATATTTTATGAGATTACCCATTTGAAGCCCATGTATTGTGAGGACTGACACCTTTTTTACCTACATATTGTCAAGTCACCATATTACTATAATTTAATCCCCTGCAGGTCCCTATCAAAACATCCTACCATTACCATGATTATTTCTGTAATGTATTTGATGTATAGAGGAGGGACATAAAGAATAATCTGTCCCAGGTGTCAAATACACCAGGTAGACCATTTCAAAAAGTATCCAACTTGTTGGAATATTTCTCTGCTTCAGTACTGAAATGCACGCAATCCTCTCTATGGCCCCATTTTTGTAATGCCCTGTACACACGATCGGTTCGTCTGATGAAAACGGACCGATGGACCGTTTTCATCAGACGAACCGATCCGGTGTGGGGCCCAGTTTTTTTCCCATTGGTGAAAAAAAAAAACCTGTTTTAAATTTTTCGTATGGTTAAAAAAACGATAGAAAAAAATGTCTGTGGGGAAATCCATCCGTCAAAAATCCATGCATGCTCAGAATCAAGTCGACCCATGCTCGGAGGCATTGAACTTCATTTTTCTCTGCACGTCGTTGTGTTTTACGTCACCGCGTTGGACTGTGGGTTGCCACCTCATCCCTTTAAAACCGAACACATATTAATTACACAGGTTCTGTGGCTGATTAATGTGGTAATTAAACTCACTTGTTGCCTTATCTGCATTAAATTAGCCTCAGAACCTGTGTAATTCATATGTGTTCGGGTTTCAGCCTAGGTTCACACTGCTGCGAATTCAAAATCGCGGTAAAATGCGCGATTTTACCGCGATTTCGCGGCCGCGATTTTGCCGTGATTTGCCGCGATTTCGGCCGCAATTTAATGTAAATCGCGGCCTGAAATCGCAAAAAGTAGTACAGGAACTACTTTTTGAAATCGCAGATGCGGCGTCGCACTGATTAGGACAGTGCCATTGCCGACAATTGCCGCCGATTTGAGATGCGATTTGACATGTCAAATCGCATCTCAAATCGTTCCAAATCGTACCCAGTGTGAACCAGGGCTAAAGGGATGAGGTGGCAACTCTAGTTGGACACGATCGGATTTTTAAACGATGGTGTGTAGGCAAGACTGATGAAAGTCAGCTTCAGCGGATATCTGATGAAAAAATCCATCGGTTTGTTTTCATCAGACAAACGGATCGTGTGTACAGGGCATAAAAGCCAAAATCTGCTGCTTCACCTGCAAATACCAAGCAACTTCCATTCCTAACATAATATTTAACCTGGATGCTGATTACTGAGAGATCATTTAGCGAGTGGTCTACTTTTGTATAGTGCACTTCTGTTTACAGATTATCAGTTAGATGTCTGGTTGGAGCTGGAGCCATTATCTACAGGGCACTAACCTTTTGATTGCAATTTTCTAGGATGAGCTGGGTTAACTCCGAAGGTCATCTACCTGACAGAAAACTGAAGCCTGATTAACTAATCTGTTGTTACTGGTTAATGATAACTAAGCTGAAACAAGATACCTAAAACGAGATAGTATAAAGCCTCATACACAGGATGAGAATATTGGTCGAATGATCTACCGTTTTTTTTTTTTTTTGCATGCTAATCTCTATTAAAAATGAGGTGGTTACTAAACTTATGAAAATTCTTGTACAACAGAATACAACTTTGGAAGTGATGTAATGTGTTGTAGTCTTTCATGTCTTAGGATGCATGGTTTTGCTCTTTTGATATTTTTTTTTTTTTTTTTTGATGAATACTGTACTGATTAAACAAAACTTGTACAATCTGGTATCGTACGAGTAAGATTTTCACGTTTGTCCCTTCAGATAATTTCAGATGAACTCTCCTGATCGGCTCTCAAAAGCTGTGTACTAACGATCAGATTATGACACGATCCCTTTCGATTTTCTGATCATGTGTACTAGGTATTAGTGCCCAAATATACAGACATATAGGGCCAAATTCTCAAAAACGCCGCCTAACTTAACTTTCAGCAGTTAAGTTACACAGGCGTTAAATTTCTACCTAAGTGCCCGATCCACAAAGCACTTACCTAGAAATTTCAGGCCGTGTAACTTAAGTGCCTCCGTCGCAAGGCGGTCCTCCTCTCCGGGGGGCGATTACAATTTAAATGAGGCGCGCTCCCGCGCCGGCCGTACTGCGCATGCGTGTGACGTAATTTTCCCGACGTCCAGCGCGCGAACGTAATTTACGCCGGGCTTTGTGGATTGCGACGGGACAATAAAGTTGCGACGGGTGAAAAAAAAAATACGCGCCGGGAAAAAAAATTCAAATTTAAAAAAATTGCGGCGAACGAAAAAAAGGTCTGGTTTTACATGGTGTACTAACTTTACACATTGTAAAACCAGCCCTAATTTAACGCGTGCAAATCGTAACTTATGCAGAAAACACAAAGCTTAAATGCTTTGTGGATCTTTGCTTAAGTACTCATTTGCATACGCTAGCCGGCATTTCGACTCGAAATGCCCCCAGCGGCGGATGCGGTACTGCATCCTAAGATCTGACAGTGTAAGTGTCTTACAGATGTCAGAAAAATCCTTTTGAGGATCGTTTCCAAAGTTAGGCACAGAGATACGCAGGCGGAACAGCAGTTCCGCCTGCGTATCTCTTTTGAGAATTTGGCCCATAATGACCATACTACCCATCTAGAATTTGAGAATGAAGGACATGAAGGAGATAGGGGCCTGCAGCATGTATTGTGCACCATGGCAAAATGTGTTTAATGAGTCTCATTGGAAACAATAAAAAACACTAGGGCTGTTACTGATTAAAATTTTTGTGTTCGATTAATCGATTATTTTTTATCGATTAATCGACTAATTTAGATTAATTATAACGCACATACATTTTTCGAAACCACCACCATATATAGCCCCCACTGTAATATCCACAGAAATATCCCCCACTGAAATATCCACAGACATCTCCCCACTGTAATATCCAAAGACATCTCCCCACTGTAATATCCACAGACATCTCCTCCACTGAAATATCCACAGACATCTCCCCACTGTAATATCCACAGACATCTCCCCACTGTAATCCACAGACACTTCCCCACTGTAATATCCACAGACATCTCCCCACTGTAATATCCACAGACATTTCCCCACTGTAATATCCACAGACATCTCCCCACTGTAATATCCACAGACATCTCCCCACTGTAATCCACAGACATTTCCCCACTGTAATATCCACAGACATCTCCCACTGTAATATCCACAGACATTTCCCCACTGTAATATCCACAGACATCTCCCCACTGTAATATCCACAGACATCTCCCCACTGTAATATCCACAGACATCTCCTCCACTGTAATATCCACAGACATCTCCCCACTGTAATATCCACAGACATTTCCCCACTGTAATATCCACAGACATTTCCCCACTGTAATATCCACAGACATCTCCCCACTGTAATATCCACAGACATCTCCCCACTGTAATATCCACAGACATCTCCCCAATGTAATATCCACAGACATCTCCCCACTGTAATCCACAGACATTTCCCCACTGTAATATCCACAGACATCTTCTCTACTGTAATATCCACAGACATCTCCCCACTGTAATCCACAGACATTTCCCCACTGTAATATCCACAGACATCTCCCCACTGTAATATCCACAGACATCTCCCCACTGTAATCCACAGACATTTCCCCACTGTAATATCCACAGACATCTCCCACTGTAATATCCACAGACATTTCCCCACTGTAATATCCACAGACATCTCCCCACTGTAATATCCACAGACATCTCCCCACTGTAATATCCACAGACATCTCCTCCACTGTAATATCCACAGACATCTCCCCACTGTAATATCCACAGACATTTCCCCACTGTAATATCCACAGACATTTCCCCACTGTAATATCCACAGACATCTCCCCACTGTAATATCCACAGACATCTCCCCAATGTAATATCCACAGACATCTCCCCACTGTAATCCACAGACATTTCCCCACTGTAATATCCACAGACATCTTCTCTACTGTAATATCCACAGACATCTCCCCACTGTAATCCACAGACATTTCCCCACTGTAATATCCACGGACATTTCCACACTGCAATATCCACAGACATCTCCCCACTGTAATATCCACAGACATCTCCCCAATTTAATATCCACAGACATCTTCTCCACTGTAATATCCACAGACATCTCCCCACTGTAATATCCACAGACATCTCCCCACTCTAATATCCACAGACATTTCCCCACTCTAATATCCACAGACATCTCCCCACTGTAACATCCACAGACATCTCCCCACTGTAATATCCACAGACATCTCCCCACTGTAATCCACAGACATTTCCCCACTGTAATATCCACAGACATCTCCCCACTCTAATATCTACAGACATCTCCCCACTCTAATATGCACAGACATGTCCCCACTGTAATATCCACAGACATCGCCCCACTGTAATATCCACAGACATCTCCCCACTGTAATATCCACAGACATCTCCCCACTGTAAAATCCACAGACATCTCCTCCACTGTAACATCCACAGACATCTCCCCACTGTAATATCCACAGACATCTCCCCACTGTAATCCACAGACATTTCCCCACTGTAATATCCACAGACATCTCCCCACTCTAATATCTACAGACATCTCCCCACTCTAATATGCACAGACATGTCCCCACTGTAATATCCACAGACATATCCCCACTGTAATATCCACAGACATCTCCCCACTGTAAGCCACAGACATTTCCCCACTGTAATATCCACAGACATCTCCCCACTCTAATATCCACAGACATCTCCCCACTCTAATATCTACAGACATCTCCCCACTGTAATATCCACAGACATGTCCCCACTGTAATATCCACAGACATCTCCTCCACTGAAATATCCACAGACATCTCCCCACTGTAATATCCACAGACATCTCCCCACTGTAATATCCACAGAACATGTTCTCTGTTCCTCTATGATGGCAGCCCTGAGTGTGGATCATTCCCATTCCATTTTATCCCTCACTTTTTAAATAAACCTTTTAAATAACCCTATAAAAAAACAATAAAAAGACTAAAATCCTAGTGGATGACCACCCAATCAAGGAGATCGTGGACTAAATGCCCCACTGTGCATATAATAATTTGTGCACCCAGCACACTAATCAATATTTGTAGGATATATACTGTATCAGATTCTTGTGTCTTTTACTTGTATAGATAGCTGCCATAACCCCCGGTATTTTCTTTAACGGCGGGCTGTCCGCCTTAAGATAAAAGTGGTCTTCGTGGCGGATTGGCTGCAACGATCGGCTCCTTTCCACTGCTTGGCACTTAGTCAAGTGAGGGAATGATGGCCCCCCAAATGTCACTTCCACCCAACGGCCTTAACCACTTGCCGAACTCCACACGCCAATTTACGTCGGCAGAATGGCACAGGCAGGCATATGGGCATACCTGTGATTGGACACAGCTGATCACATGGGTAAAGAGTTGCGTCATCGGCTCTTTACCGAGATCGGGCTTGTGCCGTGTCCCAGGGACACAGCACACCTGCAATTGCCGCACTGCGCCCCCTTGCGAGCGAGTGATCGCGGTGAGACTAGGCGACGTCATGTGACATTGGCCCAGAATGAGAGAGGATCCCACTATACGGTGGGCGGGAACCGGTTAAAGTGGTTGTAAACCTCGGACATGAAATATGAACAAAGCACAGTGTCTACTTTTCAATGCACATCTTGATTAACCACTTGTTTACCCTCTTCCTGCCCAGGCGAAATTTCAGCTTTCAGCACTGTCACGCTTTGAATGACAATTGCGTCCTTTTTTTCCCACAAACAGAGCTTTCTTTTGGTGGTATTTGATCATCTCTGCGGTTTTTATTTTTTGTGCTATAAACAAAAAAAAGCAACAATTTAGAAAAAAACACAATATTTTTTACTTTTTGCTATAATAGATATCCCATTTTTTTTTTTTAAATACAATTTTTTTTCTCAGTTTAGGCCGATACGTATTCTACATATGTTTTTGGTAAAAAAAAAGCAATAAGCGTATAGTGATTGGTTTGCGCAAATGTTATAGCGCCTACAAAATAGGGGATAGAATTATGACATTTTTTACTAGTAATGGCGATTTTTGTCAGGACTGCGATATTACAGCGGACACATCGGACACTTTTGACACATTTTTGGGAACATTCACATTTATACAGTGAACAGTGCTATAAATATGCGCTGATTACTGTATAAATGTGACTTGCAGGGAAGGGGTTAACACTGGGGGACGATCAAGGGGTTAATGTGTTCCCTGGGAGTGATTCTTACTGTGGGGGGAGGGGACTGACTGGGGGAGGTGACCGATGGTTGTCCCTATGTACAAGGGACACACCATCGGTCTCCTCTCTCTGACAGGACGTGGATCTCTGTGTTTACACACAGAGATCCACGTCCCAGTCTCTGTAACTGCCGATCATGGGTACCCGGCAGACATCGCGGCCACCAGGCACGCGCATCGGCATCGGAGTGACGCGGCGTGCCCGCGCACCCCCCAGTGGCCGGGAGGAGCCGAGGACGTCAATAGACGGCCTCCCGGGCATTGTAGAGCCACCTTGTGGCTGTCATTCTACAATGGCCGGGATGGCAAGTGGTTAAGAGCATTGAGTGTCAGGCCCCGTACACACGACAGAGTTTCTCGGCAGAATTCAGCCAGAAACTCGATCGGAGCTGGATTCTGCCGAGAAACTCGTGTGTACACTTTTCAGCGAGGAAGCCGATGAGGAACTCGTCGGGCCAAATAGAGAACATGTTCTCTATTTCCTCGTTGTTCAATGAGGAAAGTTGGCCCGCCGAGATCCTCGGCGGGTTCAACACAGAACTCGACGAGGAACTCGATGTGTTTGGCACGTCGAGTTCCTCGGACTTGTGTACGGGGCCTGACTTTTGTCTGCTGCTTTGTTTCTCTGCTATCAGCACAAGTCACTTCTGACAAGTTTTCCGGACACCAAGAGAAAAATGGTGACAGGGGAGGCATCTCCAGCTGATTGACAGCCTCAGCTCTGTTCCTGTGAGGATGGGGGGTGTCCTTTTCCTCCAATCAGCTCTCAGAGCTCTGCTTACTGATCTTTGCAGAGTGTACCTTCTGCTCTAACCAACGCCCCCCTTTTTCTGAACTCTCTTGACAAGCTTTAAAACTTAGCACTTTGAACAGATATAGAGAAGAGAAGACTGCAGATAGGTACAACCAGGACCGCCATCAGGGGGGTACAGGCATTACACCTGTAAGAGGCCCGGAGGTCCCCATGGGCCCGGATGGCAACCCGGGGCCCCAGATGGCAACCCCCCTTTTTTTATTTATTTTTTATAACAAAATATATATTTTTTATATATTTATTTTTTATTTTTTATTAAAGAGCCAATTTTTTAGAGGTCTGGAGGTCCCCAGGGGCCCGGAGGCCCCCAGGGCCCCTGGATGGCAACCCCCCCTTTTTTTATTTTTATTTTATAAAAAAAATATTTTTTTAATATATTTTTATTTTATTTTTTAATAAAAGGCCATTATTATTTTTTTTTAGAGGTCCCCATATATATATATATATATATATATATATATATATATATATATAATATTATTTATATTATCATTATTATTATTATTATTAAAGGGCACAGAGGTCCCCAGGGCCCCGGATGGCAACCCCCCTTTTTTTATAAAAAAAAATATATTTTTTATATATATATTTTTTTTATTATTTTTTTTTTTAGGGGTCCGGAGGCCACCCGGGCCCCAGATGGCAACCCCCCTTTTTTTTATTTATTTTTTATAACAAAATATATTTTTTTAATATATTTTTATTTTTTATTAAAGACCATTTTTTTTTTTTTAGAGGTCCCCAGGGGCCCGGAGGCCCCCAGGGCCCCGGATGGCAACCCCCCCACTTTTTTTATTTATTTTTTATAAAAAAAAAAAATATTTAATATATTTTTATTTTATTTTTTAATAAAAGACCATTTTTTATTTTTTTTTTAGGTCCGGAGGTCCCTATATATATATATATATATATATATATATATATATATATATATATATATATATATATATATATATAATATTATTATTATTATTATTATTATTATTATTAAAGGGCCCAGAGGTCCCCAGGGCCCCGGATGGCAACCCCCCTTTTTTTTATAATTTTATATATATATATATATATATATATATATATATATATATATATATATATATTATTTTTTATTAAAGGGCTCAGAGGTTCCCAGGGCCCCATGTGTGGCAAACCCCCTTTTTTTTATAAATGTTTATTTTTTTATTTTTGTTTATATTTTTTTTATAAATGTTTATTTAAAAAAAAAAATATATATATATATATATATATATATATATATATATATATATATTTTTTATTATTATTATTAAAGGGCCCAGAGGTTTATTTTTTTTATTTTTATTAAAGGGCCCAGAGGTCCCGGATGGCAACCCCCCTTTTTTGTAATTTCTTTATATATATATATATATATATATATATATATATATATATATATATATATATATATATATATATATATATATATATATATATAAAGAAATTACAAAAAAGGGGGTTGCCATCCAGGACCTCTGGGCCCTTTAATAAAAAGAAAAAAAAGAAACCTCTGGGACATTTAATAATAATAATAATATATATATATATATATATATATATATATATATATATATATATATATATATATATATATATATATATATATATATATATATATATATATATATATATATATATATATTATTATTAAAGGGCCCAGAGGGCCCCAGATGGCAACCCCCCTTTTTTTTATTTATTTTTTATATATTTTTTATTTTATTTTTTATTTTTATTAAAGGGCCCAGAGGTCCCCAGGGCCCCCGGATGGCTACCCCCCTTTTTTATATATATTTTTATATATATATTTTTTCTTTATTTCTTCTTTTTTTTTTTAAAGCCCCCCCCCCCGCTTCTCAATTCGCGGCCACCCCCCTTGCTTCTCAATTTCAGGTGGCAGCACCCCCCCCCCTGGTTCTCTGCTCCAGGGGGCCCATGCCTGAAGCTGTGTAAGGAGCCCCATAATTCCTGATGGCGGCCCTGGGTACAACTTATGTACTGTAGGAGGATTTGTTTCATCTCCGTGTATCACCTGATGCCAGTCACTTCACTGGGTTTATGTAGGCGTTTTCAACCACTTTAAAGTGTCTTTTGTTAAGTTGAAATTAATTAGATTGGGGTGCTGCTGCTGTATTTAAGCCAACCTAAATATAAAAGTTAAAACCGATTACTCATCAAAAAATGTGATGCCAAAATATAGGGTTGGTGACACGGTCTGCAAAAATCGTACTGTTCTGCAACACCACATACTGCTTATAGGGATCTCCCAAACATGTCATGTCAATGACTGGTGTCCATGTCACCCTTGAAGTCGCATTAAAAAAGACCATTTCTTCACTGTATGGTATTTTAAAATAAATGTTTTTTGCTTTGTCAAATGTCCTTAATGGCAATACCCAGCTGCTCATGCTCTTTTTTGACAATAGACAATAGTTTGCCTATGAGCCTCAAAATGGATAGAATTTAGTTTTAAGCTTCAACTCCCATAGATTTCAGTGGGGTTCGCTACCAAGTTTGGGTTACCCCATAGGTGTGCGCAGCCTAATGCATTAGGGTGTGCACCCCAAAGCTCAAACCTATTTGCATGTGTATATACAGTATACTGATGGTGTCAGCAGAGCGGTGGACGGTGTCAGTAGGGCAGAGATTGGTGTCAGTAGGGCAGTGGACAGTGTTAGTAGTTTTTTATTTTTATTATATATTTATTTTATTTTAGGAGCCCCATTAGGGAGCTTTGGTGTATTTCTGTGCATTACTGCATGTTTAAAGCAGTATATTCCAGTGTGTTACTGCACGTTTAATGCAGCATATTTCTGTGCATTAGTGCACGTTTAACGTTGTATATTTCGGTGTGTTATGTGCCATTTAATGCTGTATTTTTCTGTGCGTTACTGCATGTTTAACGCAGTATATTTTGATGCAATCTGCACCACACAGGGTGATTGGAGTGTGCCCAGGCACACCTGGCACACCCTGTGCGCACGCCTATGGGTTACCCCAATTTCAAACAGGTTCAGGCTGACCCCTTCAGAATTGATCCCAGACAGATTATCCCATCCCTACAAGGGACCTGCAATAATTTCACATGCTCTTAGAAATATAAAAATGTGCATGAACAGTAATATACTATCAGATATATATTTAATATACCATACTTTAAGACTAAAACAATTTTTATAAATAGTTTAAGGGGCATCAAGTCCTGGAAAGTAACCAGAGGAGTACTAAGGAATGGATGAGAGAAGCAATATTGGCAACGTGTTTACCAAGGACATCTGTTACCTTATACAGAAAGAAAAGTGTTGAAATAATATGAAATGACTTTGCCCGTTGGTTGTAAAATGATATACTGATTGTTAGAAAAGAACATACAGAAATACAAAGTGTTATGTTAGGTACAGATGATCTTATCTTTCATCTTATACAACAAAAGATTCTATATTTGGCTATTCATCAAACAATGGGAGAACCATATGGACACTATGTTCTGCCCCACTTTTACGAATAAGGAAATTCATTTTTACAGATTGGACCCAGATTGTGTTGTCCTATAGACACTGGGGTATTGATGAATAATCCCATGATACTTTTATAAAAAAAAGATACGACTAAGCAGAACACTTTTATCAGCTACCAGACACTGATGATAGCTACACAGAGGAGCCGTGGGTGATGGAAGATGGAGTGAAGCCTCGTACACATGACCGATTTTCCCGTTGGGAAAACTGCCATGAGAGCTTTTGGCCGGGAAAACCGGCCGTGTGTATGTTCCATCGCAGTTTCCCAACAGGAAAACTGCAGGGAAAAAAAAAAGAGAACCAGCTCTCCTTTTTCCCGCCAGGATTCTCGGCGGTTTTTAACCCGGCAGTTTTCCCGGCCAAAGCTCTCATGGCAGTTTTCCTGTCAGGAAACCCGGTTGTGTGTAGGGGGAAAAAGTTACCAAGCAGGTTCTCGGTTTTCCCCTCGGGTTTCACGGTGGACTTTTTACCGCTGGGAATCCCGTACGTGTGTACGAGGCTTGAGATTGGCATTGAGAGCACTACTAAAAAGTAAGGCCATTGGGAAATAACTTTGCATTATAATTACTGGGCCATATTCTGAGTAGAGTTGCGACGGAGTATCTTAGGAAACTCCGTCGTATCTCAGGAAACTCCGTCGTATCTCTCTTTTTTGACCCGCGTATCTATGCGAGTGATTCCTAGAATCATTTTCGCATTGATACGCTGAAGATCCGACATGTGTAAGTCACTTACACTGTCGGATCTTAAATGTAATTCGCCGCCGGCCGCTATGTGGCGTTTACATTCAGGTCTCATTTGTTTATGCAAATGAGCCTGATACGCCGATTCACGAACAAAATCGCGTTGCGTTACCGTCGCTTACGTCGTTTGCTTAAGCGTAAGGTTACCCCTGCTATATGAGGGGTAACCTTACGCCAGTCCCACGTATGCCATGTTAAGTATGGCGTCGGGTCCGCGTCGTCTTTTCCCGTCGGGTACGTGGTTTTCCTAAGTCCTTCTTGAATACGACTTTACGTCAATGACGCACACGTCGGCGTCATTGACGTTTTCCGCCAAGAACTGGAGCATGCGCACTGGGCTATTTTTAGCCCGGCGCATGTGCAGTTCGTTCGAAACGGGGGCGCGCTTAATTTAAATATAAGCCGCCCCCTTTGAAATACGCGGGGATACGCCGGGCCTTTTACACTACGCCTCCGCAAACTACGGAGCAAGTGCTTGAGGAATACGGCACTTGCTCCAGTAAGTTGCGGCGGCGTAGTGTAAATAGCTTACGCGATGCCGCTGCAGAAAGTACGAGAATATGGCCCACTGCAAGCAACTCAAGAAGAATCAATCAAGGTACTGATCATTTTATGCCATCGGGTTTGAAAACCACTGAAGGGGTGACTGGAGGCAATGGAGGAAAATTAACTAAACGCACTATTGCAGATGCAAGCTGGGTAATTGAAAATGCCAGGCAGTACAAGAAAGGGCTACATGTGTTTCACTAGTTACAGAAAAGTCTTTAACTATGAAACTATGGCCATGTGAAATTATGGAAAGTCCTCACTAAAATGGGAGTACCTGAAAATCTGGATTTACTAATGAAAATCTCCACACTGATGAAGAAGCAACAGTCAGTACAAAATATGATACAATATATGAAAGCACCATACAGTTCCTGTATTATGAACATATAACGTGGCTGTAGAAAGATGTTAGAGGGTTCAAGAACGGCGGAAGAAACATAAAAACCCAAGAGCTACAGTACATAGAGAAAATTAAAAACAGGTGTTTAGTGCTACCCCTGGAGGAGCTGCCGGATTGTTTGGGTCCTCCTGACCTCCCCAGTGGTCTGCCCTCTACCTCGAACGTTTGGAATGGGTTTTTATTAACCCTTTCACATCGACGTAACACATATATGCAGCTTCACCGGACTGGGCTTTTTTCCGTGGGGCTGCATATATGCATATCTGTGTTTGTGCTGGGAACACGCCACACAGTGAGCTCCCAGCACAGAGACCTGGGGCTCAGCAGCAGTTCCCATACTAATGATCGGGACCCGGATCTCCCGATTCTGGGTCACCTGATCACTGTGTTAGCCTCTGATTGGCTATCAAAGTGATCAATCACTGTAAAACCCTGCCCTGTATTTTCTCTCTGTGAGTGGAGGGGGAGCTACATTGTATCTCTCTCTCTTTTCTTGCAGGGAGAAAAAAAAGTGTGTACATTTTTTTTTATAAAAATGAAATAAATAAGAAAAAGCTAGATCAATGTTTGATCGAGGTCTAGGCCAGGGTTAGTTGTTTGGGTCAAGTAAGGGTCAAAGGTCAGGGTCAAAGATCAGATCACACACACATATGTGGTATAACTGAAATTGTCCGGAACAAGAGAATTTATTTTGGGTTGTTCTTTGGTGGCAAGTTATGGAATTAACAAGAAATTTACAGCTAAGTTTAAAAATATATATTTTTCTTATTTCAGGCCAGTTTTCCTATGTTAATAATAATAATAAAAAAAAAATCAGGAGATATCCATTACAGTTTGTCCTGAAAAAATATATATATATAATCCACCTGGATGCACAAAGTAGTTGTGATGAGATGTACGGTTTGTTTAACACAAAATTGCAAGATTGTGCTTAGGCATTTAGATTTGTTTAAACCTAAAGCCTAGTACACGGGCTGTATTTTCAGGCAGCATTGGTCGGTTCAATAGAAATATTCAGTCCGTGTGCACTAGAGTTGGTTTGACAGAAGCCGGCTTCTGTCTAAGGGGAATGACCAAAAGAGGTATGCAAAGTATATTCCCATGGCCAATAAGTTTGAAGGCCCGTACACACGGTCAGACTTTTTGCCAACAAACTTCAAAATCAGCAAGTTTTCAAATTAGTCCGATCCTGTGTACGGGTCCATCAGACAAACTTTTTCGGGTTTCATCGGACAAAAAGTTCGGTCTGCAAACTTTACGTCAACAAAAGTCCGATGGTGCCTAGTTCGACCATGTGTACAGCAAGCAATCGGACTTTTGTACAAAGTACAAAGGTGCATGCTCAGAAGCAAAGACCAGCCGGAAGCGTTCTGTCTGGTAAAACTAGCGTTCGTATTTGAAAGTGCACATTCGTGATGCCGCAAGTTCTGAAATCAAGAAAAGCAGCGCACATTCTCTTCTTCTTTATAATGTCATAATACTAAAAGCTGCTTTGCTGGTGATACTGACAGAGTCAAAACAAATGTCTTTACTTTGGATTAGTGTATTTTGGTTATATGAATCAAACTAATTTCTATATTATTTTGTGGGTCAAGTTCGCACAACCCCATTATCCCCTATATTTATTATGCTCAAAGTACCAACTACTCTATTTGTGTCCCTTTAATTTTAGCAAAGTACCTGCCTACTCACAAACTGACATTAGAATTTCAACACATATCAAAGATTTTTTATCATCTTCATTTTATTTAAAAAATAATAATAAAAAGAATGGCATATCAAAATCAACAGGAAGGCAGCAATAAATCAACTGGTGGAATTGGCAAAGCCTCTGTACCCCAGGGCATACATCAATTATGTTTTAAGCTCAAAAATTGGGAACCTGAGCAGTACGTAAAATATAGGGAGCACAAGAAGATTGTGGACTCCAAAAGATGGGGAGCAGCAGCAGAAGACATATATGTTCCCAGGCTGTGGTACTACAACAGGCTGTTATTTTTGTCATACCAGACTGAACCACACACAACACTCTCCACACTTCTATCCACATCAGCTGAGGCCATTTTGTTTCTTGGGCATTCCCAACATAAATAAAATCCAACAAATAATAGACATATTTTCTGTCATCAAACTGAGAATTTTTAAATCCAAACTGCAAATTATCTACCAAAAACTAGAACCAAGAAAAGATAAATATAATACATAAACTTAAATCAAAAATGAGTAGCCCCTAAAATCCTGGGTCTGAGTTGGCCACTGACCCCCATGCTGCTGGGGTGGGTTTGCTTGCTGGGGTGGGTGGGCTTGCTGGGGTGGGTAGGTTGGCTGGTGTGGGTATGTTGGCTGGGGTGGGTAGGTTGGCTGGTGTGGGTAGGTTGGCTGGGGTGGGTAGGCTTGTTTTTGAGGAGTTGGAGGTGTGTGGTCCAAATCACACACATGGGATTTAGGGGTTAGCTCACGTTTCCTGGCCTTGCTCAGGAGCTGGATGATGATCCCCTCACATAGCTCCCTTTGATCTGCATCAATCTCACGGAGCTTATTGGCACAATCGGGTGCTGTGGTGATGACAGATGTGGCCCTAGTAAGGAACTCAGGTGTAGCCTCATCCAGGTGGTGGCTCTTCCTGGCCCTTTTTCTAAGAGGGTAGGGTAGGGATTCGGCATTGAGTTGACTGCCTGCTGGGCCCGGCCTCTTCTTGGCTGCCAATTCCTGTGTGTTGAAAAGGAGCATCATTTTAATTTTGGTGCCATAAATCCCAAACACTTTTCAGCTCATTACTTTTCCAACTTGAATGTCCAAAAAGCAAAGCCTATCATTATGACTCCAGCATTTCTCATTCTTTTCCAAATCTATTTATTTCACTACTGTCTATTTGATATGGAACTCACGTTGTTTATGTTCTAATTTTGGAGCCATTATAACAACACATTAACATCATTGTATATTTGAATGACAATATTTTCTAGAATGCTATACCTGGGTCAAGCTGAGCTCCTCCTCCTCTTCATCCTGTGTAGGATCTGCCTCAGTATCGGTGGCCTCTGCTGATGTGGAGGGTAGTGTGGAGAAATGTTTGTGTGGCACAGTTTGGTCCTTCAAAAATAGCAGGCTGGTGAAATACCACAGCTTGGGCACATAAACGTCTTCTGCGGCTGCTCCCGATCTTTTAGATGCCTCGATATTCTTGATCTCCCTGAGAAACATGCTCCTCAGGCCCCCAATTTTGGTCTTTATCATATTTTCGGTTGCCCTGGGGTACACAGTATTCGCTAATGCCACCAGTTGATCAATTGCTGCCTGCCTTTTATTTTTATTCGAATAGTCCTTATGGTTGACCTGCCACAGACAGGTGTGCGATCTGTATTGTTCGATAAAAGCAGTGATGAAATCGCGTGAATTCAGTTTCCCCCCCTTCATTTTGGGCTCAAGTTTAGCAGATGTCTGCAATAAAGGATACAATACAAACAATAATGGCTTGCTTCTATCTCATAACCTGCTTACAATATTGGTCTTGATCTAAGCCGAATATTGCAGTAACCACTAGTGTCACAATGTAGTCACGCACCTTATTTTTGCGTATCCCTTTGGCTTGACTTTGATTCGCAACGATGGCTTCTGTCAGGGACTCACCTCCTTGCCGTCTTCATCCCTGCAGACATCCTCCATGCAGTCCTCCTCCATGCAGGCTTCCTCCAGGCAGTTGGCGCGCCATTGCGCGCCCCGCGCTCGTGCACGCATGCCAATGGCATGCGCGCGTGCACGTTAATCGGCTGTGGCGCCATAAAAAACCTTTAAAAGTTCATTGCTGTTTGTAGCACATTGCTGCCTGATCTGCAGTTTTGACTGGATCCATACCTGAGACCTGTTTGTGTATCTGCCTGAAATCCTGATTGAACTCTGAACTCGGCTTGTCTGACCATTCGAACCTCTCCAATCCTGACCCGGCTCTGTTTGACCATCCTCCTGTTTGACCTCTCTGTTGCCAGATTCACCTGCCTGTTAAATCGACTACTCTTCAGCCATCTACCTGTATGCTTACCTGTTATGACCCGGCTTGTCTGACCCTGCTGTTCCAGTACACCTGAACTATTTCAGCGTTTCAGCATCTTCTCACCAGAGGTATTCGTCCACCTGCGTCTACTCATCACCACCTCGGCACTCCTACCCCTCTGTGCTCCGAGTCCGCTGTTCCCATATTCAGTGGCTCGCGAACCAGAGCCGTAAGAGAGGCTACCCTGCATCAGACTCTGGTAACCAGGTACGTAACAGTATCAGGCAGCCATGACAGAGTCTGCAGGAGTAGCTCCGACTATGGAAGAGGTGTGTAAACATCTAGTATCCCTACCCAAGCCATTAAGAACCTGCAAGATGGCTATCTGAGGTTGGAGGGGCAGGTTCAGAACTTATCAGCTTCTGGGGACGCAACTTCAGCATCTGCCACTAGATCATCTTCATCTGCTTCCGGTCCGTCAGTTGTGATGTTGCTGCCTGAACCCAGGGTTCCCATGCCCGAACAATTCTCAGGGGATCGAACCAAGTTCCGGGACTTTTGCAACGCCTGTCAGTTGTACTTCGCTTTGCAACCCCGAACCTTTTCATTGGAAGCCACTAAAGTGGGATTTGTCGTCTCCATGCTCCAAGGGGAACCCCAAAGTTGGGCACATCAATTGCTGAAAGAGAACAGTGTCCAGACAGAGACTTTGCCAATCTTCTTCCAGGCTATGGCGCAGCTCTATGATGATCCCCAAAGGACTGCAACAGCTGAAGCTGCTTTACTTGCTCTCCAACAGGGGCGTAGAGCAGTGGAGAACTACGTTACTGATTTCCGCCGCTGGAGTGCGGACACCCAGTGGAATAGCGCAGCCTTGCGCCATCAATTTCGTTTAGGTCTGTCAGAAGCTTTAAAAGACGAATTGGCCCGTCCTGATACCCTGGATAATCTGATTTACAAAGCTGTACAGATCGACCGACGATTAAGGGAACGCCGAGCAGAACGATCCTCCCAACAGAGTCGCCCAGTCTGGGTCACTACCCGGGCCCCTTTGCCTCCTTCCCGTTATCAACCACCTATTTCTTTAAATTCTGCTGGTTCATCCACGGACACTTCTGAACCCATGCAATTAGGCGTGATGCGACCTACCTTACCGCCTGAAGAACGCATGCGCCGCCGCCAGCTGAACTTATGTCTCTATTGCGGCGAGGCCGGCCACTACGTACACAATTGTCCCGTCAAAAAACGTAAGTTCCATTCATCAGTTCCTGGTAACATTTCTGCTATTACTACCAACACCACCCATCTTGCTCTCTCCCTTTCGTTACAGCTTCCGGGAAAGACGGTGTCGGTCAACGCTATCGTTGATTCAGGTGCATGCAGTTGTTTCATCGATTCCTCATTTGCCGATCTGCATAACATTCCTGTCCGCACAAAGAACTTTAGACTTTCTGTTTTTTTGGCTGATGGCTCACACATCAAGTCCGGGCAAGTGACCCAGGAAACCTTTCCTTTACCTGCCGTTACTTCCTCCAATCATAAGGAACTTTTCATTTTGGATGTCATCTCGTCCCCTTTGTTTCCAGTGATCCTGGTATACCTTGGCTCTAGGTACATAATCCACAGATCGACTGGATATCTAAAAATATCTCGTTTTCATCTCATTACTGTCAGGAACACTGTTTACCCAGACACCCTAACCCATCTTCTGCCCTGCTGTGTTTAAATACCGATCCGAGTCTGCTTCAATCCATTCCGAAACCTTACCATGGATTCCTGGATGTTTTCAGTAAGAAAGGGGCTGATTCCCTTCCACCTCATCGGCCATATGATTGTCCGATCTAACTTCTTCCAGGGGCCGAGATTCTTTTAGGGCGAATTTTTCCATTCTCTGAAAAAGAACAAGACGCGTTAAAAATTTACCTTGATGAAAATCTGGATAAGGGATTTATCCGCCCGTCCACTTCACCAGCAGGTGCCGGAATATTTTTTGTCACAAAGAAGGACCAAAATCTCCATCAAACTCAACAACGACACAGTGAAAAATCGTTATCCTTTACCTTTAACCACTTAAGCCCCGGACCAATATGCTGCTAAATGCCCAAAGGCGTTTTTACAATTCGGCACTGCGTCGCTTTAACAGACAATTGCGCGGTCGTGACGTGGCTCCCAAACAA
This sequence comes from Rana temporaria, assembly GCF_905171775.1. Classification (NCBI taxonomy): domain Eukaryota; kingdom Metazoa; phylum Chordata; class Amphibia; order Anura; family Ranidae; genus Rana; species Rana temporaria. The sequence continues at coordinate 114,780,004 of NC_053499.1, read as the reverse complement.
AATTGGCGTACTTTTTTCCCCACAAATAGAGCTTTCTTTTGGTGGTATTTGATCACCTCTGCGGTTTTTATTTTTTGCGCTATAAACATAAATAGAGCGACAATTTTGAAAAAAATGCAATATTTTTTACTTTTTGCTATAATAAATATCCCCCAAAAACATATATAAAAACATTTTTTTTCCTCAGTTTAGGCCGATACATATTCTTCTACCTATTTTTGGTAAAAAAAATATCACAATAAGTGTTTATCGATTTGTTTGCGCAAAATTTATAGCGCTTACAAAATAGGGGATAGTTTTTTTGCATTTTTATTATTTTTTTTTTTTTTTACTACTATTGGCGGCGATCAGTAGTGTTGAGCGGAATACGCCATATTCGATTTCACGATATATCACGAATATATAGCCGAATATTCGTGAAATATTCGCTAAAATCGAATATTTGTGATATTTTATCAAAAAAAATTTGGCGAAATGTCGCTAATGCGAATGCGAAACTGATTGCGAAATTTCGCTAATGCGAATGCGAAATTGATTGCGAAATTTTGAAACATTCAATTTCACCTACCCTTTGGAAAAAGTGTGGTTTTACGTAATGGACCCTGCAACTAACAAGGTATTAATAAAATAAATACATTATTAGATAGATTTGAGGGTTTACTTTGACCAATTTGTATATTGATTAGTTTAATAAATATTGAATAACCATAGATTTGGAAAATACAAGTAAACCGTTTACGTTGACATCTCTTAAATGTCTTTATGTTAAACAGTTATTATTCTCATTAAAGAGGTGAAATGCAAATGATGATGACACGGGACAAAAGATGGAAAATTCTTTGAAGATGTGATACACTGGAAAAACGCACAGAAACACTCCACTCTCTCCTATGACAACTGTGGTAGGAGAACTCTGATTGGCTCTGATGCAAAAGAAGGGCGGAGAAAGTATTCGCGAATATTCGGAAATCGAATATTCGCGATTGCGAATATTCGGCAACATAAAAGGATCGCCTCAGCTTAGCTACTCGGCCCAGGGTCTCTAATCATACCAGCAATGCTTTTAGACGTCGATGGAGATCACTAGGATGTGATCTGTTTTAAAAATAAAATTGAAAAAATATGAATATTCGTAATAGCGAATATTGGCCGCGAAATTCGAGTTATTCGCGAATATTCGAATATGCCATATTCGTAACGAATATTCGCAATGCGAATATTCGTGAGCAACACTAGCGATCAGCGATTTTTTCGTGACTGCGACATTATGGCGGACACTTCGGACAATTTTGACACATTTTTGGGACCATTGTCATTTTCACAGCAAAAAATGCATTTAAATTTCATTGTTTATTGTGAAAATGACAGTTGCAGTTTGGGAGTTAACCACAGGTGGCGCTGTAGGAGTTAGGGTTCACCTAGTGTGTGTTTACAACTGTAGGGGGGTGTGGCTGTAGGACTGACGTCATCGATCGAGTCTCCCTATAAAAAGGATCACTCGATCGATACGCTGCCACAGTGAAGCACAGGGAAGCCGTGTTTACACACGGCTCTCCCCGTTCTTCAGCTCCGGGGAGCGATCGCGATGGAGCGGCTATAAACGAAAAGCCGCGCCGTCATCCCGGATCGCTCCCCGCGGGAAATCCGCCCGCCGCACGGAGCGGGGGGGGGGTCCTGATCAGACCCCTCATCCGCTAGAAGGCAAGGACGTATATATACGCCCTTCTGCCTGTCCGTGCCATTTTGCGAACGTAAATAGTCGTGCGGCGGGCGTTAAGGGGTTAATACCTGAACTTTTCCAAAAATTAAGATTTGCCGTTATTTTTACTAAATTAGACCTGAGGGGAGTGTACAACTTGATACGCATCAAAGATGGACATGAGTGGAAAACAGCATTTCGTACCCGTTATGGCCACTACGAATACTTGGTCATGCCCTTCGGGCTATGCAACGCGCCCGCTACGTTCCAACATTTCGTCAATGATGTATTCAGAGATTTCTTGGACATTTTCGTCATCGTTTATTTGGATGACATACTGATCTTCTCCCTTTCCTTAGAAGAGCACCGATGACATGTCTGTAAAGTTCTGGATCGTCTCCGCCAGCACAGTTTGTATGCAAAAGCAGAAAAATGTGAGTTTGAGCAGCAAACTATACAATTTTTAGGCTTAGTAATTTACCCAACAGGAATTGAGATGGATCAGAAGAAAGCATCTGCAATCTTAGACTGGCCAACACCCTTAGATAAAAAAGGGGTACAACGCTTTATAGGGTTCGCAAATTTTTAAAGAAAATTTATTAGAGGTTTTTCTGCTATTGTGGCCCCCATCACACAACTCACGAAACAGAACCTTAGTTTCCGCTGCAACCCTGAAGCTCAGAAGGCCTTTGACACCCTAAAAAGACTCTTTACATCAGCTCCAATCCTCAGACATCCCAATCCAGCGTTGCCTTTTCTCCTTGAGGTAGACGCCTCCGAAGTTGCGGTAGGGGCCGTCCTTTCTCAACGTTTAGGGGACAAAGATTTAATACATCCAGTGAGATTCTTCTCTCGAAAGCTTTCCCCCACAGAAAAGAACTACGATGTGGGAGACCGGGAATTATTGGCCATTAAGACCGCTCTAGAGGAATGGAGATATTTACTGGAGGGCGCCACTCATCCTGTACTGATCTACACGGATCATAAGAATTTGGAGTACTTAAAATCTGCCAGACGCCTTAAACCTCGACAAGCCCGTTGGGCCCTTTTCTTTTCTCGCTTTTGTTTTCACATTACTTACCGACCAGGATCTAAAAATATTAAACTGGACGCATTATCCCGAATGCACGACGATCCAAAGGATACATCCACTCCCGATACCATCCTGCCGGATGGCAACTTCCTGCTCTTACATACCGATCTACTCTCCATGATCCTAGAAGCATATTCCGACTCTTCCAAACCCTCTAATATCTCACTAACTTCCAGAGACGGGCTATTTTGGAAAGGAAGTCAGGTTTTTGTACCAGAAAATATCAGAGTAGAAGTTTTGAAACTTCTCCATGATCACCCACTAGCAGGCCACTTTGGAGTCAATAAAACTCTTGAGTTGGTACGACGCACTTTCTGGTAGCCCAATTTGGAGACTTTTGCAAGTCGTATATCAATTCTTGTCCAATATGCAACCGAAATAACACACCCCGAAAACAAGCCTGGGGTCTACTAAAACCTTTACCAGTACCCAACCGACCATGGGAAATGATCGCAATGGACTTTATTGTAAAACTTCCTCGCTCCGAGGGATGTACGGCAATCTTTGTTGTTGTGGATCGTTTTACCAAAATGGCTAATTTCCTGCCTTTGAAAAACACACCTTCTGCTGCAGAAACGGCCTGCGTGTTTATCAAAGAAATTATCAGATTACATGGGGTACCTTCCAATATCGTCTCTGACAGAGGGGTCCAGTTTACCTCTCGATTCTGGAGAGCCCTCTGTGAAACACTACAAATTCAGCTTTCTTTGTCTTCAGTCTACCATCCCCAGTCTAATGGGCAAACGGAAAGGACAAATCAGACATTAGAGCAATATATTAGATGTTTCACAACCTTCTCCCAAGATGACTGGGTCTCCCTGCTACCCCTGGCAGAATTTGCATATAACAACGCCAATCACTCAGCTACTGGGCAATCCCCTTTTTTCGCTAATTATGGTTTTAATTTAACATTTTTACCAGATTTCTTTTCAGAGTCACCTGTTCCAGCTGTATAGAGTACTATGGACTTTCTCAAAGCAATAATCAGCTATTGCACGACGCAGTAACCAAGGCTCAGGCTGACAGCAAAAAAAAATTCGACAAGAAAAGACGGGGTGACTTGGATCTGAAACCAGACGATCAGGTATGGCTGTCTACAAGTAACCTCAGATTACCTTGCCCGTCTAAAAAGTTGGCACCTACGTTTTTGGGTCCTTTTCCAGTCAAGAAAAATATTAATTTAGCCTCTTATGAACTGTTTTTGCCTGATTCATTGAAAATACATCCCGTGTTTCACGTTTCTTTACTCAAGCCCGCAGTTGTTGATCCTTTTCCCAACAGAGGGTCCAGACCTCCTGAACCCATTCAGGTTGACGGTTGGGAAGAATACGTGGTAGAAGCTATATTGGACTGTAGAAAGCGACAAGGCCAGAATCAATTCCTAGTTAAATGGAAGGGGTACGGTCCAGAGGATAATTCTTGGGAGCCTGAAGGTAACATACATGCCAAGAGATTGTTACGTGCTTTTTTCCTTGCTCACCCTGACAAAGAAGCCCAACTGGGCATCCGGAGGCTGCCCCTTGGGGGGGGGGCAATGTCAGGGACTCACCTCCTTGCCGTCTTCATCCCTGCAGATGTCCTCCATGCAGTCCTCCTCCATGCAGGCTTCCTCCAGGCAGTTGGCGCGCCACGTGCACGCGCGTCAATGGCACGCGCGAGCACGGGAGGGAGCGCACGCGTGCACGTTAATCGGCTGTGGCGCCAAAAAAAACCTTTAAAAGTTCATTGCTGTTTGTAGCACATTGCTGCCTGATCTGCAGTTTTGACTTGATCCATACCTGAGACCTGTTTGTTTGTGTATCTGCCTGAAATCCTGATTGAACTCTGAACTCGGCTTGTCTGACCATTCGAACCTCTCCAATCCTGACCTGGCTCTGTTTGACCATCCGCCTGCTTGACCTCTCTGTTGCCAGATTCACCTGCCTGTTAAACCGACTACTCTTTAGCCATCTACCTGTATGCTTACCTGTTATGACCCGGCTTGTCTGACCCTGCTGTTCCAGTACACCCAAACTATTTTACCAGCTTCCGTGCGGGTCGCTGACCCATCCTCCGCTTCAGCATCTTCTCACCAGAGGTATTCGTCCACCTGCGTCTACTCATCACCACCTCGGCACTCCTACCCCTCTGTGCTCCGAGTCCGCTGTTCCCATATTCAGTGGCTCGCGAACCAGAGCCGTAAGAGAGGCTACCCTGTATCAGACTCTGGTAACCAGGTACGTAACAGTTTCGTTCATGCGTCCTGTACATCGACCGCTCGTTATGGATTTTTATAGCCTGCGCATGCGTGAAACTCTGCTCTCCGTGCGTCATGACGCTGGGGCGTGACCACATTCTTTATTCTGCATGCGACATACACGGCGGAACATGTGTGAGGGAGAACATGATGGTGGAATCAACGAAAACGAACAGGCCCTGCAGTGGTGGAGATTATCGAAAAAACACAAGGCCACCCCCATGAGCAAGGGGGAGATGGTGGCGATGGTGAGCATTTTCAAAAAATATGATTATGACTGCAAAATGGAGAACTATGATAGGCCCAACAGCCATAAAGACTGGGTTCTTGAGAAGGTCCTTGCGGTATTGGAAGGAGAATATCAGGTCAAACGAACGAAAGATCAAATTCGCAAACGATGGTCAGATTTGAAACACAGAGAGCAAGAAAATTTGGACTCCATTCACCGCACCATTATAAAAAAAAGTAAGCACATTTAATGATATAATTAGGTGTCTGTACATTATAGATGGATCAACGTTTTTTTTGCTTATTTCTTGGCGGGCTAAAGAAGAAGTTAATTAAAGTTTTAATGCAGATCTGAATCATTAAACTTGTTCTTTCTGGCTAGGCTTCTTTTGTGTAATAATTAATATACTGTATGTAATGATTTCCACAGGACAAAGGCACAGAGAAAGACACCAGACAAGACACCACAGTTGACAAAGGGAGGCTTCCCTTGGCCGGGCCCCAACAGGGGGGACAACAGGGCCAGCATCACCCCCAAAACGTAAGTCACAACTAGCAAAAATCAAAACTAGCCTCCGACAGGGGTGTTTCTAGGTAGGACAAAGGCCATGGGCTCAGAGCGTAACTTAAGGGGTACATTACACTTTATGTTAGCTGCGTGGCTCATCACTGCCCATTAATGACGCATTTCCAGGGTAGACATGGGTAGCGGAGAGGCCCTGGGGGTCAGAGTCACGCCTGCTAGAATGCTCATCATATATCCCCTATCCCATAGAAGACAAGAGTGATGGGTGTCATCTGCATGAGTTGTTCAATGTGGCCATGTAGACATTTTTTCTCACATTTTAAATGACATCATCTTCCCGTTACAATGCATTTTTACGATTTCAATAATGCATAGTATAGTGCACTAGTGTGGAGCAAACTTTTTCACCAGGGCAAGGTTGGTCTACTTAAAAAACAGCAAAAGGGATTCTTGGAAAATATTCAAAATTTGGGGTGGCTTCATGGATGTTGTATTGTTTCTTTTTAGAGGATCGTGAGTGTGGTCAGCACCAACATTTGGAGGAGTGTGATCAGAATGCTGGACCCAGCAAAGAGCCTCCAGTGGACAGCACATCTACAGACACAAGACATGCAGAGGGTGGAAGAGTTCATAAAATAGAAGATGATACTTTGGAGCCTGTTGTTTGCCCCAGTAAGTATTTTTTACATCTGGTTTCAAAATTCTAGACATGTCTACTGATTAGATGTCCAAACCAAACACGCACACAACACAGGAGCAAATTATGTAGTGCATTGAACATTTTAGCATGTAGAAGGAAGAGGTGGCACTTGGCCCTATATTTCCAGAGTACCTGTAGTGTGTACATTCCTAGTAGTGTAGGTGTATGAAGAGCAAGCAGGTTGCAACCAAGAATTGACTGTCTAGGTTTAGGTAAGTATTTTCCAAAACTAGCCGTAAATAATAATGTGCCCATCTTTTCGTTGCCTCAGCCACTTGACCATCATTCCCATTTAAATTTCTTATCTTCTTCCAAGGCCACCAACTACTAGGATGCACTATTGGTTGGATCAGTGCTGATATGCTGCAGGCAATGACAGAGCTTGAAAAACTAAAGGAGGCTGCCACTGGTGTTCAGAGACAAATCCGGGATTATTACGACCTGTTAGCAAAATTTTAACACATTTTGTGCATACTTTTTTTTTCAATTGTTACCTCCTGTCTTTGTTTTTTTTTGGAACTTTATGTAACTATACTTTGAAGCAAAGGCTCTGATTTATGTTTTTTACAAATCGCACTACTTCCTTTGAATTACTGCGATTTCATATGATGTGACTTTTCCTGGGATTTTACCTCTCAAATCGCATGACAGTTCACACCAAATTACAATAGGTGTTTTTTAAGTCTCTCGGGTCAGTGTTTCTCCACTCCCCTTCTCCTGGTGCTCGACCACTTCCGTTTTTTTTTATTGTAGGCAGTGTAAATTTAATAATGTAAATTTTGCACATACAAAAATGAACAATGCACCTATGGCAAACGTGGAAACTAGAGAAAATAGGACCCTGGTAATGTACCTGGCGAAGGAGAGTTGAGAAACACTGTCCTAAGGGCCAGTTCACAACAAAAGCAGTTCCGTTCAGTTTGGTGTGCATTTTTGTGTGCATCAAAAATGCATGCACAGTGTTTTCCATGTATTCTATAATGGTTCTAGTTGGCTCTAGTTCACAACATGTAGTCAGTTTCCGGTGCAGAAACATGGTCCCCAGCCACACCACACCGGCTCTGGGACTACCTCCACATACAGGAGATACTCCACAATTTTAACTTATCAGTTAACCCAAAATTAACTGGCATTCCACCGTGGACTCCATACCTTAGATGGGTTCCTAATATGATCAGCACAGCAGGTTTTTAAAATGTCTCCAAAGACTCCAACCGCCAGGTCATTAGGAACACATTAAGAACTGATCCAATACAGGGCGGGTGGGCGGCTACATTCCTCCCCCACGATTCTTCACCGGATGCCAGCAACTGCTGAGATAACCCCCCTGCAACCCCTCCACCCTGCTGGACAACCAATTAGGTAAGTGGCAAAACATACAAGTACTTAACCCTATCTCTCCCTGCTTACCCTGTGTCCCCCAATCATGCTAGCCCTACGCTTTTTTTTTTTTGCTCTAGGCTATACTGTAGCTGCTGACTTTTAATATTAGGACACTTACCTGTACAGGGTTCCTGCAATGTCGGAAACCCCAGCCAATTTGTGGATCGGCTCTCGGGTGCTGCCGCCATCATTCAGGTTACTGCACTTACTTACTGACCCGGGAGTGGAGGAAGGAGGAGTGGGGCCGAACTTCTGTGGAACGACGCTGCGGCGCTGTCTACTGGAAGTGGGGGGTGGATACCTGTCAAAAACAGCTACACCCCCCCGTGAAAGGTGCCAAATGTGGCACCGGAGGGGAGAGGGGCATATAAGGTTACACTTTTGGGTGGAACTCCGCTTTAATGTTCTCCACACATCCCAGGCAAAATGTAAAACTTGGTGTGCATGTCACTAAAAGACTTGTAGAGAAGAATAGCAAGTCTATAACAGAGCTTCCCTAGTATTTAGCATATCCCTAACTGAATGTCCCATGTAATCAGTAGGTCCATAACAAAGCCATTATAACCTCGCTGTTCATAATAGTACAGTAAAGAAAGTAAACTAAAACAAGGAGGCTGAATGATTACAATGTAATAAAATGATTGCAGTGTAATTGAACTGTTTACATTTTCATAACATATGAGCCCCATCTGACCTGCGCGTCATGCTAACGTAATTTTCTTTTCACACTTTTGGTGCATTTTTCATGCAACAGCCATTCACTTGAATCGGCTGCCCTACTGTATGTGTGAAAAACGTGGCAAAAGAAGCTCCCACACATTTTTGGGCAGTGAGCTTCAAGCTTTGTTTAAAATTCACTTTTCTTAGCCACATCTGGGTGCCATTAGCAATTAATGGTACAGGAAGTGTGATGCAAGTTCTTTACACATTTGCAGTACTTTGTGCTACGCAGTATTTTTCATGCACCTATTTTGGACGGTGAGTTTCGAAATTCATTGGGGCAGATCCACAGAGCAAGTACACCAGCGTATCTACTGATACGTCGGCGTACTTTCATATTTCCCGCGTCGTATCTTTAGTTTGAATCCTCAAATCCTCAAACCAAGATACGACGGCATCTGGGTAAGATCCGACAGGCGTACGGCTTCGTACGCCTTCGGATCTTAGATGCAATACTTCGGCACCCACTGGGTGGAGTTCGCGTCGTTTTCCGCGTCGGGTATGCAAATTAGCGATTAACGACGATCCACGAACGTACGCACGGCCGTCGCATTTTCTGTAGTCGGCTTTTTCCGGCGTATAGTTAAAGCTGGTATTTTGCGGCGTATAGATAGACTTGCCATGAATGGCCGTCGTTCCCGCGTCGAAATTTGAATTTATTTATTTATTTATTTTTTTGCGTAAGTCGTCCGTGAATAGGGATGGACGTAACTCACGTCTAAGTTAAAAAAATGACGTCCTAGCGACGTCATTTAGCGCAATGCATGGCGGGAAATTTTGGAACGACGCATGCGCAGTTCATTCGGCGCGGGGACGCGCTTCATTTAAATGAATCACGCCCCCTACCCGCCGATTTGAATTCTGCCGCCAGAAATACACTACGCCGCCGTAACTTAAGGCGTGAATTCTTTGAGGATTCGAAGATCCGCCAGGTAAGGTACGGCGGCGTAGCGTATCTCTGATACGCTGCGCCCATCTAATTATCTGTGGATCTGGCCCATTGGATTTAATGTTGCACTCTGAAGAACTCAGGTATGCAGATAGAGAACTCTTTTGAGTGTGAGTGATATGTACTGATGGTATACATGGAAACATATTTTGAACAACAGATATTACTAAATCACCAATATTCATAATTTAACTGATTTTCCTATGGCTAATGTTTTACTGGGGGAAAACACATTTTATATTGTTTTTGCAAGTATCAGACCATTCCAGTTAAACATGTTGAATGACTAAGTACTTTCCTCCAGACTCATTTCTATACTGGGATGTGTATTGGGAGTCATTAGCATGCATTTGGGTAAAGGCGGGGAAGGCTGTATGGCAAGGAGGAAATGTCCCTTAAAAAACCCTTTTTTAATCCTTCCTGCCCCCTGCTCTTGTAAAGTGTCTGAATACACATCTATTCATTAACACATTTACAGTTTCACTGACATGCATCCATTCAGTCTTACTTGACTGTTCATTTACATATGTTGTTGGTTTACTTTTGTAGAACACTATATCTGGTGTTTAACAATTTTTACTCTAATATCAGATTACTTACTATATGTTGTTTACTTTGAAAATGATTGACAATCGTTTAAAATGTCCATAAAATAGGCAAAGATCTTTGTTAGGGACACTGAATATGACTATGCTACATCTTCCTAATGCTACACTTTGTCTTGTTCAATGCAGAGGCACAACTCAACACCCATAGTGGGACCCTGCAATGACTTTCCTGGGTTAATTTAGAATGATTCCGTTTCAAAAGCACAGATTTTGGAGTTCCAAAAGACAAAGGCCCAGATTCTCAAAGGACTTACGATGGCGCAGCGCCATGTACGCCGTTATAAGTCCTAATCTGGGCCGTCGTATCTATGCGACTGATTCTTAGAATCAGTTACGCATAGATATCCATTAGATCCGACAGGCGTAAGTCTCTTACGCCGTCGGATCTAAACTGCAAATGTTTTTTCCCCGCTAGGTGGCGCTTCCGTCGATTTTCGCGTCGAGTATGCAAATTAGCTAGATACGCGAATTCCCGAACGTATGCGCGGGCGACACAGCAAAGTTACGACGTTTACTTTAGGCTTTTCCCGGCGTATAGTTGCCCCGGCTATATGAGGCGCAGCCAATGTTAAGTATGTTTTAAAAAGTTACGTCGTATGCGTAAGTCGTCCGTGACTGGGCTGGACGTCATTTACGTTCACGTCGAAACCAATGACGTCCTTTGCGACGTCATTTGGAGCAATGCACACTGGGATATTTTATGGATGGCGCATGCACAGTTCGTTTGGTGCGGGGATGCGCTTCATTTAAATGTTACACGCCCCCTTACCCGCCAAATTTAAATTCCGCCGGGTAATTTACGCTACGCCGCCGCAACTTTACAGGCAAGTGCTTTGTGAATAAAGCACTTGCCTGAAAAAGCAAGGTACCTTGCGCGTATCTCTGCGGCGGCGTAACGTATCCAATTTACGTTACGCCGCCGCAGAGATACGCGCAAGGTACCTGAATCTGGCCCAAACAGAATGGTTGTGTACAAACAATTGTACTGTGGTCCATATATATTTACGTTGTATGCAACAAAGCTAATAAAGGGTCTGGAGGATATTAGTTATGAGGAAAGATTGCAAGAACAGAACTTATTCTCTCTGGAGAAGAGACGCTTGAGAGGGGATATGATTTCAAATTACAAATACTTTACTGGTGACCCCACAATAGGGATAAAACTTTTTTTGTGGAAGGGAGTTTAACAAGACACGTAGCACTCATTAAAATTAAAAGAAAAGACGTTTAACCTTAAACTACGTAGAGGGTTCTTTACTGTAAGACTGGCAAGGATGTGGAATTCCCTTTCACAGGTGGTGGTCTCAACGGGGAGCATCAATAGTTTCAAAAAACTATTAGATAAGCACCTGAACAATCACAACATACAGTGATATACAATGTAATACTGACATATAATCACACACATAGGTTGGACTTGGTCTTTTTTCAACCCCACCTACTATGTAACATGATACAAAGTGATCAAAAGTCTATATAACAAGAAGCACTTGATACGGGACATTAAAACTGCAATCATAATTCTGAACAAGGCTGAAACGCATTAACATCTGCTGTACCTACCTGTTTTCAATGGAGTATCAATAAATCTGAAAAGATTGAAGAGCACGTATGGAGTTGCTGATCATCTTTTACTGATTATCGTGTTGGCAGCTGAGCGACTTCTTTTGCTGCACCCGACAGCTCAGGAGAACATTCAGATGATTTGGGGTAGTAAAACCTTTTTTCTTCTTTTTGTCAATCATAATTCTGCCAAGTAATATTGCATTTCCATCCATATAATCAGTAGGAATAGGTACTAAAGAGTAAACTCACAAACGTTCACTGTATAAAGTGTCTTCATAAGCTCTGTAAAACATGGAATGTATCTATTCATTTATGGCAAAGAATGTAATTGCTATGTATATGGTAAAGCAGTAGGTATTGATACTAAAGGGCAAATTCACAACAGTTTACACAAGTAAAAGATCAAGTCAAGTCAAGTCAAGTCAAGTCAACAATTTTCAATCCTCATTGAACTGAATGTAACTGTCACTTACACCAATGATTTGAAGTAAAAACATGAAATTGTATACAGACCATCAATTTGGCACTTTCACTGTTGTCACATTATAAGCACAGTGGCTGAATAAAATATTGCAGCATGGTATTTCCCACTTTAAATGCGCATTTTGTGGCTTAGTACACTTTAGCAACATATCATCTTCTTGTTATTTCAGTGGGTGATCTGTCAGTCACTAAATGGGAATCAGAATTACCAGACTCCCTGCAGTTTTTACAGATGCTAAGTGAAAATCAATTAGTATGTGATGCATTCAGTTAGAATTGTTGTGGTGGGCAATATCAATGTATTTATCATAAAGAGCAATAAATCATAATTTAAAATATATTGTGCATATGGTTGAGTATAGAACAGACCGGACACATTTTAGGCAGATGGCAATACCAATGGCGGCTGGTGCTCAAAATTTGTTGGGGGGGGGGGGGGGGGGGGGGGGCGCAAACAAACGAAAAAAAAACAAAACAGTTGAAGCCTCACTGTGCCCATCAAACGTAGCTACTGTGCCCATCAAACGCAGCCACTGTGCCAATCTAAAGGCAGCCACTGTGCCCATCAAATGCAGCCACTGTGCCCATCAAATGCAGCCACTGTGTCATGCCATCAATTGTCGCCACTGTGCAGTCAATTGTTGCCACTGTGCCATGCCATCAAACACAACCACTGTGCCATCATTTATCGCCACTGTACCCATCAATTGTCACCACTGTGCCATGCCATGCCATCAAACGCAGCCACTGTGCCATTAATTGTCGCCACTGTGCCCATCAATTGTCACCACTGTGCCCATCAATTGTCACCACTGTGTCATGCCAAACGCAGCCACTGTGCCATCAATTGTTACCACTGTGCCATCAATTGTCACCACTGTGACCATCAATTGTCGCCACTGTGCCCATAAATTAGCGTCACTGTGCCCATAAATTAGCGCCACTGTGCCCATCAATTAGCGCCACTGTGCCCTGTTAAATGCTGCCACTGTGTCCTGTAAAATGCCCCCTCCCACCCCTGCCCGGAACTTACCTTTCTGGGGTCAGCCATCCTGCTTCCACTGTCCCTCGTTGTCTTCTCCCGCCCTCAATGACACTTCAGCCAATCAGGTTACCGGTAACCAGAACCGGTGAACCTGATTGGCTGAGACGCCTGTCAGTGTATCCAGTGTCCGTGTATCCAGGGGACGCACAGGGGGTGCGTTCCCTGGCGAACTATTTGGAAGCCGATTATAGCCTGAGAGCTGTAATCGGAAAGCCTATCAGAGCCGCTGGCTCTGATAGGCACTTCCAAAGCCAACCAGCTGCCGTTATTCAGATGGCCGGCGCTCACAAGGGGGCTGGCCATCTGAATAGTGGGCGGCAGCAACAATACATAGATTCATGCAATGCATGAATCCATGTATTGTATTCAGTGGCGGAGCAAGAGCGAGAGGGGGCGGCGCTCCTGTGCCCTCTATGGACGCACCGCCACTGGGCAATACTCTATACCAGCTTCAACCTCTTTAACCCAGAAAAACACCAAATTTATTCTGAACCCCTGCTAAAACCATATTATTAGAGGCAGTTGGAAAAAAGCACCTTACATTGGTGGCTTGTAGGAAGAATGCCCACTTTACGGCGGTGGCCAGAATGCCAGGAGAGCACCGTGTACCATGCAAAACAGAATAAGACTACTTTGTTTGTGCTTTTGAAAGTGAAATGGACCGATAATGTACATCAGGGGGATGGGGCTGTTATTGTTTGTGACTACGGTAGCTTTTCTCTCAGAGAGTGTTATGGTGCCTCATATGTTTTATGAGAGTTAAAGTTTCAAAATGTGTGCTTTTGCTTATATATGTTGTATGCAATGAATATGTCATCTAGTGAGACAAATTTATAGACTAGAGAGATCCCTGTGCAAAGCCATCACCCATCCCCGAACTCCCACACTAGTTCTAAAACCTGTCTGGAGTCAAACATCCTGAAAGCATGAAGCTGGACCAGCATCACAAACACCAATTTCTCAAAGTTTAGAAGCAACCTGGCCACTGAAGATTTTGCCCTTTTGGTGATACTGTATGTTAGGGGGGCATTATTTTCAGTACTTCCAACCAGGGCTGCTGTACAGCCTACCTGACAGGGCCCCCAGCCCCCCCCCCCCCAAATATATCAAAACAATATTTTCACAAACAAATACACTAAAATCATTATTAGCGGACACACACCTGTGTGAATTAGCCCTTCTTTAAAGTTTTGAAAAATCTTTAAACTTTTTTGTTAATATAATTTATTAACGAATGTTAAAATGTATTAAAATGTATTTTATTTATTTTTTATGAGACAGGTAAGCCAGCAGTGACATGGGGCACAGAAGGGGATCAGAAGCAGGCAGAACAGGAAGGGGGAAGTAATTCTGTAATTGTCCCTCCATACGACCACAATGATTCCCTCTGCTGTCCGGGCCCCCCTGTTTGCCCGGGTCCCCTACAGAAGGGCTGGTGGTCCCCCCCTATCAGCGGCCCTGCTTCCAACCCCACATGTGCTACTGAATAGTACAGTGTGGCTGAATATACCCAGAAGTATTTTTGCAGGTGATAAGGTAAAGTCATGTTGTGCATACCAGACAGCTATGGTTTAAAGGGGAGTTCCAGACATTTGTATGTTTATTAAAAGTCAGCAGCAACAAAAAGTGTAGCTGCTGGCTTTTAATAAACAGACACTTACCTGCTCCAGTGCTCCAGCGACGCGCCGGCCAGGGCTCCGCTCCTCTCCCCCCCTCCCCGGCCGGCGTCTTCATTCTCAGTGTGGGCACCCGGCCGTGACAGCTTTCGGCTTCACGGCTGGGCACCCACTGCGCATGCGCGAGCGGTGCGGCCCGGCGCCGCGCCGTGTAATTGGCCAGGAGATCGCCTAGGACCTGTGACGTGTCCTAGGCGATCGCCTACAGCAGCCCCTTCCTGAAGGCGATTAAGCTTAGTCGCCTACAGGAAGGAGGAAGTGGGACAGGAAGTCCCACTCTTGCTGAAGCCCCCACTCCCCCCCCCAAAAAAAAATTACATGCCAAATGTGGCATGTAAGGGGGAGAGGAGTGGGTTAAGAGGAAGTTCCAAATTTGGGTGGAACTCCTCTTTAAGGTTAAGTGCAACCCTCTTACACCTTCCCTGTGAAGGAAGAACAGTGGACGGTGTTAGTAGAGCAGTGGACGGTGTTAGTAGAGAAGTGGACAGTGTCGGTAGAGCAGTGGAATAGTGTATATGCACACACACACAGCACACACCTTCAATTACCCATCTTATCCCAGAGCCGCACAGGACCCCTTAGTTAAATGTACCCCACAGAGCAAACCCCAGCCTCCCAGCTCCCCTCCCCTACTTCATCCCACTGATACAGTTCATCTCACCAATGCCAAACAGTACTCCTCAGACTGACACCGTAAACACAGTGGTGTTTTTCCTTCCACTGACACCGGCAC
The DNA here is from genome assembly GCF_905171775.1 of Rana temporaria. NCBI lineage: Eukaryota > Metazoa > Chordata > Amphibia > Anura > Ranidae > Rana > Rana temporaria. The sequence continues at coordinate 114,764,359 of NC_053499.1, read as the reverse complement.
AGCATTATGTTTTATTCCTACCAACGCGTATGCAGCAACATCTTTCTCTTCTTGTGACACCACCAATACAGGGACATCTTCACCCTGGGCACTGAATGACCTTGTCTTGGTACTGCCTATACTGTACATGTTGCATGATCAACACTTGATTCAAGAATAATATTCCTGACACTGTCAGTTAAAGGGACTTAAAATATATTTGAAAAAAATAGTGCCTCACCTTCTCTATAAAATTTTAGGCAAACAAACTTATGCCTTGCCCCAAAATACCATTAAGCTAAAATGTTTTTTTTTTTTCTCACGTTTAACTTGATTGTTAACAAATTGTGCAGGCGATTGTGTGTGGGATTTTTTGTGGATGTAGATATTTTCACCTGGTGATACTGGCAGTCCCCAGAGCCGACGATCTCTCCTGACAGAGCCAGAACGGGGATCTGTGTGTGTAAACGCACAAATCCCCATTCTGTCAGGGGAGTAGAGACAGATTGTGTGTTCCTACTAAGTAGGAACAGCAATATGTCTATTCCCCCAGTCAGTCCCACCCCCCCCCACAGTTAGAACACACAGTAAGGAACACAATTAACCTCTTGATTGCCCCCTAGTGTTGACCCCTTCCCCGCCAGTGACATTTATACAGTAATCAGTGGCTATTTTGAGCTCTGATCACTGTATAAATATCACTATAAGTGTCAAAAGTTTCCAATCTCCACCATTACTAAAAAAAAATAATATATATATATATATATATATATATATATATATATATATATATATATATATATATATATATATATATATATCCCCTATTTTGTAGACGCTATAACTTTTGCGCAAACCAATCAATATACGGGTATTGCGATTTTTTTACCAAAAATATGTAAAAATATTATTTTTGTTACATTTTGGGGATATTTATTACAGCAAAAAGTACAAAATATTGTGTTTTATTTTTCAAAATGTATGCTCTATTTTTGTTTATAGCGCAAAAAATAAAAACTGAAGAGGTGATCAAATACCACAAAAATAAAGCTCTTTTTGTTGGGAAAAAATGACATAAATTTTGTTTGGGTACAATGTCGCATGACTGTGCAATTGAGAATGGTATAAATTTAAAAAAGCCCCAAAAAAATAAAAAAATGTATTCAAGCTTTCTATATTTTAACAACAACGGCTTGCAGAGCCAGTCTGTATGATGAGGCCACAATTTTGTGCACTCGGAACAAGATTAGAGACTTTTTTGATAAATTCTGGTGACTCTTTCACAGACTTTGGATAGAAGTAACAGGTGCAGAAAAATTGGCCTTTGGGTGTTGGTGGTGCCTTCACACTGTAACCCTATCGAGGTATTCTTGATGAAAGCAAGAACTGGCCTTGCTGTCAAAAATTGCACTGATATGCACTGAGGTGCGGAAAAATTGGTCTTTGGGCATCGTTGGTGCCTTCACACCCTAACCCTATAGAGGCACTCTTGATGAAAGCGAGATCTAGTCATGCTGTCAAAAATTGCAATGATATGCAAACAGGTGTGGAAAAATTGGTCCTTTGGTGTTAATTGTGCCCATGAAATCTACACTGAAAAATTTATGAAATCAACACCCATAAATCTAGGCAGCCTAGATTTGTGATCCAGAAAGCACGTCGGCATCAAGGGCTTGATATCTGCTGCTAATCCAGGACTGATTCATTTTATTAAATGTCACCAGGTCCACAGAGTCTGTGGACAGACGCGCTTTCTTATCTGTCACAAAAGCACTGAATGCATATTCAGAAAGCATGGTGAATGCAGGGCAACCCATCAGCTCTATTGCATACTAGATGACCCAGTTTGCTTGGCTTTGCCAACAATTATTGGAAATTTATTCAGAACTGCTTTTCTCTGGTCAAACCCCTGACTGATATGACCAGAAAGTATGGTAACCCACAGAATTGGTCTCCGGATTCCATTAAAGCCTTTGAGTCTCTCAAGGTTGCCTTTGTTTCAAGGTTGCCCGATGCTCTCTTATCAGCGGCCACAATGCTCTCCTCTCAGCGGCCACAATGCTCTCCTCTAAGCGGCCACATTCCTGTCAGCAGCTTGTGGAAGGTAACAGGAACTGAACTCCTTGTCACACAGAAGCACTCCACATGCTTCTGTGTGTTAGCACCAGGCACCCAGGGGAGGGGGGCATGGCCTACATTTGCTGGTGGGTGCCCTGGGTCCTGGTTCCACAACTGCCCACATTGCTGTCCTCACATTTGGGGATGCCAGAGGTGTCTTTCTCTGCCTGTCAGGACTGTAACATGGAGCCGCTTCATACTACATTCACTGCACTGGGAGCTGTCAGTTGCAATGTGCTTAATAAAAAGCACAGAAATAAATATTTCTATTAAGAGCTTCAAATTCAGCTTTACTGTGTCTGTGAATTCAGCCTCACTGTGCCCACCATTGCAGCCTTTGCCTGTGAATTCAGCCTCACTGTGCCCATCATTGCAGCCTGTGCCCATGAATGCAGCCTCACTATGCCCACCATTGCATCCTCACTGTGCCCATGAATGCAGCCTTAATGCAGCCTCAATGTGCCTGTGAAATCAGCCTCACTGTGCCCACCATTGATGCCTCACTGTGCCCGTGAATGCAGCATCACTGTGCCCACCATTTCAGCCTCACTGTGCCCAGTGAATGCAGCCTCACTGTGCCCACCATTGCAGCCTCACTGTGCCCGTGAATGCAGCATCACTGTGCCGTGATTGCAGCCTCACTGTGCCATGATTGCAGCCTCACTGTGCCCACCGTTGCAGCCTCACTCTGCCCATCAATGCAGCATCACTGTGTCCATCAAATGCAGCTTTACTTTGCTCGTGAATTCAGCCTCACTGTGCCCATCAATGCAGCCTCACTGTGCTCATCAATGCAGCCTCACTGCCCATCAATGCAGTATCATTGTACCTATCAATTTCAGCTTTACTGTGCCCATGAATGCAGCCTCACTATGCCCATGAATTCAGCCTCACTGTGCTCACCATTGCAGCCTGTGCCCATGAATACAGCTTCACTGTGCCCACCATTGCATCCTCACTGTGCTCATGAATGCAGCATCACTGTGCCCACCATTGCAGCCTCAATGTGCCTGTGAATTCAGCCTCACTATGCCCACCAATGCAGCCTCACTGTGCCTGTGAATGCAGCACCACTGTGCTCGCCATTGCAGTCTCACTGTGTCCGTGAATGCATCATCACTGTGCCCACCATTGCAGCCTCACTGTGTAGTGGATGCAGCCTCACTGTCCCCACCATTGCAGCCTCACTGTGCTATCAATTTAGTCTCACTGCTTACTCATAGCTATGAGTAAGCATCACATGATGTGAAACATGTCAGCCACCTTTTTCCTGTTGTTCACTACGTTTTGTATTGCTTTGGTTGTTCTTTTGGATTTTATTTGTACAATAAAGACATTCTTTTAAGGAGTGCGGCAGTCCAGAATCTTCTTCTATCCAATGCACCTGTGCATAGCCAGCACCCTTTTGGTTTAGTGGGACAAAAGCAAAGCCAAGGGATCAGCAGTTTTTAGAGCGGTATCATCTCTCACTTCAACTCACTGTGCCCACCATTGGAGCCTCACTGTGCGCATTAATTCAGCCTTACTGTGCCCACCATTGCAGCCTGTGCCCATGAATGCAGCCTCATTGTGCCCACTATTGCAGCCTGTGCCCGTGAATGCAGCCTCACTGTGGCCACCATTGCATCCTCACTGTGCCCGTGAATTCAGCCACACCATGCCCACCATTGCAGTCTGTGCCCGTAAATTCAGCCTCCCTGGCCCATATTCTCGTAGATTGGCGCATATTTAATCTGGCGTAGCGGATCTCCGATGCGCACCGCCGGCTTAACTTGGCGAGAGCCGGACCATATTCCCGGACCACATGCGTCCTACGCTGCGCTCGCGTAACTTAAATGTGTCGGCGTAAGTAGGCGCAAGTGACGGTAGGAGGGATGTGGGCGTGAAGCATTATAATGATCCGTGACCCCATGCAAATGATGTCCAGACCGAACGGCGCATGCGCCGGACGTGCCCTGCCCTCTGCGCATGCGCACAATGACAATAGGCGTAAATCCCTGCTGAGTTGGGCCGGCCCAGTGTATAAAAGCCTCAGCACATCCGCCCAGCTAGTGCAAAGTGACTCCCTTGGATTTCCTGTTTTTTGGAGTTTACACTTTGCTGCTATGCCAGGCCCAAGGAAAGACCGAAGAAAAAAAAACTTCAGCCATGCTGAGAGGGCAGTTGTTGTCTCAGCAATGGAGCGTTTTGATGCCAGGCTCCATGGTGCCGATAGTGGCAGCACGAGCAAAATTAAAAAGGAGGAGATTTTAAAAAGAGTGGCGGCACAGGTCAATGCCCTTGGCCATGAGGTGAGGACCCCCCAGGACATAATAAAGAAAATGAATGACCTGCGGGGTGTGGTCCGAAATAAAATGGCCACCATTGCTAAACATGCCAGGGGCACTGGAGGTGGGCCAACCTGTCCGATCCGGCTTACAGAGGAGGAGGAAGTGATAGCCCACTGCCTGCGGAGGGAGCAGGTGGAGGGCCTGGAGGGCCATGACTCCAGTGAGCCGCCCATGAGGACAGGTAAGTGTGTTTTATCTTCTATCTGGTGTGTAGCATGTTTGGGGGGGGGGACATGTGACAAGTGTGTGGGTCCACCAACATGTGAATTTTTTGTGTCATCCACAGGTGTGCAGGAGGGAGCTGGGCCGTCTACTGCTGGCAGTGTCCGTCCAACACCATCCCCCCAGCAGCCTGCTTCAGTGGCTGACCCCCTGGGAAGCCAACAGGCTTTGTTGGAGGGGAGTGGGCAGTCCTCCGCGCAGGAGGTGGTTGAGGAGGATATTGCCCATGAGGAGGTGGTGGGCAATGAAGAGGAGGTGGTCCAGAGCGAGCAGGAGGTGTTTTTATTTTTAGAGGAGTCGCATGAGGTGCCCGGACCATCACAACAACACCGCATCTCCAGCCCCTCAGGGTCTTCCAACACCCTCTCCAGCCCCTCCCGTCCCATCCCCCTCATCACCAGCCCCTCAAGGTCCTCCCCCTATTCAAGGGCCCCAGCCACTCCTGTCCCCAGGAAGGTGACCCACAAAACAAGGGGTGTGGCAGGAGTCCTGCAGGAAAAGCTGGCCAGGCAGCAGGACCAGCAGAGCCGCCATATGGGGGACATTGTGGAGGAATTGAGGCGTCTGAATAACAGCATGTCCTCCTCTGGAGCAGTGCCCGATGCTCTACAGGATGTGGCAGGAAACTCTGCAGCCACAATTACCAGCCTGGGTGAGCTGCATAACACCACAGCCGAACTTGTGGGGGAGGTCAGGTGCCTGCGGAAGGCTGTTCAGGCCCAGACTGCTTGCCAGGAGGCCCTGCTCACCCACATAGCAGTGGCTCTAGAGGGCAGACAGCCAGCCAGGGAGGCACCTGGGGATGCTCCTCCACCTGGGGATGCTCCTCTACCCCCAAATGAGGCTCCCCCCAGGCAAGTGAGGGCCAGGAACCTGGGCACCAGGCGCAGTCCGCGCCGGGGCCAGTGATATTTTATTTTCAGATTTGTGCTCTGATTAAGAGTTTATTTTATTATTTATGCTCTGATTAAGAGCTTTCTTATTATTTATGCTCTGATTAAGAGTTTATTTTTTTTTGGGTGCTGCACAAAGTAGTGCATAGTACAGTGTGAATGGTGTGTGAATGTAGGGGGGTGACACTCCTGCCAGTAAGGGGTGTCACCCTCGGTCGCTGGGGATAAGTTCTCCCCAGGTCCGTGTGAAAGGTGTATGAATGGACAGCAACATCATTGGGGCCTTGACGCGGAGTTGCTGCTCCTTAGTACCGTGCGGTGTACTTCGGTCTAATCCAATGGGATGTGCATGTGGGGTGTGTGTGCTAGGGATCACAGTGGTGTGCATGCGTGCATTCTCATTGTGCAATGATTAATGTGTATTTTTAACATTCAAATATTCGTTCCACTAGACATCTCCTGATTGCTGATCCCTCAGAAGACGGGGTACCCTCGGTTAAGGGGGTAATGTCTGGTTGTGGGGTCAGGTCATCACGTAGATCAATCTCCAGGCCCTTTCTTACTGCAAAGTTGTGCAGCACGCAACATGCAGCGATGATCTGGCACACGAAGTTTGGGGAATACAGCAGGGTACCCCCAGTCTTATCCAGGCATCGGAAACGGGACTTCAGGAGGCCAAAGGTGCGCTCCACCACTGCACGGGTGCGTATGTGTGCAGCATTGTAGTTTTTCTCTCCTGGGGTTTGTGGGTTCCGGAATGGGGTCATTAGATGAGGTCCCAGTGCATATGCCGAGTCACCTGGAAGGGAAAAGACAGGAGGATGTTAGTCATGCATGTGCCCCTCGTGATGTCTGCATCATGGGGGGGGGGACAGTCATACCTGACACCCATGTCACTTACCAACCAGCCAGCTGTCCCCATACACGTTCTCTTCAAATTGTCTTGGGATGTCGCTTTGACGGTAGATGAAGCTGTCATGGCTGGATCCTGGGTGTTTGGCACGGACGTGCCATATGAGGCCATGGGCATCCACGATCACCTGGACATTGATGGAATGCCAGTGCTTCCTATTCAAATAAATGTGCTGTGTCTCATGGGGGGGGCTGTATTGCCACATGGGTGCAATCAATGGCCCCGATCGTGCGTGGGAATCCAGCAATTTCGCAGAACTCACGCATTACCTTCAGCCGCTGGACCTCCTGGGTGGGTCTGATGATGTGGTGGGACATGCGTCTTAGGATTGCAGGGACAACCTGGTGCACACATCTGCTCATGCTGGTTTGTGATATCCCAATCACGTCTCCACTTGTTCTTTGAAAAGAACCAGTGGCCAGGAAATGCAATGTTGCCAGGACCTTCACCAGTGGCTGCACTGCATGTGAGCGTTGTGTTGGGCTGGTGATGTCATCCTGCAGGGCTCTGGTAATTTCCAGGATGGCATCAGGGCTGAATCTGAAATGCCGATACACCTCCACATCAGCCATGCCAAAGAGGCTAATGCGCTGTGGGTATACCCTCTCACGTGCCCTCCTACGTGCCCTCCTCCTTCTATGCGCCTCTGCCTCTTCCTCTGCCTCTGCATACACTAGTAGTGCTAAGACCTCGCCTGCCCCTGGCATGTTGGCATACGAATGTGTTGTCCTATAAGTGTGGTTGCTCAGCTCGTCCGGGATGGTGCTGCTGTCTTTGCTTTCAAGCTGACTTACTCAGGTCTGGAGCAAAGTTAACCAAACTTTATGAGGAGTAACTTTCAGCCGGACATTCGTCTTACGCGCACAGCGCGTAGCCTACGCCGATCGCGCGTAGGTTCGGGAATCTGCTTATGTACATCATTTGCATATTTGAATACTAATTCTATGGCCGCGTAGGATGCCTTCAGCGGAAATATGCGCCTACGCCGCGTAAACTTAAACGAGTTAGGACGGACGGGAGCAGCCTTGTTTCTGGCGGATCTGGTTCTGTGACTGCGGCGCATAGATAGGACGGCGCATCTTTACACTTACGCCGCGCATCTCCATATACGCCGGCGGAACTTCTTTAAGAATATGGGCCACTGTGCCTAACATTGCAGCCTGTTCCCATGAATTTAGCCTCACTGTGCCCACCATGCGGGTGACGGCGGGCGCACAGGAAGTGACTCGGGACCCGCACTTCCGGCCACGTGGAGAGCAGTCAAGTCAGTTTGCGTTCCAAGCACAGCGCTGGTGCGGAAGAGAGTGTAAACAGTGCTTCTCGTCGCCGTATTAGGTTCCACGCTGGAACGCATACGGCGACCGTGCACTGACGTCATCGCCGGCGCCGCATGCATTCCAGCGTGGAACGCGGAAGTGCCGAGCGTAATCAATGCTCTATTCGGCACACATGGCTCTCTCCTATAAGCAGAACAGCCTGTTTACTACACGCTGTTCTGTTATTGTCAGCAGTAGCCGGACCACGCTACGAAAAAACTACTGGCAATACTCCCCTGAACTGATAACGGATCCATGCCATCACTAAGCTGCAACTTAACCCTTCTAAGTACTAACTACCTGGATCCACGCTGCCATCCTTATTGCAGTTTCTGGGGACACCCTAAGATATCTTCCACTAGGAGACCCTGCTATACAGAATCCCTTGCTGCTGCAATACTCTGCTTACTGAAGAACTCTCATACTCTGCAAACAGATAAGTACCACCAATACTCTGCTTACTAAAGAACTCTCATCCTCTGAAAACGGATAAGTACCATTACTAGGTTACATTTATTGCTCTAGAATTACCCGCTTCACATATAGCCTTACTAAGTACTGTATTTGAATCTGGCTCTAGTTTATACTACCGTGCTGCTTGGGATTACTTATAGTACCTTCATGTAACAGCTGTGGAATATCATAAAGGGACATATGCTCTGAAACCAATAAAGCCTCTCTCAAGTATATGCTGTTTGCATACAGTATTTTCATATGCTACGTGCTTGACATTTGTTCTTTATAATATACGCCCTTCTGGCCTAATTTACTGAACATGTTCGCTATACCTTTTTAAAGCTAAGGGTTGAAGGTATGTTCTACCTCCCCTTAGTAGCTCAATGCATTCCTATATGTGAGTGATATGATGTAGTGAACCCCCAAACTCTTTTTCTTTGATTAGAGTGACGCCTGGGATCCAGTACTGAAAAATCACTTTACATAGAGAAGTGCATTGAAATCTTTTCCTTAATGCAGTTGTGCTTCACTCACGTTCATCGTAACCTTTTAAGGCTCAGGCCTCGTACACACGACTGAACATGTTTGCTGAAACTGGTCCACGGACTCCCGGCCGAGCGGACAGGTTTCCAGTGGACAAATGTTTCTTAGCATGCTAAGAAACATGTCCGCTGGAAGCCTGTCCGTCCGACATGTTCGGTCGTCTGTATGACTCACAGGACATGTCCGCTCGGCCGAAAGCCCTCGCATGCGTCGAAGTGATTCGACGCATGCGTGGAAGCATTGACCTTCCAGGGTCACGCACGTCGCCATGTCATCATCGCGGCCACGGCACGGCCACGTCACCGCGTATCCTGTCCGCGGGGAATTTGGTCTGATGGTGTGTACAGCCATCAGACCAAATGATCCCAGCGGACATGTCCGATGAAAACGGTCCGCGGACCGTTTTCATCGGACAGATCCGGTCATGTGTACAAGGCCTGAGGCCCCGTACACACGATAGAATCCATCCGCAGATAAATCCCAGCAAATGGGTTTCAGCGGATAGATCCTATGGTGTGTACACGCCAGCGGATCTGTTTCCGCGGATATATCTCCCCTGGGATGGATTCCAGCAGATCGAATATATTTGCTGACATGCAGAACATATCCATCTGCTGGAGTCCATCCCAACGGATGGATCCGCTGGTCTGTATAGACTCACCGGATCCATCCATCCGAAGGGACCCCCTGCATGCGTCGTAATGATTCGACGCATGCGTGGAATTCCTTATATGACAGCGTCGTGCACGTCGCCGCGTCATTATCGCGGCGACGGCGCGACACGTCATCGCCAGAGGATTTCGGCGCGGATTTCAATGCGATGGTGTGTACACTCCATCGCATGAAAATCCGCCGAAATCCTCGAGAGGATTTATCCGCGGAAACGGTCCGCTGGACCGTATTCGCGGATAAATTCTATCGTGTGTATGGGGCCTAAGGGCTGAAGGTATGTTGTAATACCTGCACCCTTAATAGCTCAATGCATTCCTGTATGTGAGAGAGATTATGTAGTGAACCCCCAAACTCTTTTTCTCTGATTAGAGTGATGCCTGGGGTCCAGTACTGAAAAATCACATTGCATAGAGAAGTGCATTGAAATCTTTCCTTAACTGCAGTTGTGGTTCACTCTCATTCACCATAGTTTGTGACAGAGAGTCACCCCCGTTACAGGTGGAAATCATGGGGCGCCACATCTAGTGGCCAGCTCAAATTAGGTATAGTAGATACAGCGTTCTCCTCTTTATTTATGAGCTTATTTGATCTCCTGTGAGAGCCCCTCCCATATATACTTACTTATTCATTCATTTATACTATTACTATTTATAGTGGCTTTTGGGTATGTCCTTAGTACTATTTGTCCCCCTTCATACGTGCTGGTGCTGACCTGACCTGTGTACTTTTAGACATTCACTACTACTCATAGGTGTGCGCAGCCTATTGCATTAGGGTGTGCACCCCAAAGCTCAGACACACATGAACACCACCTGCTGTTACAGGGAGGAGGCTCTGATGGTAGGGGACAGATGATTAGGAGCATATTACGTTACACCCTAAAAAAGGATGTAATGGGTTCCTAAATTTGAACTCAGCCTTTATTATAATGGGGGCATTTATACTGGCTACTGGCACCCCCAACCACCCATCTGGTGCCACCCATGGATAATGCTAATGTACATGGGGTGATTAGGGTGTGCCCAGGCACATCCGGCACACCATGTGCGCATGCCTATGCTACTACTGCTATTATTAACATCATTATAAATGTAATGTTTGCCATTTCAACTACTATCAGTATTACTACATGCTTTTTGCCTCATTCACAGCCTTGAGTAGGTCACGGTCAGGGTGGCTTTGGCCAATTATGGCTCAGGGGGTTTAGTACACGCCCTACACTATAAAAAGCCTTGTGTAGTGTATTGCGGAGGTTAAGAGAGAGAAAGAGAGAGAGTGTAATTTGTAGGTAGATAGAGCAGGCAGGCTAGTCAGTTAAAGTTACAGTGTGTAGAGGATATATATGCATCCCAGGTGTTGTATATATATTTATACACTGTATAGTATAGCTAGATCCGCTCTTTCTAATTTACTGGCAGGCAGGTGATTGTGCTAGCTGCAGTATTCTCACATGGTGTACTGCCTGTGTCCTCTGCAGTGTGCACGTAAAAGCTACGTGGTGTGTACTGCCCGTGTCCTCTGCAGTGTGCACCTAAAGCTACGTGGTGTGTGTACTGCCTGTGTCCTCTGCAGTGTGCACCTAAAGCTATGTGGTGTGTGTACTACCTGTGTCCTCTACAGTGTGCACCTAAAGCTTCCTGGTGTGTACTGCCTGTGTCCTCTGCAGTGTGCACACAGAAGGGTGTTCCAGCGCCCACCAAGACTAACTGTGAGGGCTTACAGTGTTGTGGCAACACCAACACCTAGGGCCCAAATTTATGCAGAGTATATATGGCAGGCCCCTACTTTCAAACATCCAACTTACAAATGAGTCCTACTTGCAAACGGAAGGAGACAACAGGAAGTGAGAGGAAATCTACCCCTAGGAAGGGAAATTCTCTTCTATAAGAGGTGTCTCCTGTCCACTGATGCTTTATCACCAATCCTTGTTTCACTAAAAAAAAAAATAATTTCAAATAATCATTTGTCATTGGGACAGAAAGTGAATTGTAATCTTCTGAACAGATGCACACATACAGCAAAACAAATGTTACAGGGGTGATAACCCTCTATGTTTTCAGAAAAACTTAAAAATAGATTTTATGGCTGGAGCTACACTTTAAAAAAGTACCAGTTCACAATTACAAACAGATTCTACTTAACAACCAACCTACAGTCCCTGTCTTGTTTGCACCGCCTATATACTGCTGTTCAAAGAATATAGGGCCAAAGGGGCTTGTAATGACCTGGGGGGAGTTGGGGGAAAACCCATGCTATTTTTCTCAATGATTTTCATCCATATTGCAGGGACCAGACTTTACATTTAAGCCGCAAGCAGTTTTAAATTACTTTTTTCTTATAGTAATCTCATTTTGTGCAGGGACAGTTCTAAACATGTGCCACTTCACAGGCATACTATAGACACCCAGCAGGTACGATATTTAAAGGAATTTTTCAAATATTTTTTTTCACTTTAAGCATCATTAAAATCACTGCTCCAGAAAAAACAACCGTTTTTAAAACTTTTTTTTCCATTGATACATGTTCCCTGGGGCAAGACCCAGGTTCTCAAACCCGTTTTACGACAATAACTTGCATATTAGGCTTTAAAATGAGCACTTTTGAAGTCGAACGTTCGAGTCCCATAGACGTCAATGTTACGTTCGAAGGTTCTGGTGCGAACCGAACAGGGGGGGGGGGGGGGGGGTTCGGCTCATCCCTTCTCAGGAAGGATGTGCTAAGAGTCCAGAGAAGGGCAACAAAACTATTAAGAGGACTAGACTCTTTCAATTTACGAGGAACGACTACAAGCACTAAATGTATTCTCGCTGGAGAAAAGAGGCTTGAGAGAGGACATGATAGCAATCGACAAATACCTCAATGGTGATCCCAGCATAGGTAAAAAGCTATTTAATCTCAAGGAGTGTACGAGGACACTGGACCACACAATGAGATTGGAGGAGACATGGTTTAACCTTAAACTGCGCAGGTTTTTTTTTCACTCAGGGCAAAAGACTTTAGGAGGTGGATCTTAAAGATCACAACGTACAGGGATGTGGGAAATAATTATAGACACTGACACACGTGCACCTACACAGGTTGAACTGGATGGACTATTGTCTTTTTTCAACCTTAACCTATTATGTAATCTGTAACGAGACCTAATGCAGCCTGTGATAAAAAAAAAATTGATACCCCTGTTATAAAGAATAATGGTTATTACAAGACAGAGCAGCCTATCTGCATCAATAATACAAATCTGCAATATATATATATATATATATATATATATATATATATATATATATACATACATACACATATTATATCTTTTCATGTGACAACACTAAAGAAATTACACTTTGCTACAATGTAAAGTAGTGAGAGTACAGCTTGTATATCAGTGTAAATTTGTGAACTAAATATATTAAAGGATGAGGTGCTAGTGATGGTCAGTGAATCAGAAAAAAGCAAACACAAATATTCAAAATACAGCAAGCTTAAAAGTCCATGTGATGAATCCCAACACCAAAATGTGATGCTCAAAAACAGAAAATTGTATCATACTTACCAGTAATCTTCCTTTCCTGGTGCCTATCCATGGCAGCATACCTGTCATACCTGTAATAGAGCTCCGCCTCGACTCCTCCCTCAGGACTAGTGAATAGCATAAATTAAAGGCACAGTCCCTCCCCCAACATTCCCTGTAATATAGAATACCGAGGGTGGGAGCGTATGCTGCCATTGATAGGCACCAGGAAAGGAAAATTACTGGTAAGTATGATACAATTTTCCTTTTTCCTGGTGCCTCCATGGCAGCATACCTGTGATAAATAACTATCTGACACGGGTGAGATATGCTTAACAATAAATGTTTAATTAGAAGAGGACATAGGATCCTGAACTGCCCTTCTTCCAAACTCAACAGTCGTGAGAGCTCCTGGATCAATATGGTAGTGTCTGAGGAATGTATAATGAGAAGACCAGGTGGTGGCCCTGCACACCGTCTTCAGCGAAACCTTTTCCCTTGCTGCCCAGGAAGCTGAGACTGCCCTTGTAGAATGAGCATTCACTCGGAATGGAGGCTCCATATTCTTCACCCTGTAGGCCTTCTGGATTAACTTTACAACCCAAGATGTCAGAGTTGTGATGGAAGCATCTTTGCCCCTGTATTTACTGAACGGTACGATGAAGAGTTCCTGAAGGGGCCAGTGCCTTCTAGGTAGGCCCTGAGCACTCTGGATACGTCCAGCTTGTGACAAGACTCTGAATGCGTGTCTATAAACACTGGTAGTGCCCAGGGTTCCAACAGGTGGCCTGGAGTAGCGACCTTTGGTGTGAACCCCCCCGGGGAAGAGTGAAGTTCAGAGATCCTTCTGCCAGATGTAATGGCTAGCAGGAAACCGTCTTTAGTGTGAGTGAGTGTGAGTGAGTGAGTAACTTGTATAGCTCTACAAATGCGAACTAAATCGCCTCAAGGCGCTGTATCCAATGTCGTTGTCCAGCCATGCTTCAGAATAGATGGGTCTTACGTTTTTTCTGAAGGCCCTGATGGTTTTCCTCCATCCGAATGTCTGTAGGTAGAGCGTTCCATAACCGTGGTCCTTGGACTTCGAATCATCGTTCTCCTTTCGATTTGTAGCGAGATTTAGGGATGTGGAGGAGGTTCTGATTAGTTGATCGTAGGGCCCGATTTGGGGTGTAGTGTTTAATTTTCTCGCATAAGTAAAAGTTTTCTTGCGTGCATTTGTGGGTGAGGCAGAGGGTCTTGAATGTCACCCAATCCTTTACGGGTAGCCAGTGGAGGGTCCTCATGACCGGGAGATTGGTTCCCCTCTGTTTTTTACCCGTTACCCGTCTGGCTGCAGTGTTCTGGACGACTTGTAGACAAGCAATCTGGTATTTCGGTAGTCCTAGGTAGAGGGAATTTGCGTAGTCGAGTCTGGAATTGATTAGTGTTCCAACTACTGTGTCTTCTTACGGGATTAAGGGGATGATCCTATTTGTGCTTCCATAGACATGTCTGAGTAAAAGATAGGTCCGAGGCTTTTTACTTTAGTGCTTGTGGTGATGGTTTGTCCAAAGATGGTGGGAGGAGTCCAAGTCGTCCTAAAATTTGACTTCAGGTTTGCGTGGAGAAGGAGAAGTTCTGTTTTGGATACATTGAGTTTGAGGGAGCTCTCTGTCATCCAATTATCTATCAATGTCAGGCATTTTTCGAATCTGTGATATTGATTTTTTTGTTGGTGATGCCAAGTGTCAGGTTCCATATTGTTACTTGTTCCACTGGAGCAAAGGGATGGTCAGATAGCACTTCAAGGACCAGGGACACATCCCACTTAGAGAATGATCGTCTGACAGGTAGACGAATCTTCAATACACCTCTGAGAAAAGTGACTACTAAAGGATCCTCCGCCCATCTCTTATTGCTGCTACCTGCATTTTGAGGGAGCTCAGACCAAGTCCCAGATCAAATCCTGTCTGAAGAAAACCTAGAACATTGGACATAGAGGGAAGGATTGGATCAAATCCATTTCCGGCAGCAAATGACAAGAATTTGTCCCAGATTCTTGAATATATGGCATTAGTTGCAGGCTTCCTGGCTTTTAGAAGGGTTGATATGACTCCTGGGGAACACCCTAGGGATTTGAAGATATAACTTTTGAGGATTTGGATGAACTAGACTGCCCTGCGACAGAAGTTGAGGGAAAGGAGGGATCCTGATTGGAGAGCTCACACTGAGGCGCATGGCTAGAGGAAACCAGGGTCTCTTCGGCCAATACGGAAGTACTGCCACCACCTGGACCGACTCCCTAAAGAGCCTCAGGAGGAACTTGAATATTATTGGCCGGGGAGGAAAGGCATATGCTGTGGCGAACCTCCAGGGCCATGACACGGCATGCACTGCCTCGGCTTGTGGATGCGGCAGCCGAGAGAATAATCTTTCCAGCTTGCCGTTCTTCGGGGAGGAAAACAGGTCTACCTGAGGGGGATCCCAAATGCTGGCAATCTGATGGAATATGTAGGGGTGGAGAGCCCAGTCGTTGTTGTCCAGGAACGTGTCTGGTCCAGGAGGTTCTTCTCTGCCCAGAGCATGATCGGCTCTACCTCCTTGAGGAGTGACCTGCTGCGAGTGCCTCCCTGCTTCTGCAGATATGCGACAGCTGCCCTGTTGTCTAAGCATTGAAGTATTCTCTGGCCTCTGATCTGGGATGCCAAAGAAGTCAGTGCCAAGAAGGCTGCCCTCATCTCCAAGATGTTGGATACCACTCCCTGGGTAGAACATGGACCATATCCCCTGTATTCTGGTTTCCCCACAATGGGCTCCACAGCCCTGCCCGCTTGCATCGGACGTAATTGTTATCCAGGGAAGGGAGACCAGGTGAGGAGGCTTGGAGAGGTTTTCTGGAACTGTCCAGTGAAGACTCCTGTGCATTACTCCCATCAGAAGGTTTCGTCTGATACAGTCTTTGTTTCTTCCACTTCGCCAAAAAAATACCTCAAGTGCCAATGGGCCCAAGGAACCATGGGTATGCACGTAATACGTCAAATACGTGGGGTCACAGTGAATTTACATAAAACACGCCCACATCATCCCCTTTTTTAATTAGGCGGGCTTACGCCGACACACATATGTTACGTCACCGTAACTAAGAGCGCAAGTTCTTTCTGCATACGGAACTTGCGCCCTAAGTTACGGCGGCATACCGTATCTGCGATACGTTACGCCCGCCCATAGATAGACAATTATATCTGAATCTGGGCCACTGTATGCAATTAGCAATTACTTGAGAGAGGTAACTTTAGGTTAAATGATCTGAAAGTGTATGTGCCTTTAAGATATTCCACAACTGTTACTTGAAAGCACAACAAGTAATGCCAAGCAGCATAGTAGTATGAAGTAGAGGCAGATTCAAATACAGTACTTAGTAAAGCTATATGTGAACTGGTTAATTCCTGAGCAAAAAAAGTAATGTAGTAATGGTACTTATTCATTTGCAGAGGATGAGAGTAAGGAGAGTATTGTAGCAGAAAGGGATTCTGTCATGGAGGGTCTCCTGTTGGAGGATATCTTAGGGTTTCCCCAGCCACAGCAGTAAGATTGGCAGCGTGAATGGAGGCAGTGGATAACTAAGAGGTAGCATGGATCCAGGTTGCGCTGCTATTCAGTTGAGGGTATTTGCGAATAGTTTGTATGTAGCGTGGTCCGGCTACGGCCGACAATAATAGGACAACGTGTACTATCCACGCTGTCCTGTTTATAGGAGGTAGGCATGTGTAACAAATGAGCGTTGATTTTCGTTCTGCACTTCCGCGTTCCACGCTGGAACGCACGCTGGGCGATGATGTCAGTGCGCGGTCGCCGTATGCATTCCAGCGTGGAACGCAATATGGCGACAAGCGCCGTTTACAACCTCCCTGATCTATGACGTGAGGAATGGGACCTCCGACCTGTAGAGCGGGACCGGTGGTGTGAAGTGAAGAATGAGACCTGCTGTCTGGGCTGTCGTCATCTGGACCTATTGGAGTGGATTAGGCTACGATTTAAGAAATCCGCGTTAGACTGGCGAGTGCACTTTTTTTATACTCACGTATAGTTGATCTCATACCTAATAGAGGTGTGAGGATCTTTGTTGCGAGATTAATGACTCATTGCGGAGTTGGGCACAAGGATCAGCTGCGGAAATATAGTAAGAAAGGGAAGAAACTATGGAGTTTTTGTCACTTTTTTTTTAACATAAATTTTTTTTTTATCTGAATTTTTTTTTCTTTTTAAGAAGAAGGTACCTACCACAGAGCAGCGTCAGAGAAATCTAGCAGGGCACAACTCAGGAGACTCTGGCAGCTAACCCTGCTTCTGACCTTAAATAGCCTCAAGTGGGTGGGCTAATCCCATAACCACCATTGGGAATTGATTCTGGAAAAAAAGGGCAAATCTGTCTCTTTTTCCAGAATCCAAGATAGCCGCCTTTGAGCCAAATGACCGTGCATGCGCAGTAGAGCCGGCGTTATACAGAGCAGAGAGCCAAGATACTACGGTTCTGCATCTCGCTCCCAAATCGCACATGCACAGTACAGCGGCGGGGACGCTGACCCATGACACTCCTTGACTGGGCGGGATGCACAGAGCACCTGCAGCCCCCACCAAAGCCGGAGTTAGCACAGCAAATGTTAGTACATTGCAAGGCACCTGCCCTATCACCCTGCCCTATCACCCTGCCCTATCACGGAAAGGCTAACCCTGGCAGACACTGCCGACTGCAGAGGTATGAACGTACTGCTACTCTTCACCAGCACAAGAGGTATGAGGAAAAAAATGAGAATTTTGGGGGAGGGACTGTGTCTTTAATTTATGCTATTCACTAGTCCTGAGGGAGGGGTCAAGGTGGAGCACTATCACAGGTATGACAGGTATGCTGGCATGGAGGCACCAGGAAATTGATTTCTAGTTCTTCACCACGAGTGCTCATTAGATGGGTGAAATTGTTGACCCCTTATTACAGGAAGGTCAAACAGCGCTTCTGGAATATCAATTGATTCCACTCACAGCAGAGTTCCACTCCACTGGCCCCTCGAGATGAAACTAGGATGGGAAAAATGACTCCACAAGAAACATAGAGGAAGGTCTCATAGTGTAGTAATTTTAATAAGTAAAAAAGTTTGTCAACAACAAATGGCGATTACACTCACATGTTACATTGCCGATCTGGGCACCAGGTGTAATCAGCATGTGCAAGCCGGCTAGTCATTGAAGGATGGCATGTAGTTTGCATCTCTCCTAAGGGCAAATCCTAATTGGGATGTGGGATCAGGACCTGGAATGGCGGATCCTCTGATGTTTTGCCGTATTTGCGTCTTCAGGAAGTGTAAATTTGCTGTCCCCTCAAAATAACTCAACATACAGCCATTAATGTCTAAACCTCTGGCAAGAAAAGTGAGTACACCCTGAATGAAAATGTCCAAATTGGGCCCAATTAGCCATTTTCCCTCTCCAGTGTCATATGACTCGTTAGCAGAGGCGTTCCTAGGGGGGTGCGTGGGGTGTGGTCCGCCCCGGGTGACACCCGCTAGAGGGGTGACACCATCCCGACTGCAGCAATGAGCGCCGCGGAATCGGAGAGCCGAGCGCCGCGGTACAAGAGGAGGGGGGTTGCGGGGTGACACCGCAGCACTACCGGGCTGTTAGCGGTAGTCGGCACACAGGCACAGCCCCTCCTCTCTGTTTGTGTGTACAGAGGGGGAGGGGCCGAGGGGACCTTCTGTCCATGTGCCGTTGCGCTGCCTGTGATGATCTGAGGTACTGAATGGGGAGGGGGGGTGTTTGCACCTGGGGGGATTTCACTGAAGGGGTGGGGGGATGTACTAAGGGGGTGTTTGCACTGAGGGAGTTTTCACTAAGGGGGGTTTGCACTGAGGGGGGGGTTTGTACTAAGGGGGGGTGTTTGCACTGGGGGGTTGTACCGAGGGGGTTTGCACTGAGGGGGGGATTTGCACTGAGGGGGGGTTGCACTGAGGGGGGGGGGGGGTGTTTGCACTGGGGGGTTGTACCGAGGGGGTTTGCACTGAGGGGGGATTTGCACTGAGGGGGGATTTGCACTGAGGGGGGGTTGCACTGAGGGGGTGGTGTCTGCACTGAGGGGGTGTCTGCACTGAAGGGGGGTCTGTGTAACATGCAGGGGTCCAGAGGTGCAGGTGTCTGTGTAATGTAAAAGGGGTGCAGTGATGCAGGGTGCTGTGTAATGTAAAGGGGTGCAGAGGGCTGTGTAGTGTAAAAGGGTCCAGAGGTGCAGGGGGCTATGTGATGTAAAGGGGTGCAGAGGTGCAGGCGGCTGTGTAATGTAAAAGGGGTGCAGTGATGCAGGGTGCTGTGCAATGTAAAAGGGTCCAGAGATGCAGGGTGCTATGAGATGTAAAGGGGTCCAGTGATGCAGGGTGCTGTGTAATGTAAAGGGGTCCAGTGATGCAGGGTGCTGTGTAATGTAAAGGGGTCCAGAGGTGCAGGGTGCTGTGTAATGTAAAGGGGTCCAGAGGTGCAGGGGGCTATGTGATGTAAAGGGGTCCAGTGGTGCAGGGGCTGTGTAATGTAAAGAGGTGCAGGTTGTTGTGTAATGTAAAGGGGCCCAGAGGTGCAGGGTGCTGTGTAATGTACAAGGGTCCAGAGGTGAAGGGGGCTGTGAGATCTAAAGGGGTCCAGTGATGCAGGGTGCTGTGTAATTTTAAAGGGGTCCAGTGATGCAGGGTACTGTGTAATTTTAAAGGGGTCCAGTGATGCAAGGGGCTGTGTAATGTAAAGAGGTCCAGTGATGCAGGGTGCTGTGCAATGTAAAGTGGTCCAGAGGTGCGGGGTGCTGTGCAATGTAAAAGGGTCCAGAGGTGAAGGGGGCTGTAAGATGTAAAGGGGTCCAGTGATGCAGGGTGCTGTGTCATTTTAAAGGGGTCCAGTGATGCAGGGTACTGTGTAATTTTAAAGGGGTCCAGTGATTCAGGGGGCTGTGTAATGTAAAGAGGTCCAGAGGTGCAGGGTGCTGTGTAATGTAAAGTGGTCCAGAGGTGCGGGGTGCTGTGCATGGTAAAAGGGTCCAGAGGTGAAGGGGGCTGTCAGATGTAAAGGGGTCCAGTGATGCAGGGTGCTGTGTAATTTTAAAGGGGTCCAGTGATGCAGGGTACTGTGTAATTTTAAAGGGGTCCAGTGATGCAGGGGGCTGTGTAATGTAAAGAGGTCCAGAGGTGCAGGGTGCTGTGTAATGTAAAGTGGTCCAGAGGTGCGGGGTGCTGTGCAATGTAAAGTGGTCCAGAGGTGCAGTTGTGGAGAGGGGTACACAGTAGTAACAAAAAGATATTGAAGGATGCAGAGGTATGCAGGGGGCACAGTGGGGTGTTTTTACATTTAAACATGGGGGGGGTGCCAGATATTGGATCCGCCCGGGGTGCCAAATGCTCTAGGTACGCCCCTGCTCGTTAGTGTTACAAGGTCTCAGGTGTGAATGGGGAGCAGGTGTGTTAAATTTAGTGTCATCGCTCTCAATCTCTCATACTGGCCACTGGAAGTTCATCATGGCACCTTATGGCAAAGAACTCTACGAGGATTCTTGCTCTTCATAAAGATGGCCTAGGCTATAAGAGGATTGCCAAGACCCTGAAACTTAGCTGCAGCACAATGGCCAAGATCATACAGCGATTTATTAGGACTGGTTCTAGTCAGAACAGGCCTCGCCATGGTCAACCAAAGAGGTTGACTGCACGTGCTCAGCATCATATTCAGAGGTTGTCTTTGGAAAATAGACGTATGAGTGCTGCCAGCATTGCTGCAAAGGTTAACGGGGTGGGGGGGTCAGCCTGTCAGTGCTCAGATCATACACCACACACTGCATCAAATTGGTCTGCATGGCTGTCGTCACAGAAGGAAGCCTCTTCTAAGGATGATGTACATGAAAGCCCACGAACAGTTTTCTGAAGACAAGCAGACTAAGGACATGAATTACTGGAACCATGTCCTGTGGTCTGATGAGACCAAGATAAACGTATTTAGTTCAGATAATATCAAGTGTGTGTGGTGGCAACCAGGCGAGGAGTACAAAGACAAGTGTTTCTTGCCTACAGTCAAGCATGGTGGTGGGAGTGTCATTGTCTGGCGCTGCATGAGTGCTGCCGACAATGGGGAGCTACAGTTTATTGATGTAACCATAAATGCCAACTATGTACTGTCGCATACTGAAGCAAACCCTGATCCCCTCATTTCGGAGACTTGGTCAGTATTCCAACATGATAACAACCCCAAACAAACCTCCAAGACGACCACTGCCTTGCTAAAGAAGCTGAAGGTAAAGGTCATGGACTGGCTAAGCATGCCTCCAGACCTAAACCCTATTGAGCATCTGTGGGGCATCCTCAAACAGAAGGTGGAGGAGCGCAAGGTCTCTACATCCACCAGCTCCTTGATGTCATCATAGAGGAGTGGAAGAGGACTCCAGTGGCAATCTGTGAAGCTCTGGCGAACTTCATGCCCAAGAGGGTTAAGGCAGTGCTGGAAAATAATGGTGGCCACACAAAATATTGACACTTTGGGCCCAATTTGGACATTTTCACTTAGGGGTGTACTCACTCTTGTTGCCAGCGGTTTAGACGTTAATGAGAGTGTTAAAAATATGTTTGGGTGATATCCACGCTCAAGATGTAAAACTCACAAGAAATAATGGCCCGGATTCATAAAGACTTACGCCGACGCATCTGTATATACGCCGCGTAAGTCCACGGAAGCGCCGTGGTATCTATGCGCCGTATTCACAGTACAAGATACGCCTGAATTTTGGCTTCCTACGACCGACGTAAGTCTCCTACGCCGTCGTATGTTGGGTGCATATTTACGCTGGCCGCTAGGGGCGCTTTCATTGATTTACACGTTGAATATGCAAATGACCTACATACGCCGATTCACGAACGTACTTGCGCTCGTCTCAGTAAGCTACGCCGTTTACGTAAGGCGTACGTCCGGCGTAAAGATAAACCACCAAATAGTTGGTCTAAGTCGTGTAGGGTATGGACGTCGGAACTGCCGTCGGATTTTACATTGTTTGCGTAAGTCGTACATGAATGGGGCTGGGCGTAGGTTACTTTCACGTCGTAGACATTGAGTTGTCGTATCTTAGGGAGTATATGCAACGTGATTCTGAGCATGCGCGCGCATGCGCCGTTCGTTCGGCCATTCATTTACATGGGGTCACGGTTAATTTTATTACAACACGCCCACTACCTTCCTAATTTGAATTAGGCAGGCTTACGCCGGCCCATTTACGCTACGCCGACGTAACTTACGGAGCAAGTGCTTTGAGAATACTGTACTTGCCTCTCTATGTTACGTCGGTGTAGCAAAAATGAGATGCGCTACGCCGATCTAAGATACGCCGCTTTACCTGAATCCGGGCCAATGTCTAATGACGGTACAGCAGCTGGCATAAAATATTGTTTGATTGCAATATGTATATAAACGTAACCACTGCGCCATAGCAGAATGACGGCTACAGCGTGGCTCGATAACTCTGGGAGGATGTACTATGACGTCCTCCCAAAATTGCAGAAAAAATCGCATAAAAAAAAGAAAGGAAAAACAAAACTTGATTTTGTAAAGAATTGTGGGGAAAAATGATAACTTAAAAAACTCACCATGCCTCTTACTAAATACCTTGGAATGTCTACTTTCCAAAACGGGATCATTTGGGGGGTATTTGTGCTTTCTTGGCTTGTTAGGGTCTCAAGAAATTAGATAGGCCGTCAGTATATCAGGTTTGATCAATTTTCAGAAATTGGCACCACAGCTTAACTTTCACAAAGACCAAATAATATACACCAATTTTGGTTATTTTTACCAAAGATATGTAGCAGGATAAAATTTGGCCACAATTTCTGAAGAAAAATTACTAATTTGCAAATTTTTATAACAGAAACAAAGAAATGTTTTTCTTTTATAGCGCAAAAAAAAAAAAAAACAGCAGTGATTAAATACCACCACAAGAAATCTCTATTTGTATGAAAAAAAAAGGACAAAAATGTCATATAGGTACAGTGTTGAGTAATTGTCATTCAAAATGTGAGAGCATTGAAAGCTGAAAATCAGTCTGGTTAGGAAGGGGGTTTAGGTGCCCAGTGGGTAAGTGGTTGAAGTCTTATGCAACGCTAAAAGTAGGAAGTAGATGAAGTTCAAAGAAAGCGGTGAACGAAGAAAGCAAGATCTTCACACCAGCTTCAATTTTTTTTACACCACCGTGCTCACATCTAATCTTCTTACCAGAAAGCCAAATGTTACAGGCATTTGGATATATAAAACATTGAGGCCGCGTACACACGGTCGGTCCAAACCGATGAAAACGGCCTGAAGTCCAATTTCATCGGTCCAAACCGACCGTGTGTACGGCCCATCGGTCTGTTGTCCTTCGGACAAAAATTAGAGAACTTGCTTTAAAATTGAACCGATGGACGGCTGACCATCGGTCAAAACCGATGGTTAGTACACAAAAGCATCGGTTCAAAACCCGCGCATGCTCAGAATCAAGTCGACGCATGCTTGGAAGCATTGAACTTATTTTTTTTCAGCACGTCGTGTGTTTTACGTCACCACGTTCTGTCCCGATCGGTTTTTGAACGGATGGTGTGTACACACATCAGACCATCGGTCTGCTTCAGCGGTATACCGATTAAAACGGTCCGTCGGACCACTCTCATCGGATGGATCGACCGTGTGTACGCGGCCTGAGTGTCTCCACGTCACAGCGTCATCTACTCTGAGGCCCCATACACACCATAGAATCTATCCGCAGATAAATCCCATCAAATGGGTTTCTGCGGATAGATCCTATGGTGTGTACACGCCAACAGATATTTATCCGCGGATAAATCTCCCCTGGGATGGATTTCCAGCAGATGGATATTTGCTGACATGCTCAACAAATCCATCTGCTGGAATCCATTCCAACGGATGGATCCGCTCGTCTGTACAGACTTACCGGATCCATCCGTCTAAAGGGATTCCCCGCACGCGTCGTAATGATTTGACGCATGCGTGGAATTCCTTATATGACAGCGTCGCGCCCGTCGCCGCGTCATAATAGCGGCGACGGCGCGACACGTCATCGGCAGAGGATTTCAGCGCGGATTTCAATGCGATGGTGTGTACACGCCATCGCATAGAAATCCTCTGAAATCCTCGAGAGGATTTATCCGCGGATACGGTCCGCTGGACCATATCTGCGGATAAATCCTCTCGTGTGTATGGGGCCTCACACAGCAGCTCCAATCAAAATTAGTTGAAGGAATATGCCCCATAAAGAAAATAAAGAGGCACATAGTGAAGACCGCACAAAATTATCATTGAAGATTTATTAAAAGGTTCTCACAAACAAACTGATAAAACGAGCCTCTGACGATGGCCCATAGGCCGAAATGCATCAGATGATGTTGTGAGGACGCTAGCACACTACTACTGCGGTTCCTTTGAAGTCCTTTAATCTTATGCTTGTTTTATAAGTTTGTTTGTGAGTACCTTTTAATAAATTATCTTCAATGATAAGTTTGTGCAAGCTTCACTATGCGCCTCTCTATTTTCTTTATTGCTTCAATGAATTTCGATTGGAGCTGCTGTGCATGATTGGACAGTTGAGGCTTTAGGGAACCCTATGCCTAGAGATCATCTGTGTTGATTATGTGGAGACACTTGATGTGTTATATATCCAAACGTCTGCAACATTTGCCTTTCTGGTATGAAGATTAGATGTGAGCACGGTGGTGTATATACATTGAAGCTGGTGTGAGGATCTTGCTTCCTTCGTTCACCATTTTCTTTGAACTTCATCTTCTTCCTACTTTTAGCACTACATACAGACTTTAAATGAATGGCTGTGTGTTGAGTTATACAAGCTGTACACACACTACTTTACATTGTAGCAAAGTGTAATTTCTTCAGTGTTGTCACATGAAAAGATATAATAAAATATTTTCAAAAATGTGAGGGGAGTACTCACTTTTGTGAGATTCTGTGTGTATATATGTATACATACACACACTCTCCGGCCACTTTATTGGGTACACCTGTTCAAATGCTTGGTAACACAAATTGCTAATCAGTCAATCACATGGCACTCAATGCACTCGTTACAACCAAGGTATGCAGAATACCATCTCTGAACACACAACTACAACAGCAGAGGACCACACCGAGTGCCACTCCTGTCAGCTAAGAACAGGGAACTGAGGCTACAATTCACACAGGCTCACCAAAATTGGACAATAGAAAAATAGAAAAACGTTGCCTGTCGGGATGAGTCTCGATTTCAGCGGTGACATTCAGATGGTAGGGTCAAAATTCGGCATAAACAACATGAAAGCATGGATCCATCCTTATGAATAAAAAAATCAGCGCACAATGGGTTTTGTTATTTTCCTCAAGGCTATAGCTGCAGCTGAGAAAACCTCCCAATCCCAAATGGGAAACAACATATAAGTAAAAACAGTGCTCACTTAAAATAAACAAAATATTCTCCTAAAGTTCCAGTCCAAAATGTGAATATTATAAAAGGCTTTATTTTAAGATACATGAGGGTAAGTGTACATATAATGTATATGAATATATTTGGATCTGATGGAGATTTGTGTGATATAAGCACAATATAAACGCATGGTATCTGACATACTACACTATATATAAAATATATTTTTTTCCCCTTTCAAGATTTGTGACAGATAGGAGGGAAACATCACTGGAGTTGTTTGACCCCATTTGAACTTGGGAATGTTATAAAAACGTTTGGAACAAAAAGGAAAGGGGTGGTATGATTGACCAATAGGCTGGGTCTACATCCCAAAAAGTCAGTAGATTTGAGAAAGAACTCCCCCTTACGGGACTTTAATGGCCCAAATAGTAATACACAAACAGTATATAAAAGGAATATACAAAGTTTATTGAATTATAAACAATAACATTTAAATCAATAGGTGAAACAAAGACAAAACTCTAGAGGGCTCCAGGGACTACCGTGATAAAGTCACCACGGCAGGTCACACGGACCAAACCGATGCGTTTCAGGAAAATCCTTCTTCAGGGGTGTGTAGATTAATTTTATCTTTAAAAACAAATACAAAATAATAATAAATAGCATGTACAAAAACACATGTATATATACAGCCATTAGTTATTCAATAAAGAAAACATATCAGAGTACAGGTGTATGAAGAAAAAAAAACACTTGTTATAAAGTAAATGCAGGTACACAGCCACAGAGTGATTGCACGTAGGTATTTTGGAGGGCTTGTGAGGAAATCATCATGCTCTATTTTGAACATAAGAATAAGGTAAATGTATGGAGGAGTATATATCAAGATATAACAAAGAGTTTTTATATATTTTGTTGTGACATATATAGAAAGAAAAAGTGTATATATTGATGCACAAAAAGGGACCATAGTGTATAAATATATGTGCTGCTAAAAGAAAAAAGGGGGAGTATTTCTAGGTTGATATTTATAGCCGATGAAGCACTTGATATTTAAAGAAAGTAATATAGAAATATATATATATATATATATATATATATATATATATATATATATATATATATATATATGTGTGTAGTGGTGCATAAAGATAACAGGGAATAAAGAGTTAGGCTCCATGCACACTGGGCTTAAAAAAACGTCTGTTCTCTTTGGAGTAAAAAACCCTCATATAGAGCATTTTTTGTACAAGTTTAGGAGAGTTTTAAGTTTTTTTCTGAGCTCCAATCAGAAACGCGAATGAGAAGGTTTTTTTTCCTGCCTCTAAACATTGATCTCAAAATATGCCTGTAAACGTCCTAATATGCATAGACACATAGGATAACATTGAGTTACTTCTACAGGCAGAACACAAAACTCCTGTAGAAGCAGCGTTTTTTACGCTAGTGTGCAGGGAGCCTAAGAGGGGCGATGGGCCCCTCAATTTAAGCAAGTATTACTTGATCAGAGATGCAGTGGATCATAGGCTTGCACACAGGCATTATCCAGGGATAGCACCAGGTGGGTAGTTGGGGTGCCAGTGGCCAGTGTAAATGCTACCATTATATTAAAGACTAGGTTCAACTGTAGGAACACATTACACCTATACTTAGGATGTAGAGTAATATGCTCCCAATCAACTTTCTCCCACCATCAGAGCCTCCTCCCTGTGACAGGAGGTGGTGTTATTGTGTGTTTGAGCTTTGGGGTGCACACCCTAATGCAATAGGCTGCGCACATCTATGCAGTGGATCAATGCAAGTTAGCCCCTCAAGAAAGCAATCTGCAAATGGGAGAACAGAGTGTAGAATGCTAAACACTCAGTATATACTCCACAACAGGTGTGTGCGGCCAATCACTACCACACACACCTGCCCCCACTTACAGCTGATATTGATTGGAGTTGGGGAGAGCCGCCAGTTAGGCCTCTTTCACACGGAGCGGACTGTTTTTGTGTCCGCTCCGTGTGTGTTCGTCGGCTCAGCGGGGATCCTCCGTAATCCCCGCTGAGCTGTCGGCGGACAGGGCGGTCCCCGCACACTGTGCAGAGACCGCCCTGTCTTTCCTCCGCTCTCCCCTATGGGGAATCGGATGAAGACGGACCGTCTGTCCGTCTTCATCCGATCCGTTCCGCCGGACGGAAGAAAAATAGGGTTTTCTTCCGTCCGCAAAAGCGGATCTTTGCGGACGCGGATGGTTGCGGACGTTAGCGGATGCTCCATCCGCTAACGGACGCGATCGCATAGGGATGCATTACAAGTCCGTAAACGGACTTGTAATAAACGGACGAACGGTCCGCTAATGTGAAAGGGGCCTAAAGTCGCTTCATCTCTGTTTGCAGACTATGAACTCTAATGAGTTCAATTTAACTTTTACTATGAACCATGACATGAGCTCAATTGCTTTTTTGGACATTACCATCTCCAAAGATTCTGATGGGACACTCTTCAGAAACCGCTACCATAAACCTACAGCAGGCAACCGCATTCTTCACTTTTCTAGCTTTCACCCGAGACCTCTAGTGAACTCAATCCCATATGGGCAGTATCTGCGCATCCGCAGAAACTGCACCAACGACGATGCATTTAAAGTTGAGGCAGGTGCACTGATAGATAGACTCAGGGCCGCTGTTAGAAATCATGGGGCCCTGTACAGCCTACCTGACAGGGCCCCTTTCAACCACACCCTTGACCCCACCCCTGGCCACGCCCCTGACCCTGGCTCCTCCCCTGACCCTGGCTTGAAACTAAATGCAGGTTTGTTGCCATTTACATATGCATGCAGAGCCAATGCACACGTTTGCAATTAATAAGCACGAAGGAGCGGGGCAGTTTAAATTTATTTTATTATAAATTTAAAAAATCTTACAACATTGCTTGTCTAGCATGGGCCATGACAGGTCCTCTTTATGGGGAGATCTTGGGTCTTTTAGACCCCATATCTGCCCTCTGGCCTAAGAAGCATCTGATGGTCGGTGATGGCTTCGTTACATGAGCCTAAAATCGTAAGTGACAAAATCCTTGTCACTTCCGGTTTCTGACGTCACACAGTGGGAGAAACAACATCCATCCCTCTCACTTTGTCCCCGGAACCGGATGCTACTGGTCACATCTTAAAAGCAATAAAGGTGGTGATGGGACCACCTTCCACTGCCTGTAAAAGTAATCCAGTGGCTTCTTAGCCGCTAGGATTACTTTGTGCAGAATTGCTGGGGTTAAAAAATTATATTTCGATCATTGCTGTAGTGATGACCAAGATATCACCCTTCCATGCCAGCGATGTACTGGTACATCGCTGGACGGGAAGCAGTTAAAGAGTATTGGTTTGCGGGGCAGTAAAAAGGCAGCTCCGCTGCACGTTTACTGCTCCCTCAAATGAAGTGTAAAGTAGCATGTTTCTTATGATCATCAGCATTATGATAATTACACAGGCAGCACAGTAAGCAGGTACTCTATCATGGCACTGTTATGGCTCTAGGTCACATTGCTTTTGGGTGCTGACTTTGTTAATTTATGGCTGTACTGTATGTAACAGACTGTAACAAAGCACAGCCATAACAAAGTCAGCACCCAAAAGCAATGTGACCTAGAGCCATGATAGAACCATTATAGAGCACCTGCCTACTGTGCTGCCTGTGTAATAATTGTAATGCAGATAACCTGCTGTGCTGTGAGATATATAATAGGACACAGTGAGTATTCTATGATCTATTCCCCACTCACTGTGTCCTCTGTCAGCAGCTCAATTTCTTCACATCTCAACCGGGAGACGAACGGAGAATCACTGTATCACTCCGCCAGCAGGGACTACTAGAATAGTGGGGCGGCATGATGTACTTGCGCCCGAAAATTAAGAAATAGTCCCTCCGCTGTGCCTGCACTCCCCTCCTGCACATCCCTGTGTTGACCTGATGGGGCCCAGGAAAATGACATAGCCCACCTCTGTAAATAAGTAGGAGCGGGAGAGGAGTTTAGAATTTTTTTTTTAAATGCAGTAACAAACTGTAATGTTGCCCGGGCCCCACTGTGTAGCTGATGGGGCCGGGCCCGGTACAACAGGGCTGGTTGTACTACCCTATCAGCGGACCTGGATAGACTGCTGGTCAGAGGCTACTCTAAAACTTGCCTAAAAAGGCATATAGAAGAGCTGTCTTACCTACCAGACATTCTCTTCTCTATGCCCCCATTTAGCAGCCATTTTCAGTGTGATTTCAGCGTGGAGAGAGATAGAACAGGGCTCTGTTCAGTGCTATTAGTTAGTGTGCTATACTGTGCTTTTTTGCTTCAATTGTCAGTGTAGAATATTAGTTTAGTGTCAGTCTAGGGATAGTGTGAGTGTAGTGAGGAGAACCATCATTCAGCTTTGCATAGTGTGCAGCTAGAGTAGGGACAGCTCAGATAGTTTCACTGTAGTGTAGGGAGACCGTGTCATTCCTACATACATTAGTGTAGGGTAGGGACAGCTCAGATAGTTTCAGTGTAGTGTAGTGAGACCGTGTCAGTAATCTTTACATTAGTGTATAGCTAGAGTAGGGACAGTTCAGATAGTGTCAGTGATCGTTGAACACTGTCTATTTGATTGCGTTACTGCCAGTTTACCGCCATTATTTTCTGTGTGTGTTACTGCCAGTTTAACGCCATATAGTTTTGTGTGCATTACTGACAGTTTAACGCCATATAGTTTTGAGTGTGTTACTGCCATTTTAACGCCATATAGTTCTGTGTGTCACTGTAGATTAGCACATTATATTGCATTATATTATAGTGTATCCATGGAGTGTGTCTGTGTAGTGTGAGTACTCAAATTAAAGTGCACCAAGCACCTCTTTACATTGTTTAAAGTGCATCTATGTACAGATTTCAACTTCTTCTTTACATTTGCTTATAAGCACCACCCCCTCCCTCCCAATAACGTCTTGGAGGACAACAAGAAGAGTCAAAAGTTCCCTTTGCACTGTAAGGGGGCCAGCAACAAATGTGTCCACAAGCAAAGGTGGAGATGGTGGTCAGTCCTCAGGCATGGCATAATTTCCTCTGTTTAGTGAGTTTGCCTAAAATGTATACTTTTTCATATATGCGTTTACATATCTGAGTTTAGCTATTTACCTGTACCGCAATAGTCTAACTGCCCCGCTTTTTTGGTCTCAGTGGTATTTATGATGATGATGAAGATGATGATGATGAAGAGGTCACTGATGCAACTTGGGTGCCAGATAAAGCAGAGGAGGAAACTGAAGGCGAGGCGGCACAACGTTAAAGAAGCCGACATCAAGAAAGAGTAGAGAGCAGCCACCTATTCCATCACATTCTGCAGCTGTTATCTCCCGGCCCAATCCCTAAAGCTAAGCTGTCGGGGCTTTTTCAGAACATCTGCAGCAGATCGCACTGTTGCTATCTGCAAACTGTGTCTCAGGCACATCAAAAACACCAACTATTTGGGTACCACATGCTTAACAAGACATTTAACATCCAACCACTCAGCCAGTTGGCAAGAGCACCTAAAAGACACACAAAAGGGGCACAAATCTGTCCCTCTCCTCCTTCTCCTCCGAGTCTTTACCCACTTCAGTCTGCCCCTGCTATACCGAGTCATTACCTCTCAGCAGCCTCCACTGACAGGGAAGATGGTATAGCACAGGGTGTCCTAGGTCCCACATCTGCCAGCAGCACACCACCAGCTATAGACTGTAGCCGGAAAATTTCTGCTGCAGTGGAAAAAAAAGTACAGTCCCTGCCACCCACATGCCCAGCGTCTAAATGCAAGCTTGTCAAAGCTGTTGGCTCTCCAACTTCTGCCTTTCAGCCTGGTGGAATCTGCCCCCTTCCATAAATTCGCACAATGTGCTGTACCACAATGGCAGGTTCCTAGTATCTACTACTTTTTATGTAAGGCCGTTCCATCTCTCTACCATCACGTGGAAAGGAATGTTCTGGCATCATTGGGCAAGGCAGTCAGCTGTAAAATCCACCTTGCTGCTGACGTGGTCCAGCAAGCATGGGCAGGGACGATATATTTTGTTCACAGCACACTGGGTAACGCTGCTTGCAACTCGAAAGGATGCAGGACAGGGCTCGGTGCTGCAGCTTGTTGTGCCCCCACGTCTCCATACAGCTGGTGGTGATGATGCCAGACCGGTGAACTCTACCTCCTCCTCCGCCACCTCCATGCCCTCCTCTGCAGAATTGTCCTATGAACATCAGGTACCCCCTAAGCGTTCAAAGTGCTATTCCCAGAGTCAGGCTAAAAGGTGCCATGCAGTACTTCAGCTGGTGTGTTTAGGGGACAGGAACCACACCGGAGCAGAGATTCTTGCAGCTCTGCAGGGACAGACCCAGAGGTGGTTCACACCATGCCATCTGGAGCCAGGAATGGTGGTGTGCCATAATGGCTTAAACCTCCTGTCCGCCCTTAGACAGGGAAAGTTGACACATGTGCCATGCCTGGCAGATGTCCTCAATTTGGTGGTGCAGCATTTCCTAAATACGTACCCAGGGTTGCAATATGTGCTAAAGCAGGTCAGAAGAGTCTGTAGATATTTCAGGCGGTCATACACAGCCAGTGCTCGGTTGGCTGAAATTCAGCAGGAAATCCACCTGCCAGTAAACCACCTGATTTGTGACATGTCCACCAGGTGGAACTCAACTTTGTCAATGCTGCATCAGCTATACATGCAGCAGAGGGCCATCAATGATTACCTGTGTGAATACGGCACGACAACAGGCTCAGGCCACCTCTGCTTTTTTTCCCTACGTCAATGGCTGATCATTAAGGATGCATGCACTGTATTGACACCATTTGAGGAGGCCACAAGGATGGTGAGCCGTGACAGTGCATGCATCAGTGACACAATCCCTGTTGTGTTCCTGCTGGAAAAGACTCTGCGTGGCATTATGGACAGGTCACTGGAGGCAGAGCAGCAGGAGGATTGGAAGGACTTCCTTTCCTCTCAAGGCCCACTTCATTCAGACACCATCATTCCTATGTCACAGAACACACAGGAGAAGAGAGGGGAGGAGGAGGAGGATGAGGAGGACGATTCTAGCACTTTCATAGGCTTTGAAGAAGAGGAAGACATGCGTCAATCTGTAAGCGATGGCTTTCCAACCCCAGGACCCTTGGGAGTAGTATGTGGCAGGGAGGAGGAAGTTCCAGATGCTGCCATCTTGAGTGACCCTGAGGAGTCTGTCTCTCAAGCCTCTGCAAATTTGAGGCACATGGGCAACTTCATGCTTCAAAGCCTGCGAAAGGACCAAAGAATATGTGGCATAAAGGAGAAGGATGATTACTGGTTGGCAAACCTCCTTGACCACCGTTAAAAGGGGAAGGTCTCAGAACTTATCCTGTCCCCACAGAGAGTTTAGAAGATAAAATCTTTTGAGGACATGTTAAAGAGGGTTTTGGCCAATTCTTGCTTTCATCAAGATTATCTCTATAGGGTTATGGTGGGAAGGTGTCACTGACACCCAAAAACCAATTTTTACGCACCCGTTACGTCTATACAAAGTCAAAGTGACACCAGAATGTATCCAAAAAATCTCTAATATTGTTCCCAGTGCACTACATTGTGGCCTCATCATACACACTGGCTCCCCAGCTGTTGTTGAGCAAAATAAAGGCAGCTTGCAGGGAAAATGTCATTGTCTTGGGCTTTATAAATGCAATTATTGCTGCAGCAGATTCAAGTCTACCTTACAGGTAGACTAAAGGGATCCCCCAGGCACTATATTGGAAGGAATTTTTAATTTTTAGGTTTTCACAAAAAAATAAATTTTTAGGTTTTCACAAAAAATAGTTTTCCACAAACTTTTCTTTTATTGATACACATCCCCCCCAGGGCAGAACCCGGACTCCTATAACCATTGTATGCCCAATTACTTGCATATAATCCTTTAAAATGGGCACTTGATTTTTGACATTTAGGTCCCATTGACTTTTTTTTTTTTAACAGAAACGTTTTTTATTTTCAAAAGATAAAAGCAAAACAAAAAGGTAGAAAAAACAGAGAGCAGTGGTAACAGTTGCAGTAATCATACATGGTCTTATACATGACATACAGTTGATTGATCATCCATGTAGCTGCCCCCTTGGAGAGAGATAACATAGAGACATTGTAAAACATTCATAATCGTTCAGTAGTACATTTCGGTAATAACAATTAAGTGTACCCCGTTCCCCTGTCTAGGGGAGGATAGGGACGGGGAACCGACCTAGCAACACGTGGTGGGTAGGAAAAGCAGGGAGGGATTCCCATTCTCAAACTGGATGACATTGGGCCCTATTGACTTTAATGGGATTTTCGTTATTCGTGTCCGAAAGTTCTGGTGCGAACCGAATAGGCAGGACCGGCCCTACCATGGGACCCGATGGTACCATTGTACCAGGCAGCACTTTTAGGGGGGCAGCAAATTGCCGCCCGCCCGCCATCCCATTCCGCCAGCTCCGCTCTCCACGCTAATTGCCGCCCGACCGCTCCTCCCGTTCTGCTCTCCGCTTCAATGTGGGGCTAATTGCATGAATAAAGCCATAACAGGTCCTTTTTATACTCCTATATACATGTATAGAGCCATAATAGGTCCACTTATCATGATATAAAATAATGGATGTGGGGGCATTTAGGTGGGTGTAATGTTTTTTTTTGGGGGGGGGGGGCAGCATTTCATTCTTGGTACCAGGCGGCACAATGTCTTCGGCCGGCACTGCGAATAGGGGTCCGTTTGGCCCATCCCTAGTAGTGATTGGCCGAACACACCTGTTGTGGACTATATAATGTGTGTTCAGCATTGTCCATCTCCCATTTGCAGGCTACATCCATGCTGTGTGCTTCCTTTCTTGGGGGGCCAACTTGCATTGATCCACTGCATCTCTGATCAGGTAATACTTGCTTATTTTGAGGGGCCCATCGCCCCTCTTACTCTTTATTCCCTGTTATGTTTATGCTCCACACATATATATATATATATATATTACTTTCAATACCAAGTGTTTCATCTGCTATGGATATCAACCCTAGCAATACTTCGCCCTTTTTGCTTTTAGCAGCACATATATGGCATGAGGATTTCCTCAGTGTTATAAGAAGCCCTCCAAAATACCTTGTGGCCGTGCTTTACTCCATGCTGGTCTCGCTGGTTGCTCACTGCAATTTTCATCTGGAGGTTTTTGGCTTCACCGCTTGGATCATTGTTGGGACATGGTGGTCTGACTTTTACTTTTCACTCTGTGGCTGTGACATGTACCTGCATTTACTTTGGCAACGTGTAAGTGTTTTTTTCTTCATACACCTGTAATCAGGTATGTTTTCTTTATTGAATAACTAATAGCTGTATATATACCTGTTTTTCTGTACATGCTATTTATTATTTTGTATTTGTTTTTAAAGATAGAAACAAAATTGGTCTATATACCCCTGAAGAAGGATTTTCCTGAAATGCATCGGGTGTGGTTTGTGTGAACCTGCCGTGGTTACTTTATCACGGTGGTCCATGGAGCCCTCTAGAGTTTTGTCTTTCTGTTTTCTGCCATGTGTATGCAATTAGGATGTCAATAGTCACTGATTGATTTAAATTTGATTGTTTATATTTCAATAAACTTTGTATATTCCTTTTATATACCTTTTGTGTGCTACGATTTAGGCCATTAAAGTCCCTTAAGGGGGAGTTCTTTCTCCACTCTAAAACTTTTGGAAGGATTCTTTTTGGACTGGGGCTTTAAGGCCCCTTTCACATTTGTACGACTTCAAAGTCTCGCGATTTTGCTGCGATTTCGCGGCCGCGATTTTGGATCAGTACTACTTTGGCATTAACCAATGAAAACATACATGGTGTGAGGTAATTCCCTTTCCTGCCATAGTTGCTTCCAGTTCCTGTTTGCTTCCTGGTTGTTGTGGTGTGACAGAAAATGTTTGCTACTCAATATATTGCCACAGCAGTTGTCATTTCTGCTGCAGCAGTAGCAGTGCATGAGGAAAAAAAGGAGGAGAAGCGGAGGACAAGGACATCTATTTTTTTGGGCTGTTTGGAGCACATTGTTCCTGAGGGAATAACCAGGAAGTGAATGTGTGCTAGAAAAATGTGCTTGGGAGGGGCTAATATGTTGAAAGGATTGGGTGGGACAAGGGTCAAAATGCTGCTTGCGCTTACAAAGTTGTACTGAAATCGTGTCTGTATTATTCAGGTACAATCAACTCGCATGGAAGTTGGACCAATGTAGTGCAGGGACTACTTTGAAGTTGGCACGACTTAAAGTCGTTCCAATATGAATGGAAGTCATTGAAAATCATGGAGAATGACTTGTCATGCGATTTTGCAGTCCAAAATTGTGGGACAAGTCGTATAAGTGTGAAAGGGGACTAAGGGCTCTTTCATACGAGACAGATCTTTGATGATCCGCCCCGTGAACCTCCGCTTGCTCAGCGGGGATCGCTTCGCTGATCCCCGCTGAGCTGGCGGATGACAGGGACCGCCCTGTCAGATCTCCGCTCTCTCCCCTATTGGGGGATCGGATGAACACGGACCGTCTGTCTGTGTTCACCTGATCCGATCCGCAGACGGATGGAAAAATTGGTTTTCCTCCATCTGCAGAATCGGAGGATTGCGGACCCGGCTGAAATTGAGTGTCAGCGGATGAACATGAGTGAGCGCTGTTTTTACTTATATAGATCCATCATGCCTTGTATCAACGGTTCAGGCTGGTGGTGGTGTAATGGTGTGGGGGGATATTTTCTTGGCACACTTTGGGACCCTTAGTACCAATTAAGCATCGTTTAAATGCCATGGCCTACCTGAGTATTGTTGCTGACCATGTCCATTCCTTTATGACTACAGTGTACCCATCTTCTGATGGGTCCTCCCAGCAGGATAATGCACGCAAAGCTCTCAAACTGGTTTCTTGAACAGGACAATGAGTCATGGCCTCCACAGTCACCAGACCTCAATCCAATTGAACACCTATTGGATGTGGTGGAATGGAAAAAATCGCTTTATGGATGTGCAGCCGACAAATCTGCAGCTACTGCGTGATGCTATCATGTCAATATGGACCAAAATCTCTGAGAAATGTTTCCCAACACCTTGTTGAATCTATGCCATGAATAATTAATGCAGACCTGAATGCAAAAGGGGTCCAACCTGGTACTAGCAAGGTGTACCCAGAGCCGGTACAAGGCAGGGGCGGGAGGGGCGAGTGCCCTTGGTGCTACCATTTTGTACAAGAGGGGGGCGCAATCAGCCGCGGCCGACACACTAGTTGGATCAGTGTGTCAGTGGCAGTGCGTTTCATAGACAGCGCAGTGGCACTTTAGAAATTTTGTGCCGACCGACTGCGCTCCTGGCTCGGGCTCCCTTTCCTCCTCTGCGTTTCCTCGCCCCCCCCCCCCCATGGAGGATTAATTTGGTTGATTCCGGCGTGCGCCGTGTGACGTCACGCGGCTCACGCCAGAGGCGAGGTGAGAGAGGGAGAGAGGGAGAGAGGGAGAGAGGGAGGAGGACTCGCGCAGCCTACAGGGACTCGCTGTGTCGGCGCGTGAAGAACAAGCCACGAGGAGCTTGCTGCAGAGCTGCGCCTGCCTTCACTAGCTGCGCCTGCTACTACTGACTGTAAAAAGTAAGAAAATAGTGTAATACAAATAACAAACTCATTTTTTTATTAAAAAAATTATGGTCATCTCAGTCCAAACCCCCCCCCCCCCCTCCCCCAAGGGGGGGGGATTGGACTGAGATGACCATAATTTTTTTAATAAAAAAATTAGATTTTTTTTAATATAAAAAAGCAGTTTAAAAAAAAGATTTTGTGTTATTTTGAGCTTGCCTTTTCTGTAAAAAAAAACAAACATTAATTGCAGCCTCACTGTGCCATCACATGCAGCCGCTATGATCGTTCTTATGATGAAGGGAATCGCCAGCTGAAAACGGCAATATCTGATTGATGCCTGTAGCTGCACCCATCCTTCAGATATACCACCACAAATCCCAGGACGTCATATGACATACTCTAGGCGCCAAGTGGTTAATGGTGATATTTATAAGTCTATAGTGGTGCTGTACAGTGTTAAAAAAAAGAATAAAAACAAACAGAACAAAATATACAAACAAAAACCTAGCTTTGTCCTGGCTCTAACTATACACTATGCAGGCCCTAACTACCAGGCTGAGCAAGCCTACCGCTTGTCAGTTTCCACATAAACTGCTTAACCGCTTTTTCCCAGCCTTGTTGCTCTCACAGCCCAGCGTTGTCTGCATTTCCCAGGCAGAGAGCAATGGCTGTCTGCTCAGGTGAGCTTAAATTAGCCTAGGGAGAGGACCAAGACCCAAACTGGACCATTGATCAGAGATCCCTTAAAGCGGTAGTTCACCCTCACTTACATCATTTTTCCATCGAGACAGGCATTGTAGCGCGAGCTACAGTATGCCTGTCCCGATTTTTTTACCCCGTACTCACTGTGTACCTGTACGATAAAGATTTCGGCTCCCGCGGGGAATGGGCGTGCCTATGGAGAGGGAGGATGATTGACGGCCGGCCCTGGCACGTCACTCTCCCCGAAGACAGCCGGAGTAGGTCTCGGCTCTTCACGGCGCCTGCGCACAGGCTATGCGCAGGCGCCGTGAAGAGCCAAGCCTATTTCGGCTATTTCCGGAGAAGCGTGACGCGCCAGAGCCGGCCGTCAATCATCCTCCGTCTCCATAGGCACGCCCATTCCCCGGTATCTTCGATGTACGAGTACAAGGTGAGTACGGGGGTAAAAAAATCGGGACAGGCATACTGTAGCTCGCGCTACAATGCCTGATTTTATGCTAGAAGAAAAAAAAATTTTTTTTTTTGCGTTCATAGGGTGAACCCCCGCTTTAACTGAGAGGAGCCTCGGAGATGTATAAACCCCGAACAGGACTTTTCCTGGCTCTCTCTGAGACGCTCTGCTACAATATATACACACTGTATTAAATCACAAAGGGGGACAGTGAATGAATATTTGTTTTCCTAACATTGAACCGCCTCTCAGTCAACCAGGTGCTTGGGTCTGTTACCTGTCACCCGATTGGCTGAAACGACAGGTGCTGTGATTGGACGCCTATCAGGCGTCCAATCATAGCAGAGGATGGGAAAAGAGGACGGGAGAAGACATCGAG
Organism: Rana temporaria; assembly: GCF_905171775.1. Taxonomy (NCBI): domain Eukaryota; kingdom Metazoa; phylum Chordata; class Amphibia; order Anura; family Ranidae; genus Rana; species Rana temporaria. Next base: position 114,725,797 of record NC_053499.1, on the reverse strand, counting down.
GAGCGGGGAGGACACCGCCGTGACCCGCTGCCCCACTGAGACAAGGTAAGTGCCGGGCTGGCGGGGGATGCACACTGGCAGCATTTGATGGGCACAGTAGCGGCAATTGATGGGCACACTGGCAGTAATTGATGGGAACAGTAGCAGCAATTGATGGACACGCTGGCAGCAGTTGATGGGCACACTGGCAGCAATTGATGGGCACAGTGTAAGAAATTGATGGGCACACTGGCAGCAATTAATGGAAACAATAGCGGCAATTTATGAGCACACTGGTGGCAATTGATGGGCACAGTAGCGGCAACTGATGAGCACACTGGATTTTAGACTATAGCTCATTCATCTCCAACTCTGTTTATCAGAGCGGGATCAACTTTATACAGTTGACCAGCTTGAACATGTCTTGCAATATACTGAATGTGATCCCAAGAATCCCCCTTTTTTTATAAGCAAGATTTTGCTATAAATGGGTTAATATGTTGTTACGCCTCTTTAGTATCTCATGCGTTGTATATATGGAAGCTATTTGGTACCTGAACACACATTCTATTTTCCCTGCATAGGGTAGGTTACTTGCCAAGGAGGGCAGGGGTGCCTGAAGTGTCTGTGTTCTTTGATATAAGATATACTCACTTTGCTGTAGCCCTTATTAGTGTATTTTATAAATTAGAGCTAGTATTCCAACCTACTGTGTTAGCAAGAATGACATATTTATGATTGCATGGGCAATACTGGGGGTTAGGGATGAGCTCCGGCGTGTTCGCACACTCCACGCGCAAAGCCTGCCAGGATGTTTGCACGGCGCTGTGCTAATCACAGGCAGGGAGACATTTCCTGATCTCTGCAGCCGAGCATCGGGACAATGTCTCCCTGCCTGTGGTTAGCGTAGCGCCGTGCAGACTTCCTGGCGGGCTCTGCCTGTGGACTGTTCGAACACGCCTGAGCTGAGCTCATCCCGACTGGGGGTGTTAATCTGTATGAATGAGAAATCACTAGTGTAGAAATAGCCTTAAAAAAAAAAAAAAAAAAAAAAGATTTAAGCCCTGGCTCACATTGCTGCTACTTTGAAATCACGCTACTTCACTTTAAGTAGCGTGATTTCAAAGTAGCAAGGTTAGCGCGATTTCAGCTGCTACTTGATAGACATCTGTTTGGCTTTATGCACAGATGTCTATTGAAATCGCACCTGAAATCAGCAACAATAGTACAGGAACTACTTTTGAAAATCGGTGCGGCGCCACAAAATCTGTGTCGCACCGATTGGAACAGTCCCATGGCTGCGACTTGTCATGCAATTTGATATCTCAAATCGCTCCAATATGAACCTAGGCTTACATTGAAGTGTATGCAGTAAATGATAACTGTTACATTTACCAGTATGTTTATGAAATAAGCTAACAAATGGCTTTTATAGCTGATCACATGTGCAGCACCATGGCAATTGCAGACCAAACAGACCCAAAGATGGCCGCTCCTTTTTATTTTGCATAGAAGGGAGAACCCTATTTTTTTGGGGATTTTTGCCATCTGTGACCCATTGGAAAGAGCTAATCATTTCCTGTCCCATAGCTGCAACAGGTAATGAGGAAATTCCTAGTATTCACCAGAATTAGTGTCCCCATCTGACTTTTTCTATCGGAAATACGTGGCATTGCCCTTCTTGCCTCGCAATTGGCAGCTGCGTTAGCAGCCTGTTGTGTATGTGCACTCCTTCAGTTGACAATTGGCTGCTCATGAGGTCTGTCGTAAGCAAAAATAGATTTAGAGTTTACATGCACTTTAAGGCTGGATTCACACCTATGCATTTTTAGTGCTTTTTGCAGATTTAACACGGTTTCCTATAGAATATGTTCTGTAGTGCAAATCTTCAAAAATGCTAAAAAGTACTAAAAATGCATAGGTGTGAATCCAGCCTAATACAGACTTATTAGATATGCATTTAAACCCACTTTAAAAAAAAAAAAAACACCTGCAAGACAAAGGCATAATGAGCTAGTATGCATATCATACTAGCTCATTATGTAATACTCAGATCGAAGCCGTCCTCCTACACCGTTTCGGCAGCCGACATCTCTCCTGGGGGTTACTTCCGGGTATCGCAGTTCTAGCGCTGTTATAGGCCACGGGAGCCGGCAGTCACGGCACGACCTCCGTGCCGTTTCTAAAATGCGTCTGCGCCGTTGTCATTGCTGCCCATCATTATTGTAAATATCTCGAGCACCTACAGGTAAGCCTTATTCTATGCTTTACTTACAGGTAAAAGTGGTTGTAAAGTGTTTACAACCACTTTAAAGCTGATCATATTTATATGTTTATTTACTTTCAACAGGGTAGTGTGAGAAGCAGTGATGATGTGCAAAGTTTTCAGTTTACTCTAATCCTGTGAATAAGGAAGAATTTCTAATTTTCTTTATTTTTTATTACCTACCTATTAAAGGGGTGTTCCAGCCTTTTTTTACGTTTATTAAAAGTCAGCAGCTACAAAAAGTGTAGCTGCTGGCTTTTAATTAACAGACACTTACCTGCTCCACGGCTCCAGCGACGCGCTGGCCAGGGCTCCGCTCCTCGTCCCCCCTCGCCGGCTGGCGTCTTCATTCCTAGTGTGGGCACCCGGCAGTGACAGCTTTCGGCTTCACGGCCGGGCACCCACTGCGCATGCGCGAGCGGCACTGCGCCGTCCGATTGGACAGGCGCTCGCCTACAGGGAGGGGCTGCAATAAGGCGATTAAGCTAATCGCCTTACCAGCCCCTCGGCGGAAGGAGGAAGTGGGACAGGAAGTCCCCTTCTCCTGAAGCCCCCCCCCCAAAAAAAATGACATGCCAAATGTGGCATGTAAGGGGGCGAGGAGTGGGTTCAGCGGAAGTTCCATTTTTAGGTGGAACTCCGCTTTAAGGATGAGCTCCGGCGTGTTCGCACAGTCCATGTGCAGAGCCCGCCAGGAAGTCGGCATTGCCCTTTGCTAATCTCAGGCAGGGAGGCATTTCCTGATGCTTGGCTGCAGAGATCGGGCAATGTCTCCCCGCCTGTGTTTAGCGCAGCTCGGTCCAGACTTCCTGTCGGGCTCTGCACATGGACTGTGCGAACACGCCGGAGCTCATCCTTACTACCTATAGTCCCATTAAAACAATGAAGCAGTAGATTTATATTTTCCTTGTTCATAGTATGTTTTGAAAACCCCCTTCTGTAAAGCTGGGTATACACTAGTATTTTAAATGAAAATACTCAGGATTTTTTATTTTTTTATCAAACTTGTGTGCAGTTTATACTTTAAAGTTTTTTTACTCAAGCATCTGTGTATTAGGTGGCAGTCTAGTCCTCACCACTGTTCCCACCCCTTTGTGACTATGGCTGGAAGAGGTCTGCACATATAAAGACCCCCTGTGGCCCTGCTAATTTTCTGTATTCAGGAAGACCCCATAATGCTGATTTGCTCAGCGGGAAGCCATTAGGAGCGCATACAAGGACTGAAAACCCTTCCCATTCAATTAGGATGCATTTAAACAGCTGGGTGATGTGTGGGGCAGCATTGAGGAAAAAGCTTCCTCTTGTCACTTTTAACCCTTCTTCCTTCATTACTAGACTATGGGGTTGATTCACTGGAGAGTGGGAAATCTGGTGCAGCTGTGCATGGTCGCCAATCGCCAGGTGCATGATAGCCAGATTCTAACTTTAAGCTGGCCATACACCATACAATTTTCTTATTCAATTTTATTTACATTTACCTTCAACTGTGTAGTACAAGGGCCTGCCTGATTACGCAAAAATTGAAATAGGTGGATTCAAGTAGCCCGCCGCATCTTTGCGGCGGCGTAGCGTATCGTATTTACACTACGCCGCCGTAAGTTAGCTAGGCAAGTACTGTATTCACAAAGAACTTGCCTGATAAGTTACGGCAGCATAGCGTAAATGCGGCCGGCGTAAGCGCGCCTAATTCAAATTAGACTGAGGGGGCGTGTTTTATGTTAATGTGGGGTGACCTGACGTGATTGAAGTTTTTTACGAACGGTGCATGCGCCGTCCGTGTACATATCCCAGTGTGCATTGCGGCAAAGTACGCCGCAAGGATGTATTGGTTTTGACGTGGACGTAAATTACGTCCAGCCCTATTCACAGACGACTTAGGCAAATGACGTAAAAATTTTTAATTTTGACGCGGGAACGACGGCCATACTTAACATTACTAGTCCAGCTATTTGATGGAATAACTTTACGCCTGAAAATGCCTTACGTAAACGGCGTAACTGCGACGAGCGGACGTACGTTCGTGAATTCGTGATTTACTAATTCTACGCCGAACGCAATGGAAGCGCCACCTAGCGGCCAGCCTAAATATTGCACCTTAAGATATGACGGCGCAAGCCGTCTTATCTTAGATAGGTTTAAGTGTATCTCTGTTTGAGAATACACTTAAACTTAGGACCGCGCAGATTCCGAGTTAGGTCGGCGTATCTACTGATACGCCGGCCTAACTCTTACTGAATCTAGCTAAAAGTGTTTAGATTTGACCTCATATTATATGGTTTTGGTAAATCTAAAGAAAATCTATAGAAGAAAATGGTATAATGTATGGCCAGCCTTAGGCCCCTTTCACACTGGGCGCAGGAGGTGCGCTGGTGGTACATCAGCGCTATTTTTAGCGCCGCTATACAGTTGTTTTTACCGCGATATTCGGCCGCTAGTGGTGCGGTTTTAACTCCCGCTACCGACCGAAAAAGGGTTAATACCGCCGGCAATGCGCCTCTACGACCTGATTGGCCAGGAGGAGATTCAGTGCGCAAATAGCGAATATTAATTTGCTATTGTCACACAAGCTTGGGGCGCGAACCCACCCTTTTTTTGTTTTTTAAGCCTATTAGAAAGCACCCCCCCCCCCACATTGGAATCCATGCATACAGTGCACCGAATGTAGATAAGGGGCGGGATGCATGGATAGGGTGGCGGCGCCCCCCGTGCCCCTAAAGGACGGGCTGCCCCAGAGTACAGTGTTAGCCAGCACTACAGAAGAAAAAGATTTGGGGGTACTTATTTCAGATGACTGCAAAATGAGCAAACGGTTCGACCAGCCAGTGGGGAAAAGCGAATACAATTCTAGGATACATCACTAGAGGGATCACCAGAAGGAAGAAGGAGGTTCTGATTCCTCTATCAGTGGTTCTCAACCTTTCTAGTGCCGTGACACCTTGACAAAATTTCCCAAGTTGTGGGGACCCCTAACAGTAAAATTATTTTTGTAGCGTGGGTTGTCAGCACCCAAGGCAAGACAAGTAATTTG